>NW_009649114.1:3061154-3063140 GCF_000708025.1 Charadrius vociferus
AAAAACCCAAAAAACCAAAAACCCCCGAAGCACGAACCCGTGGCTGCGGCGGTGCCGGCTGCCCCTTGCCAGCACCCGAGCCTGGGGCTCGCCCGACCCGTGCGCCCCACTGCCGGCACAGCCGATGGAAATCAATACCCGTAGTCTTTATAAATCAATATAACAAATGGAGTGGGAGCGGGCTTCGCTTCAAGCCCGACTCCCTGCATCCCCAAGACAACATTGTAATATATATTTTATTTTTTTTTTTGTCTTGGAACCTGTAAATATTTGCTCACATGCTTTGAAGTCTCTATCTTTCTCAGCCCTTTCCTTTCTCCTCCTCCTCCCAACTCCAAGGCAGAGAAACCATCTTTCACCTCCGCTCCCGCCGGCCGGACACGCACGGCCAACCTTGGAGGGTGGGACCGGTACCCGAGCGCTTTCCTGTACATATTTTATAAATAAATAATATCGTGTCAGCACAAGGACTTCTACAGTCAAGAAGTAGGGATTAAAAAATAAGAAATAAACCGAAGAAGCACAGAGAAAACCACAGATGCTCAGTCCCCGTCCTTTCTCTCGGGCTGCGTTGGTGAGATGCTGGTGTCCCACCGAGACGTGGCAGTGCTGCTGCTGGAGAGGCGAACCCGGAGCTGTCTCCAAAGCCACGGGAAAGGGGACCTGTGGGTTGGAGCAGCCTGGATCACAGAGGGGAGAGCAGTGACCGTCCCCGGCAAGGTGACAGCCGAGCAAGCTGGAGTGCCAACGGGCTTTAGGGGCAAAACCACAGACAGGGCAGGCGGTGCCACTGCTTGTGCCTCTCCCCTCGCTGCCCAGCCTACCGCCAGCCAGTACCTTTTCGTCCTTTAACGTTTAAGCATCCCCCGCATAGCCTTAAATAAAGCTTCAGCAGAAGAGCTTTTTTGCAGAGTTCAAGTTCCCCTCCCTGCGGGGTCCTTCAGAGTCAGCGGTGTTAAGGAATTGGCAGAGTCAGGGAAATATTGTTCCCTGTGTCAGTGAATTTGTTACCGAGCCGGCCGGAGAGCGATCCCCAGCACATTCGCTGCCGGGGCTCTCCCCTTCCGCCACCCTCCCCGTTTGTCACACACGTGCCCCTTTCTCTGGCATTTTTCCTCCTTGTTTTTGGTCCAAAGCAACCCAAACCGGTGGGAAGCCCAAGTCTCACCCCTGGGAGGGGGATGCAGGAATAGAAACCACCTTTTGCTCCAAACCAGCAACACGGCCGTGCCCTGGGGAGGGGGGAAGGATGCTGCCCCCCAGCCCCAGCCCTCCCGGCACCCTCCCGCCTCCACACCCAGCAGGACTGCGCCTGCACCCGTCCAAATTCGGGGCTCTCAGCCAGCACCCGATGCTGGGGTCACAGCAGGAGCAGGTCTCAGCGCCACTCCTGCACCGACAGCTACGCTGAATAATTCATGGCTCACTCTCCCCGGGTCTCGGGAGTCTCCTTTCCTTCGCCTACAAAGCAACAAACCCATTTCCTTTTGTTCTTTGAAGCGAGGGAGCAGCAGAGGAGTGGAGGCACCGGGGCTTTTTTACAGCCAGTGATTGAACAGGCCGCGTGCGAAGGAGGCCTCCCCGGCATCGCTTATCTCACCCCCAAGACTTTTGAGCGCAATATATTACGGGAACGCAGCCCTCCATAACCGCCCGCTCCGCACAGCGGCTCTGTATCCCTCCCACAACCACTTTTTTTTTTTTTTTTTTCTCTCTCATTTTTTAAATGCTGCAGTTATAGGTGAGGGCTGCTCGCCTTTTGCTGCCGTGCAGCGACACTGGAAGAATTCATAAGGATGTGGCAGAGCCTGGAGGGGGATAACAGCAGCCTATGACCCGTAATGGGGAGCTCTGGAGAGCCGGGGACCACCTCAGGCTGGGCTGGGGCTTTGCAGCTGAATTTGCCCCGGGCACGAGAGGGATGGAGCCGGGTGCCCCGGCTCGCTGGGCAGCGGCAGATGCCGGCAGCGATGCTTTCTGGCCACC
>NW_009649114.1:3063581-3070325 GCF_000708025.1 Charadrius vociferus
GGGCTCCAGCCCTCCCAGCATCTCCGGGGCCTCCTCTGGCCCCGCTCCAACAGCTCCATGTCTTTCCTGCGTTGGGAGCTCCAGAGGTGGGGGCAGCACTGCAGGGGGGGTCTCACCAGAGCAGAGTAGAGGGGAAGAATCCCCTCCCTTCTGAATTATCTCCAGCAGAATATCCTCAAAAGAGAGGAATATCTCTCAACAATAGTTTTACCTCCCTGGGGCAGCCACCCCGCTGCGAGGAGCCTTCTCGAGGTGGGAATTGCCCGGACAGGCTGCGCACGTGCAGGATCCTGAGCACAGCTGGCCAGAGGTGCTCTGAAGTGCAGGCAGCTTGAAGTCATCTACGATGCAAATGAGGAGCTGCTTTCTGGGGGGGTGAGGCTGCAGATGGGAATAAAAACAGAAACCCTTCCCAAGACAGCAACGCCTCTGCTTCTGCCTCCAGCCCCTCTCTACCCGAGGTCACCCCGCAGCAGCAGCTGGTGGTGCTCAGCTCTCCTTGAGCAGAGTCCTCCAAAAAAATTAAAGCATCCGAGCACTAGTTCCCCTCAAAATCACACAGTTTGACCGGGCAGGGGTAGAGGAGGAATGCAGCAGCCAGACAATCTGCAACCAAAAGCTAAAACCTCATCTAACCCTCATTGATTCAACCTTTCCAGGGCAGAAAGCATTTCATTGAAGGCATTTTCTTTTTCTCCCCCCACCTCCTTGTTTCAAACACTGTTTTTCAGAGGTGTGAAGTCATAATCCTCTTGCAACTGCCCGCCAGGCCATGCTCCCCTCGTTTTTCAAATCCAGGGGCTTTTAAAGATGTTCTTTATTGATCCAACACTTATTTATATGCAAACAATAGGAGAAAATGGTTAGTTCAGTTATTAAATTTAGAGAGCTGACAAAAGCAATCAGAAGATATATCACTTAATCAGAGATGAAGAGGGAAGCAGCAGGAGCCCACATTTCTGACCCAGTGTTTCAGATTGTTTTATACATGTACGTTATGTATTTTTACCGCTCAGACGGCAACATAATAAAATGATACAATTGTGCGCTTTGCCCACAGGGTTTTATCACTAATTGATTTTACAACAGCTCATCTGATCTCAATTCTAAAGGCTTTTGTGTGGGCTGCGTGGAAGGGGACTATCCTGTCCAGGGGCAGAGGGAAATCCAGGGCTGGGGGGGATGCAGCCAAACTGGGGAGTGCGATGGACACAGGGAAGAGCTCGGTCCCACCAGCCTCAGCGGGGCAGTACCCAGCACCAGCCACTCGCCACCCTTGGCGTGAGGAAGCCATGCCTGAACTCTTCCTCGGCTCAGCCTGCAGCATTCGCCTGCCCCAGCCAAAACCACGGGCTCCGACCCGGTGGCAAACTGCACCGGCTGAGGAGCAGTGTAGGACTCGACCTGTCCCCATCCCGGAGAGCCGGTGGTACATGTCACTCCTCACCCTCTCCGCTGGGACCGCAGCGCGCTGTCGCTGCTGCTGCCATAAGCGAATCAATATTTCCCCATGATTTGGAAAGGCAGACAAATGGGAACCTGATTTCAAGATTCCTTAACTCATGTTCACCCACTTAAGCTTTAATCCATCTTCATTATGTTTCCTTTTCACTAAAGCTCCTCATACTACAAGGACAAGACAGCCAGTGACAATTATTTGTTCTTTAAAATTTGATGAACTTCATATGCAGATTGGATCTGGGCACGGCAGACCAGCTTGGCATATCTATGAATAACCATTTGGTTAAATACCCTGGGGCAGGAGCTACCCTTTAGGAGCCCTTGGGCAACCCACACCTTTCCTGGATGGGAAATCCCCACATGCACCAGCCCCACGGAACTGGGAGATCCCCAAACCCAGTCCTAAGGTCACACCTTTGGGAAAAAAAAATAAAATAAAATAAAATTCAAGAGTCATTTCTTTCCACTTTTCCGTAAATATATTGATATTTTCAGGCACTGCTTGCCTGCAATCAGCAAGGACCATTCCAGCATCCCTCATTCATAGCAGATAACTGCTCACAGGGCAGATACCATCACCTTCTCCAGCACCGTCGGCCTGAGGGTGCTCAGCAGCCCCTGGCTGCTGCTGCCTAAATTCACATGCAATTGAGGAAAGGAGCTAGACTTAGTCAGGAAACAGAGACAGCTGGAAATTTGGGCCCAAAGGGCATTTCTGTGTCTAACTCTTATCCCCACTGCAGCTGGGATTGCTCCTCCTTACTCGAGTATTGCCATCATCTGTTTTAGGAAAACTGCAGTAATTGGCTCAATTCATTTTAAATCAGTTATCGTTTGTGCAAGCAGCAGTCGGGGGAAAAGCAGCTTGTAGTTAATAACATCCCTAATTTGGAGACATCCGCAGGGATGAGGAGGGAGATCTCAGCACGGGGGGGGTAGGGGGGTTCTTTGGTCCCTGCCCCACGGCGGCTGCGGGGCACAGACCGGCATCCTGCACCAAAACGCGGGGACAGACCCGGGGTGTGAGGTTTGACACGGGGGTCCTGGCCCGGTGCCGTGCCGTACGGCACTCATCCTGCCCCGGGGCTGATCCCCTTCAGGCGGGGACATCACTTTCTTGGGTTTCTCCTGGGACATATTTATCACGTCTGAGTGCAGAAGCGGCAGCCGGGATGCCGGAGGGTCTCTCCCCCTTCCCTCTCTGCTGTCACGCTCACAGGGCTGGGGGGTCCGAATGCCGCCCCAGCCCCTCTCCAGGGTGCACGGACCCTGGTACCCTGGGGAGAAGCTGCTCCTCAGGGGAAAAGCTGTTGGGGTTAGAGCTTGGGAAGGAGGGGGGGGACAGGGGGCATACCAGGGGGACACTGCAGAGCCTCTCCGCCACAAGGCTGAGCCCAGGGAGACCCAGGCAGTGTTCGCATCCCCCGGGGAGCGGGGGGGGGGCGAGCACCCACATTTGCGCTACTTCCCAGCACGGACATCCCCAGCCTGTGCAGAGGCTCTCCGAATCCATCACGCCGTTGCCTGTGTCACGTTAGCAGCAATAAAAAGATTCAAACAGCAATTCCTTACTTTTATGAACAAATGGCCCTGGATGGATGATTCAGGCAGCATTCAATTCCCGGCAAGAAAGTGTCAGCAAAAACCCGGCCTCTTTCATGTAGGTGGATAACTGCAAATAAAAGTAGGGAATTATTAGCACTTAATACTTGGTGGGTTTTTCACTCCCTAGTGCTCTTCTCCAGTAGATGCCAAACGCTTCAGATAAACTAACAGGCAGGGGGGTCCTCCCTGAGGGGAGGCGCATGGATTGCAGCGATGGCTCTGGGCACCCAGACCGTCCCCATCCCGCTGCCAGGGCTCTCCTCCAGCCTGTCCCCTCCACAGCCCCTCTTCTCCTCCCCACGGCCCCTTCTCCATCTCCTCCCCACCCCATCCGTCCCCTCCTATTCACAGCTCGCTGCCACCAACTGGAAGCCTTGAGACCCCCAGTCCCACCATGGCACAAGCCCCCAGCCCTGGGGGGGGATGTTGGGGGGGCTTCTCCGTGAAGCCGGGGCTGCTGGTGGCTGTGAACGGCGGTGGAGACACGCGCCAGCCTCCTCCAGACTCTCGATTTCTCCTTCATCAAGACCGCCTATATTTTTCTTGTTCATCAGACTGACAAATGGGCAGAAAACAGACTTCTGGCTATTTCCTGCGCAAGCTGCCCACTCCTCCTCTCCCCTTGGCGGTGACTGAGAGCTGAAGAAGCAGGAATAGCATATAAATTTCCTCCCTCCTTTAATAAATACCTCTATTACCTAGCACTTTCTCCCAGCTCTCCCCGCCTGGCTGCTGCAGGCTCCTTCTCGCTCGCTTGGTGGCTTGCTGCCCGCCAGGCAGACGTGATAAACTGAAATTCTCATTTCTATGGGGAATAAAGAGCAGGACAGAGCCAGGCAGGCTGCAAAGGGCTGGGAGGGGAGAAAACCCCTCTCTGGGGTCCGTCCGCAGCTCCGCATCGTCGCACGGGGAGCCAAATGAATTAATTTAGGAGGGAAGGTGGGGTTGGGGCTTTTCTGCCTGCCTGGCAGCAACTCCTGTCCTCTCTTTGGACACCCTGCGCTGGTCCCGAGGGGATGGAGGGTTGCAGTTCCCGGGGACCCCGGTGCTGCGGGTGCAACTGGGCTCATCCCAGGCACCACCATCCACCTCGGGGTAGAGCTGAGATCTAACGCGGGGAGGGAGTAAGGACAAACCACACTTAAAATCTCCCCGAGACGGTGCAGGAGGGTTTGACGGAAGAGGGAAAGCCATCACCGAAGCGATTTGCGCTGTGGTCAGCGGCGAAAACGGTGTCCCGAGGCAGCTTCTTTCTGCTCGGGAGCAGCAGTGATGCAGGTGGCTTCTGCTGGAAAAACGCTGATGGCAGAGAAAGTCACGATGTCTCAGCAAAGGCGAAACGCCTCTCTGCCAGAAGGCTCCCAGCATGGAGAGAAAGCAGGGGACCCAAAGGAAAAGGCATTGTTGAGGTAGGGGCTACAAACAGAGACCCCGCACCCACGCTGGAAGGTCCAGGTTGGGACCTCTGGGATGCGGAGAGCCCCCACGGGCACGGCTGGGGTGGCAGGGGACGGTGTCTGGGTAGCACTGCAGCCAAACAGCCTCCTCCCACAAAGCCAGGGCGCCTCGAGCTCCGGGGTCCACGCATGTCCCTTCTGCTGTGGGCACGGAGCAGGAGGGGAGAGACGCCCCCAACTCCCACCCGAACCACAGTCGGTAGTGTTCAGAGTAAAGCATAGGAAAAAGAGCCATAAAAATACAGAAGCTTTGCGAAGAAGCGCGCTGCAGACCTGGGGCCACGGGGCAATCTGTATGCTTTTCGGCAAGACGGGAACGTCCCTGCAGCGCAGAACCGCCCCCCCCCGGGTGTCACTTGGCATCAGCGCAGCTCCGCGGGCAGTGTTGCATCTCTGCCGCCCCGAGGTCCCCTCCTGGGACGCGCCAGCCCCACACCACAGCTTGTTTACCGCGAGGCCCTGCCCAGAGGCGACTCCTAAATACTTTTCGCTCCATATGATGCTGCATAGAGACATCGGAGCGTCAGGATTTGTCCCCTGCCTTACCGAACAGCTTTCGCACGCGTGCCCGAGCAGGGATGCTGCTTCGCTCCAGCCCCACTGTGCTGCTGCGGCACACGGCCAAAAACATCCCGTGCAAAACCCCCGATGCACCACCCCGCTGGCACTGCCCGAGTCCCGGTCCTCAGCTCAGCTCCGGGGCATAAGTGGAAACACGCCATGATGCCGGCAGCCGGATCCCTTGCTGGGTTTCTCCTCCCCATACCTCCTTTCATTCCTCACCCTTCCCCGCAGCTGGCGGGGACAGTCAGGACATGACTTACTTCATCAAATGAAGACCGCGCTGCCGCATGCCGGCCACCGCGCCCCTGGGAAGCGCAGGCAGTCATCCCAAGTGGCTCGAACATCGCAGCAGGATGGCAGAGACCTTGCTCCATCCCCACCCCAGCTGGTCTGTATGACAACAGGTAAAAGCCTTTGCATGTCCAGCGTCACCGACAGCCGCTCGGGGGATCGCGCTACTCCTCCTCTGCATTGGGCACATCCCCTGTGCTCTCAGCAAGTGGAGCTGCCGCAGTCCCGCCATCCCATCTCCCACCCCCGGAGCAGGCAGCGTTGCTGTCCCCGCTCCCCGTTGACAAGGAGCTCAACATGAGCTGGCAATGCGCAGTCACAGCCCAGAAAGCCACCCGCACCCCGGGCTGCATCAGAAGTGTGGCCAGCAGGGCGAGGGGGGGATTCTGCCCCTCTGATGTGCTCTGGGGAGACCCCCCTGGAGTACTGCCCCCAGCTCTGGAGTCCACAACACAGGAAAGACATGGAGCTGTTGGAGCGGGGCCAGAGGAGGGCACGGAGATCCTGGGAGGGCTGGAGCCCCTCTGCTGGGAGGACAGGCTGGGAGAGTTGGGGGGGTTCAGCCTGGAGAAGGGGAGGCGAAAAGGGGAGAGCTCAGAGCCCCTTCCAGTGCCTAAAGGGGCTCCAGGAGAGCTGGGGGGGGACTCTGGATCAGGGAGGGGAGTGATGGGATGAGGGGGAATGGTTTGACACTGGAAGAGGGGAGATTTAGATAAGATATTCAGAAGAAATTCTCTCCTGTGAGGACGGTGAGCCCCTGGGGCAGGTTGCCCCGAGAAGCTGTGGCTGCCCCATCCCTGGAGGTGTTCAAGGCCAGGTTGGACGGGGCTTGGAGCAACCTGGGCTGGGGGGAGGTGTCCCTGCCCAGGGCAGGGGGTGGCACTGGATGGTCTTCAAGGCCCCTTCCAGCCCAAACCCTTCTGTGATTCCCTACGGCACAACACCCTGCCACAGCCCACAATCTGCTCTCGGCTGCCTTCGCCCTCACAGCTGGATTGATGGCGGTGCTTTGCAAAGCCTGAAAAAACCCACCTTAAAAAGGAGTATTAGGGGGTGGCAGCCACCCAATTTCCCCCGTAGCCGCCACTTGGTGTGTCTCATCTGTTTCCTGGAGTCTATTTAACTTCTAAATTTAACAAGCTCCTAAACAAGTAATAGCAGCAAGTGGCAGCGCCCGGCTCCCAACCTGCAAGTGGCATTTCAGGGGCCAAGCCGCCATCAGCACGAGCAATGGGAAATTTCTCAAATGTCTCTTTGATTTATGGCTCTAGTTAATTCTCCAGGAGGCCTGTGAGCTGCCCCGGGTGCATGAAACCTCAGAGGGATAAATAATTTAACAGGTGGTTAAATATTCTTTAAGGTCTAG
>NW_009649114.1:3070337-3079120 GCF_000708025.1 Charadrius vociferus
AACACAGATTTTGGGGGATAACACAAAACTACAAATTGAGCACAAAAAGGAGGGGATGGCCTGAACTGGGCACTGCCACCAGCTCAGTGCAGAAGAAACACTAAGAGGCAGCAGAACCGATGCCACAGGAGGGAAAGGACCGGGATATCCCATCGCTGCTGCATCTCCATCCAGCGGGATCAGACACAGCAGGGAGCAGGGGTTTTATGGGAATATCCCACCCAGATGTGCCCTGCCAGCTGTGCAATGCAGATGTGCAGCATGGGCTGCCCTCCCTGTGCCAAAAGAAAAAAATTATTATTAAATGGGGAGCATGGAGGGAATCGGGGGGAGGCGAGTGCCCAGGGTGTGCAGGCAGGGGGGGCTGCCTCGCCTGCCGGGGCTCGCGGCAAACCCCGGGCGAGCAAAGCCTCGGCTGGCTCCGGATGATGCTGATGCTCCGTGCGGAGCGGCCCCGAAACGTGCCTGGCACAGCCGGGTGCCCTTGGAGCCCACGCTGGAAGAACATGGCATTTTGGAAGCTGACGCTTGATGAAATGGGATATCAAGGGAATGTTTCCCCCCAGCCTTGCTCTTTCTCCCCCGTGAAACCCCCCCGAGGCACAGGGACACACTCACGCCCCGCACTGGAGGGCAGCGAGCAGCCTTCGGGCTGGTGCTGGAGGAAGACCGCAGTGCACAAGCCACCGTTGACCGACACAGAAGGATGGAGAGGAGAACCCAAAGTGCTCCCCCTGCAAGCCTCCCAGCACCATTTCAGTCTCAGGTTTGGATATTTCGGGACTCTCAAGAGCAGCCGGGCAACCCCGAGCCCCACCGGTGGCCCACGGTGCGTGGCAGCAGCCCACAGCCCAGACAGTCTCCCCACGGCACCGGTGCTGCCAGGGAGCCCGGGAGAGGTAGATGGCAGCAAAGCCTATTTCTTGCGGCAGTCGGGATGCGACAGCCCGGTCCCCGCTCAGGCACCATCCAGCCACGGGAGCCACGGCACCGAGCGGGTATTTACAGACTGTACCATCCTCCCCTTTACCCACAGACTGAGTTTTCCACCACAGCTCCTTTTCCCCAGGTTGCTCTCCTGCAGCGTGATTCAGAGGACAGGACAGATCTTAATTTCTCCCCAGTTAGGACATGTCAAGCACATCTCCAACCCCCTCTTCTCCAGCACTTTGCCAAATTTTTCAGGCACCTGACGTGGCTCAGCACATGATTGAACAAATTAAGTAATCCTTAGGGAATAGGTTTCCCCCAAAATCCCTCCCTGGAGGAGCCCCATGGTGTCCCCGACCCCATGGGTCCCACACCGATGGGGAAGATGAGCAGGTCCGTGTCTGCGTAGGGCTGAGAAGGGGAGCCCACGCTCAGTCCCCGTCCCAGAGGGTTTATCATAGCCGCCCCTGATAAATGGATAATGAATAATTCACTGTTGGCTTTTGCTTTATGAAGTATTCATTGCTTTCAAGCTTCCCAAGGTAATTAACTATTCTACAAGCCCCGTGTAACACAAGCCAGCCACAATCCATCTTCAACACTTCATTAGCAGGTCCCCACGCCACTTCAATAAATTAAAGTGGAACAAACACACAAACAGAACTTTCCCCTCCCGGGGACCCCCCCAAACCCCACGAGATTCAGCCATCGCACCCCACGTGAGGGCACTTCCCCCACGGGAACACACGGGCGGGTGGCAGGATTGGACCAGTACGGGGCAGACACCGCGGTGCTGGTGACGAGCCACATTTCCCTAAAAAACCAAGGGATTTTTCTTCTGCAGCTGGCTCAGGATAAGAGATTTCCCCAAAGCGCTGGGCAGCCCTAATCCTGACCCACTAAGACCTGAGCTCTCCGCCATCTCAGGGCATCAGCACCCCCGAAATGGAGCTGTGCAGGGGGTATCCAGCAGAGACCTCCCCGTGCAGGCCAAGGTTTTCCCCTCTTATTGCAGAAATAATACAAAATTTTACCCCTTCTCCCCACCCCGCTGCAACACCCCACTGCTGAGTTACCCACTCGGCTTCCCAGCTCATCCACGCTCATGGCCCTGGTGCTCCAGGCTGTCACCATCACTCCGGCCCCATCCCACCCCGCATCCAAAATACACGCCGGGAGCTGATGCCTACTGCAGGGCTGGATCCACACATCCAGTTTTGCCCCACTTTGGGCAGCCCCAGAGAGGCACAAGTCACCGGTGCAGGCACCAGCACCGGTCTCAGCCCAGAGGTGAGCCCACGGCAAGGTGACACAGCCAGCAATAAACGCAGACAGGAGTGGGACTCGTCGCTTTGATAGATGTGTAAAAATTTCCTCCAGCCTCCGTTGCTGAGTCAGCCTTTCTGACTTCAATAATTTACAGCAATAAACAGCAAGATAAGAGCAGGCGCGTGTGGGACGCAGCTAACCTGGGCGAGATGAGCGATGGCTCTGCCGACAGTCCCGCTCGCGGGGATGGCAGCGAGCACAGCGCCTAATTAAAGCCGACTTCTGGAGCCCAGCTCAGCTTGCACCAAAAGGCTCGACCCAGCCCCTGCCTGCAGGCAGAGCCTTGGCACCGCAGGGAGAGCGAGTGCCAAACCCCATCGCTGGGGGTCTCCTCTGTAGGTCCTACATGGGCTCTCCCAAGACCCAAAGAGAGCATCTCACCAGCCCCAAGGTCCCTGCACAGCTCCTCTCCGTGCAAAACCTCCCTATGGTGCCACCAACCCTTTATCAGGGGCAAAGCCCCGGGTGTGCCCTGCCGGCTGCTAATCCCCAAATCGCCCCAGCTGGGGATCAGCCCCTTTCTCATCCCCCCCACACACACCCCTCCCCGGGGGCTACCAGCCCCCTCTCTCGCCCCGTTGCCCCCAGCTGGGCTTTCCCTGCTCCCTGCCTTCCCTGTGCCCATCCCCAGCAGCTTCACACTGACTCTTCCAAGCTTTTTTCGGAGGCAAGCGGAGCTGCCAGCCCTGTCACCTCTGCTACCCCTGACTGCCGTTAAAGACGCATATTCCCAGCATCCAGGCTTTGCCCTTTCCCGTTACGCCGGTTCAGCCTCTCCCCGCGCATCTCTGGCCCAGCCACAACCTGTCTCGTTTTTCCTTGCCTCGTCGGGCGCCTAATTGAATCGCTCCCCGATCCCGCTGGCTCCGCTTTGTGAAGCCCAGGCTGGAATCTCCGTTCCCCGTGTGCTGCTCTCCGTGGGGCTGGCTGCGTGCAGGGGCATCCCGGCCATCCCAAAACCGGCGTCTCACCTCTGGCATCAGCCCAGGACAGGACGGATGGTGAGACGTGACATCTCAAACACGGGGACAAAGCACGTGCCGGCGTCCCCTCCATAGAGGCTGAGTTACGGCATGATACACATTGCGAAGAGCGATGGGGAGAGAAACAGATGATATCCCTGAGCTGGAAAACTGATGGGGTTTTATCTAAAAGTAACGAAACAGCTCCAGGGAGGGCATCCTCTGCGTCAGGAGAAACAGCGGATGCAGCTCGGCCCCTCTCCGTCGCTGGAGGAGATGGGCTGTCCCCGAGGAGCCACTTCCACAGCAAACATTGCCCTCACAGGGAGAGCACGTGCGCTAAATCTGGAGCCATGTATCCTGGCCCCAGGCTAGGTCATAATATACCTTCCTAGTCTGGGTACATGTGTCCTATCTTGTTATAAGCCATGTTAAGGACAAAATTTAATAAAACTACTGTATTGCAAAGAAAAAGCAGCAGCGCTTGATGGAGATGTGTGCCCAGGCGGTGCGGCCTCGGGTGGAAGGGCTGAGCTGCGCATCCCAGTGGGGATGTGTTATGGTTTGAGAAACACTTAACAATTTACTGTTGTTTAGACAATCACTCTCTCACCTGATGACCCCTCCCCACCCGGGAAAGGGAATTGGGAAAAAAAAAAAAAGGAAACGTGGAAGCTGAAGTATAAACAGATTTAAGAGAGTAAGATTAGATAATTAACATTAGTAACGCTAAAGAATCAATATTGATCCCGATACCAATACAGAATATGCAAAGATACTCAGCCCATGGTATCCGCAGGACCTGTGCGGTGTCACCAGCAGTGACAGCCAATGTGGGACCCTGCGAGTGCTGTGGCTTCGGGAGGGAGAAAAGGGCTCAGGGCTCCGGCACCGGGGCGAGGAGTTCTCAGGATGGCAGCCATCGAGGGAGAGAGAGCACTTCACAGCAAACTTTCTAATTTATAGGGAATGTGATGTTCATGGTATGAAATAATCCTGTTGGCCGCCTTGGGTCAAGTGCTCAGACCTCGCTCCTCCTCATGCCCACACCTGGCGAGCTCGAAAACACTGAGACTTTGAAACCCACACACCATCGCTGGCTGGAAAGTAAATATGTTCACAAATTCAGTCACTAGAGTCTTCTAAAACTGCACTCTTCCCAAGTATTAGCAGAGAAATCAGTCCTGTGTTACTCAAACCAGGAGAGTGTGCGGGATGGAACGAGGCATGGGGCTATCCCGGTGGCAATGGGGCTATCCCGGTGGCAATGGGGCTATCCCGGTGGCAATGGCGCTGCCGCGGCCCCTCGGACCACCGCTCCTGCGGCCGAGCGGGACTGGGGGCAGCGGGAGCCACAGGTGGGGGTTTCCAGGGCCCCGTCCCATGGCCACGTGTCGCCCCGGGTGCCACGATCAGCTGCAGTGTCTGATTTAGGAGCCGCGCAGGGTGCCATCTGCAGAGGTTGGTATTTGCTCTAACGCAGCGCGTTTGCCATGCAGAGCCACCGCACGCCATGTTCATTATACGATATGAACGTTTAGCTCTAGCGTTGGCGATGTCAACCCTAATTATTTTCAAGAAGTCTTGAGGGCTGCGGGGATAAATCAATATAAATAACATGTTCATAAACTCGGAATCGTGTTCCTAACAGCATTCTGACTTTAATTTGAATCTCAGAAAGAGGGAGTTTGGGTCAGGTGTCCCCCTCCCTTTTTCTTTCCCATATTAACCTTCGCTGCCTTGTTTGTCCTCGTCCCCCACCTCCCACGCAGGAGGATGCTGCGGAGGGAAAGGGGGAGAAGAGCTCGAAGCTGGGATGGCTCCCCGCTTTTCGGCAGCAAAAAGGAGATGGCGACCTGCCAGCGCCATCGCAGGCAGGCTCAGGCGGAGGACCGACGGACAACCACCGGCACCGCGGGGCCAGTTTTGGGGCCGTGATGCTCTTTTCCCCGGCTCTTGGGCAACCTCCTCCTCCCCGGGCTGCGGCGCCGGGGCTGTCTCGCCTCCCCCGCCTGCGGTGCAGATGGCCCAGCATATGGGCAGCCTCCCCTCGCGCTCGCACCTTCTAAGCAGATTCTGTCAGGTTGAAAGAGGAAAAGCTTAATTAAGCAGTTGTGTGTGTACAATTACGTCCTTAATTATCTCCGCGTTTCACTTCTTTGTTGTTTTGTGTTTGCAAGAAGTTTGGTAACAATCAGAGGCGACGGTTGCCTGAAGCGGGAGTTTTTCTTTCTCTCGTTTTTCTCTTTCTCTCTCCCTCCTCCATCATCGCGGGGATTTTTGTCTGGACTGAAGGGAGCTGCAGGAAGACCCTCAGCCGGGGAAAGACCCCGCGGGTCCTGAGCCCTCCTCGCCAGAGAGCCGGGACCGGGTTTCATCGTCCTCAGTTCCCGCTTTGGTACCCGGAGCGGAGGCAGTTTTCCAGAAGTGCTGCATATGCAAAGTGTGAATCTAGCTGGCAAAAAGCCGGTTTAGCCAATTTTTATTATTTCACGTTTGTGCTACAGCAGCAGCACCGCTCCAGCGCAGAGCCAGCCCAGGGCTGGCTGGAAAGCGTCAGTCCTCACTCCAAACACCCTCGAGTATAAATAAACCCCACGAGAGCATCGTCGGGGTGATGCTTAATCGCACCCGCACCCAGGGATTTGCATGCAAGGGATGGCTCTGCCTAATTAATTCCTGCAATTACTCCATTCCACCCCATTTCCCAGCTCGGGCCATCCCGCAGCAAGCCAGGCATCGTCCCCAGGGACGTCCCAGTGTCCCCTCGCTGCCGCCCCGCTGCCGGGCAGGGTTTGGAGCTGCCTGCAGAGCTCAGGGACAGGAGGCAGCAAAAGCAACGGCCTTAATTTGTGGTGGTGCTTTTATTTTATGAGAGGAGCACTAAACAGTCGTAAACATCCGGAGTTAGATATTGGAGCTGGGGGTATTTTTATTGTTTGTAAGTCCTCAAAATTTTGCCATGTTTATGAAGCTTTTATTAAAAATAACCCCAAACTCTCGCTTCTCTAATTGAGTGTATTTCAAAAAACACATGCCCGCTTTTAATACACGGGTATATTTATATCACCATCAGTTAATTTTTATTTACCTTGTAGTGAAACTCATCTTCATCCTTAATTCCCAAGCCCATATTTGCTTTGAAATCAGAATTGGACCTAACAATCAGCCGTATATTTAACGTGCCATTAAATTCTCAGTTCGGCTTTCACAGCTTTCAAACCAGTCGGTGTAAAATACAGCAGCGAACCCCCTTTTCCCGGCGTACCAGCGGGCCAGGCAGCAAAAATGAATCTTCACGGGGCTGAAAGATGTCAAGCGCTGGGAACGAGCCCGGAGAGAGCAACAGAAATGATTGGGGAGGGGAAAAGGGGGGAGGACGGACTGCAAAGCGAGACCTGCGGGCAGGGATGGAGAGCGGTGGGGTTGAGTGGTTCCAAGAAGACAGAGGAGAGACACGGTCACATTTTTCAAAGGTGCGAGAGCGCTGCGGGAGAGGAGGAAAGGTATAAACTGTGCCCTGGGTGCACAGAAAGGTGTGGGAGGTGGAGAGATGGAGTCTGGGAGGGAGGAGAAGCTCTGCAGAGGGTTAAGCAGCGGGGAAGAAGGCAGCCCGGGATGTGTGGGGTGTTTGGGAAGAGGAAGGACAAGCGAGCGGGAGTGTTGAGCAAAGCTCAACCACATCACATCCTTCCACCCGCTGTGTTCTCCCCTGGTCCTGAGAAAGCGCTGCCTCCAGTCTGGAGCTGCAAATGGGGTCGTGGAGTTGGCCACCCCTGCCACCGGGCTGGGGGGAAGCAGAAGAAACTGGAAACGACTCAGTTTTCCCTATTGCCAAGTTTCCGTGACATTGATTTGAGGGACAGCAGGGAGTCCCCATCGTCATCCCCGCCATGAGTTCTTTGGAGCACGGTGGGACATCAGCCTGTCCCCCCTGCCTGTTGCTGTGCTGAACCCATCGTCTCCAAACCGTTCCCGGGGCAGCTCCGCTCCTCCCGTCCCCTCTCCTCTCCCTGTCCCTGCTGGGAGGAACCGCAGCGATGGAGGCCCAGATCCCGCAAGCGCTGACGAGTGGGGCCTGGGGACCCGGGTGAGCGGCGCCTTGATGTTGGCGAAGAGACGATTAGGAGACAAGTGGATCACAGCCTGTAATTAAACACCCAGGGAGGAGGTCTGTGATGCCGGAGAAGCCTTTCATCCCCGTAGTCAAAGCGCAACTTCCCAAGGGATGCGGGGAAGGCACCGGCACTTGGAGGCTTTCCCTGATGTCTCACCCCAACCTGGCTCCCGTTATGGGGTGCAGCGGGGAGACGCTCTGTGCGAGGGTCCAGCAGCATCAGGACCAACACAGCAAAGTACCCGCTGCTTCTACCCAGCCCTCAACATCACCCTGCAAGGGCGGCTCGGGATGCAGGAGATGCTCGCAGCTGGAGCCCAGGGTGGAGAAATGCATCCGTACCCCAAAACCATGTCCCCGAGGATGCCGAGGAGCTGAATTCGGGGCAACCAGGGCTTGCCTGACCCTGCCCCCTCGCCTTCACTCCGACGCTTGCCGCCGACCTGCCCAGGCATCGTTGCACTCTGTGGCCAAGCACGCTGCAGAAATTAAAGCAGGCAGCGCCGACAGCAAAAAGCAAACACAATATTTTAAAGCCCTTTCCAGCGTAACAATATCTCGGGTACTATTAATAACACTTGTAAGGAGTTGTTCTTGAATAGATATGATTTTTATCTTGACGGCGTCTCTTTAAATCATTTTTATCCCCATGAAGTTTGCAAGAAGCATATTTTTTTGTGCGCCATTTATCTTGCCAAATAGCCACCACCCCTGTTTATTACTCACTCCCTCTTTAACTGTTAGCGACAGGACTGGTCCCCACCCTCCACTTCAGCACTGGTTCCCAGCTCCTGATGCTTCTCCTTCCCTCCCTCCCTCTGCCCTGCAATTCCCCTTCGACGCGTGTTTTATTGGTGGCAGCAAAATGAAATCAAGTGCTCAAATCTCTGTGGCTGAGAAGCCATCGGGAGGTAGGAAGGGGTGTGCGCTCAGCTGCCAAACAGCCTTAGTGTCTTTACCCCTCTCGTTTCTTCAGCTGAAATTCAAGTTAATAAAAATGCAGAAAATTCTCCACTTTTCTCTGCGGACAAGTGGCCGCGGCCCCTTTGCTGCCACAAGGAGCTCTTTCCAAAACAAGCCGGTGCATCGCCAGAACCCATCCCTGCCGCCCGCCCGGCCCCTTTCCCTGCCACAAGGAGCTCTTCCCAAAACAAGCCGGTGCATCGCCAGAACCCCTCCCTGCCGCCCGCCCGAGCTGCTTCGCACCTTTGGCATCGATTTTAGAGGGTGCCGACCCAGGGAAGGTACCCCCGGAGTTATGACAAGCTGCAGGGATGGGTGGGTTTGGCCAACTTCTTAATAATTCCCATGCCAAGGCAGCCCAGTGGCTCTTAAATCAGCCCCCAAGGGCTGCACCCCAGGGGGACACGGCTGGGAGAGCAGGGAAGGGGGGGCAGGGGTACTTCCTGGGGCTCCTCCGGCAGCGGGCGGCTGGGACAGGTTTG
>NW_009649114.1:3079598-3135160 GCF_000708025.1 Charadrius vociferus
AGGGCCTTCTCTGCTGTGAGGGCGGCAGAGCAGTGGCACAGGCTGCCCAGAGAGGTGGGGGAGTCTCCCCCTCTGGAGCCATCCCAAACCCCCCTGGACGCCGTCCTGTGCCACTGCTGGAGGTGCCCCTGCTCTGGTGGGGGGTGGGATGGGGGAGCTCCAGAGGGCCCTTCCAGCCCCCACCAGTCTGGGATGCTGTGAATCCATTGGCACATCAGCGCCCGTGGAAGCCAAGCAGAGGACTGGAAGCGCCGCGGAGACGGGCAGCAGCAGTGCCGCCTCCGCACGGGAGGCTGCAGGGGATGGGGACGGGGTCAGGAGGGCGGCACGGGGGCCTCATCCAGCCCCTTCGCATGGCGGGAGTGGAGCAGAGCCCAGCCACATCTCCCTGGGGATGGGCCCCCGGTGGGTGGGAGATGCTGAATACAGCCCGGGACAGCCCAGATGGGCCAGCGCAGCCCTAAATGCAGGGCTCAAAGGACATTTGGGCTCCATCACCTCCTCGCAGGGGTACGAACTGCCCCAAATCCACTCTCCCTGCCTGAGCCACCCCCTCCCCTCTTCACTCGCAGCTCCTAAACATTTCCCCCACGGCACGGATACTTTGGTAATTGCCGGGATGCGCGGCCGGAGCCAGCACACATCGGTCCCTCGTGTTTGGTGGGCTGCGGTCCTCAGGGGAGGACTGCGAAGATGGTGAGCGTTTGATCAACAGCTGAGATCGCAGCCACAGCAGCATCCCTGGCTGTCCCCCACAGCATCCTCGGTGCGGCAGATGGACAAAGGCACACGAAAACCTTGGGGCAGGGAAGGCAGAGCCAGGCAGCAGGAGGGGCGGCGGCAGGGGGCATTCCTGTCACATCCATCACTTGCTTGGAAAGAAGGACTTTTTTTAGAGGAGAACCAGAGAGAAAGGAGCAGATTCTCTGATAGAACTTAGAAAACACCAATTCTGCTTCCAGGCGGCCCATGTTACTCTCTTGGCGGGGGCTGAACTCACCCCTGTGCACGGGGAGCCCAGAGGTGGGTGAAGGTGCCCCTCAGAGCAGGGCTTGGGATGCAGGCGCAGCACCGCGGCCCTCCGGGGTTTAAATGCCTAAGAGGAGAGCATCCCCAGCAGGGACCATGGCCTGGAGGGTGCGACACAGCGCCTTTTTCTGCCCACCGGCCCCGGGCACGCCACGCCGGCTGGCATCGCACACCGAGGCGGAGGAGACGGCAGAGCAGAAGGTGGAGCAGCCCTGGGCCAAAGCAATGGGTTGCAGCACATAATTTAATTGGAGCGAAAAGGGAGGAGGGAAGAAGGAGCTCCGCGCCGAACACAAAGCAGATGAGAGCCGGGAGTAATAAAATATTCCAAAACTAGATTAAGAAATTACAAGTGGGGAAGGCAGAGCGCTGGCTGGGCACACGGTCCCGCTGCAGCTGGGACCGGAGCACACACCTCCCCGCGGTATTGTGTGTTTTTATCGGATGAGGCAGCTTGCCATCCCGCTGTGAAAATGAATCTGCTTTTGGTGTATGATTAAAGCAAGCACTCCCGCTCCCCTTGTTTCTGAAGGCTTCGGAGGCCTTTTTAAAGGAACACCTGTTACCAGGACCTGGTTAATGACTCATTTGGGGAATACTTGAGGCTCTTCTCTGCTTAATAGGTTTTGCATGAGCAGAGAAGGGGATCCAGGAGAGACCGGGGCGCCTGGAAGCAGCAGGGTTTGTCGGTCCCCACGAGGATTTGCTGCTCGAAGCGATTGCCTTTGCTCCTGGCCCCACTTTGCCCTGCGGGGACGGGGACGGGGGCCACGTCACACAGTGGGGCTTTAGCTGGAGCACCGGGGAGGTATTCCCGGGGAGGTATTCCCAGGGAGGTGTTCCCGGGGAGGTGTTCCTGGCCCGCCGGCAGCAGAGGAGCTGGCTGCATTGCTGATGGGCTTGGGAAAGGCTGGAAATTTCTAGGCGCCGCCGAAACCCATCCTCACAGCCAGCCCAAGCGGGTGGACGGGTCAGCGGGCAGCCGACAGCTCCTGACCTTTGCAGCACTCAGCTGGAGCGATAAAAATGAGATTCGTTATCTCCTTCCTAAGATGAATTTTTGGTGAAAGACGGGAGTCCCCTGAGTGTTTGCATGGCCAGGCACAAGCGACCTGCTGTTCCCTACGTTGGGGCAGCGAGAGAGTTTGGGGCGATGCAGTTCCAGGGCACATACTCCATCTCATCCCTCCTGTCCTGCCAAAAAGCCACCCGTGGCGATGCCCACCCGTTAGCAGGAGGCATCGCTGCACGGCCAGGCTGCAGGTGCCACGCAGCAGCGCTGTGTTGGGGCAAACAGCAACGGGGGGAGAGGTCCAGTATCCATCACTGTGCAGAGGACAGCGGTACTGGTGGATTCGGCACGGCTTGGTGGGATGCTGCCCCTGCAGAGCCACACAAGGAGCTCGCACAGGCCGCTGTGCTGCAGCCGCGTCCTTTAGGAAAGACAAGAAAGCACTGGAAGTGATGGAAGAAAGCGAGCGGAGGGAAACTGATTCCCTGGAAAACGCATCCGAGAGGTACAGAGGGCCGAGCGGGGGCTCTGCCCACTGGCTCCAGAGCAGCTGGCGGAGGAGCGGATGCTTCTGCACATGAAACAGGAATGGCTCCTTTTGTAGGAAGTTTTTCCTTCCCCAGGTGTGGGCAGAAGGCACCTCCCCGCTGTCAGCAGCGCTGCCGGTGCCTGGCAGTGGGTAATTAAAGCCTTTTATTCAGTGCCTGGAGGCACGGAGGCATCAAGGGCTCTTATCAAAGAAGAAACCCAGCGGGCTGGCTTTGTGCAGAGGGGAGGGAAGAGATGCCAAGGCTGCCTGTGCCGCTTTAAAGAAAGTTTTGGCTTCATTCTCCTCTCCTAACTCTTTAAATCCACCTTGCGAACAACTAATACACATTTACACACTGCTCCGCAGCGTTCAGCTGGGCAGAGGCCAACTCCTCACACCGCAGCTGGGGCCAGCGCCAGCACAGGGCTGAGCGGCTCCATCACCCGACAGTGGTCCTCGTCCTCCTCTTGCTCTGGATCAGGGTCTGGGTTCAAAAGCCCCACAGCTCTACGTGATAAAGGAAATGTCTCCCACTCACCCTGAACGTGCACCTGCATGGGATGGCGATCAAGGGGTTCCTCTGACCGGCTCTGCCGTGGCATCTGGAGACACTTGGACACCATCCACACCATGCAAAGGACACCAGCAGCTATTCAAGACAGACAGGAAGATCTGTGTCCATGGATGGGAGGGACGAACAGCCCCCCAAAAGCACTGGCAGAAGTGCTGGCTGCAGCCCTGTAACACACACACACGCACGCGCGCACACGTGCAATGCTGAGGCCACACACAACTCAGTGCATTGTGTGGGCAGATGCCCGCTCTGCTGTGGCACCCCAAGCACAGCGTCACCGGAGTGGTGTCCCCAGCCCAGGTCTGGGGGACCTGTGCCTTCCCCGCAGGGTGACGGTGCCAGGTCGGGGCTCAGCAGCCTGTGCCGTTTGGGGAGCAGGAGGAGCGCAGAGGCGACATGGACAGAGCTCCAAGGTGGAGTGAATTTTCCAGCTCTCAGATATAAGGAAGAATCATAATGTCATTTATCATCTTTAAAGATACGCAGAGTTGGCGAGAGAATGAATTCTTCTTCATAACCCAGTTCCCAGGATATTTTTACTGTGCATCATAAATTATAATACCTTTTTATTTTTGCTTTATGGCCTGTCCCTCGCCAATTCCGGTGATTTACATCCTCATTCCCCCCCCGCCCCTCAGTGCTTTAGGAACGATCCCTGCCTGTCTCTCTCCTCTTCTCACCAGCTCCCCAATCTCTCCCCTTCCACCAGCTCTTTCCCCTGTTGCCCACCCATGCTCCAGACCGGGCTGGGGCTGGAGAGCAGAGAGCATCTCCATCCCAGTGAGGAGTGATGGCTGGCACCTCTGGGCTCTACAGAGCCTCAGGCAAACATAGCCCGTGGCCGCAGCTCCAACCCACCGCCTTCGCAGCGATGCAGCAGCACAAGCCCCCGTGCAGCAGGAGGGAGACCGCCGCTCGCTCCTGGCAGCACTGCGCCAGCCCGGCGGCTCCCTCGGCACCGACCCCGGTTGCTGAAACAACCTCGAACACACCCTGCCCCAACACACCTGGGTTTACAGCACAACTCCAGATGTTTTCCAGGCTAGAACGGCTCTGAGCTTGCTAAGCTTGGCCCTGCTTCCATGCAGCCTTCTCTCCGTTGTGCACGGGTTTTTGAGTCCTGTTTGGTTTTCTGCACCAGTAGCAGCTTGAGGAAGCGCAGTGGCGTGGGTCGGGGTGGGGATTTCAGCTCCGTTTGCATCTGAAATTCAAAAGGGAGCCCCGGCAGTGCAGGTGAATTAATGTAAAACTGCGCAGCTGCTGCCTGAGCCAGCACAAGTGATCCCAAACCCTCGGTACGAAGCTCAGAGGAGAGCAGCCCACTCGGGACAGCCTTTCACACCACCACCGATGGCTGCTTACTGCTGTGGCGGTGCCCGGGGGCCCGCGGGGACCCCACTCCTCGGCTCAGCATCGCTGTGTCCGTGGTGCAGCAATCTCGGGAGCCGTCACTCGCTGCCAGCCTTGCCAGCATCCTCCCATCTCCGCCACCGGCCAGGACCAGCCCAGCTGAAAGGCGCTCGGGGTATTTCCCCCAGCTCCTTTCTTGGCAAAACCTTCTCCCGTTAAAGAAAGAGCTGTTCGCAAACCACTCTGCGTGTGCGACCCCCCTGCGAGAGAGGGGGTAGGGTGAAACAAAGAGACCTTTTCAGTGGCCTCAGCATCCCTCCAGCAATTACAGCCCGACACCGCACTTGCGGTGGAAAAATCAGTCATAAAGCAGAAGACAGAGGGAGGAGAGGTGAGTGTTTATCCCTGAGAAATATGGAGATTTGCCGCGATGAGGCTGGCTAAGAACATTACATTCGGCATGCTAAGCCGGAGAGTTTCAGCAGGTTTATTCAGGGCTCAGGCGTTAGGCTCTCTATCAGGAGAGAGGCTTTAAGTGTGTTGGGGATTTACAGGCAACAAGAGAAGAAAACAGCCGGCTCCTCAGGAATAGCCCGGCAAGGCTGACGTCGCAGACAGGACTGTATTTTCCTTGCTCTATAAGATGCTTAGGGGCAGCGACCGCCTTTCCGAGGCCGATACGGGATTTCTAGGACTAATGCAAAAAAAACCCCTCAATCAGAGTCATTCACATTTCCCATCTTTTTTCATAGAAACACGTAGTCTCAGCTAAGCGCCCGGCAATGGGAAGTCTCCCTTGCACGGTCCCGCACCGATGCACCCTCCATGCCCTTAAAATCCGCACGTGGGATGGGCAGGGAGGAAGAAGAACTGCTAAATGCGCGGTTATAGCTGGCTGGCAGCAAGTCAGCGGCAGGATTGGAGCCGCACTTGGCTCCCGTCCTTCCCCACTGCATCTGGGGCTTCGCAGAGAAAAATTAAGAGTACGGGAGCAGGTTAACAGCCGGGAAAATTATTGCTAACAACACGACCAGGGGCTTGTTCCTTCCCTTTTTATTGGAGACTGAGTGATTACTTGTAGGTAGTTAAAAGGCAGGAGCTGTGTGTTATTGCAGGGGATGCTCGGGAGTAACGGGAGGCTAATTAACGAGCAGCTCTTGCTCGCTGCCGGGGGAACGGTCCCAGGGGCCGTGCTGCGAGCCAGAGAGCGACGCCGGCAGAGCGGGTTTGAGCGAGCGTGTGGCGGTAGCGCAGCACAGAGGGATGGAGGAGGCTGAGAACGAACCTGTTACTCTGCGAGCGGCGCTCCCGGATGAGGTTTTGTGTAGGGCACGGGGGGGCTGAGACGCTTGGGGTCGGGCTGCAGAAGGGCTCAGGCCAAATGGCCACTTCGACCCTGGAAAAGGGAGGATATTAAAGGCTCGTTGGCATTTGCGGGTGAGTTTTGGTGGAGCAAATGGGTCGTCTTAGCCTCGCTCAGCCCTGGTGCGTCGGCATCAGCGAGCGCTGGGCTCAGGGGCTGCCTCGGAACGCGGCTGGTTCCCGGGGGGTCCCAACTTGTGATGGGGCTGTAGAGGTGGGGGCCAGAAAAAATGGCTCTGTACACGCTCCAGGGTGTTTCTAAGCAGATGGAGACAGGATAAGGGCTGTGGTGGCTGAGGACACGGGGACACACAGGCTGTGGGGCTGCCACAAGCAGTCGGCCCCGCGAGACCAGCACGCTGCGAGAAGGGGGGTGGGAACAGGGCAGCAGTGACAAATGAGTTTAATTCCTGGGCAGACACGGACAGGAGGGGGTGATTAATGGGAGGAGCACCTCGTCACAGCCTCGGGAGCTCGGGGAGCTGTTTTGGCGGAGGATGGAGCAGCAGGGACCGATGCTCAGAGGCGGCAGGCTGGGAACCGAGTTAGAGACTAGTCTCACACCTCGGGGGACAGGAGGTGACAACCATGCACAAAGTCCATCTCCCCCCTGCCCACGCTGTCCCTCTGACCATCACTCAGGTCTGAGTTCTCCCCAGAGGTCCAGGGGCAGGATTGAGACCCTGCACTCATTTCTCCTGCCCTCGTCTCTCCCTCCCCATCAAATCCACACGCTGGCGTGTCAGGCGCTGGTGCACGCTCGCTCCAGGACCCTGTTGCTCTCCCGAGAAGATGCCAGCCAGGGGACAAGCCATCCGAGGGGATGGGAATGGCCTGCTCCTGCTGGCTGGCCCTGCTGCTGGAGCTGGGCAGCTGAAAGAGCAGCAGAAAATACGAGATGCAAAATATTTCACGTTGCACAGAGGGCTGTAAAGAGCCTGATTAACACCGCAATCATCGGCCACTATTGCACAGCAACAATAAACCGCCCCAGCTGCTGCTGGTTTTGGGTGGCCTCGCAGTGCAGCGATGACCAGGTTGGAACAAGAAGGTCCACGTGGGCGACGAGGAAACCTCTGTGCAAGCACCAGTGTATCACCAAGAAGTAGTTTGGGAAAGTCCTGTCTCCGCAACCCGTGGCAGAGCCCTCAGCCCTTGGATGTCCTCTCTTCATGGGGCAACGTATCCCCTAGCCTGGAGAGGGAAAGGGCAATGTGTTTTGAACCAAGTTTTTAGAGCAGTAAACTTGGTTCTTGGTAATTCAGCTGAAAGCCAACAGCAGCTGGAGCCCGTGGGAGCAATAGCGACTTAACACCAGCACTGGATTTTACCCCACGGGAGGGGTCCAGGCGATGCGGCTCAGGATGTGGCTGTGCGACCGCAGCACGGCCGTGGCACAGCGGCAAAACTGTCAGACTGACAACCTGTCAGACCGAGCAATTCATTACCGCAGTGATTCAGACCCTTAACGCCGACAGCCGGCTCTGCCCCAGCGACCTGCAGCACGTCCCTGCCCATCGGCACCCGTCCGCTCCCCGGCTGCAGAGCGGGAACTGAAACAAGTCCCGGAGACTGCAGCAGGACAGACTGCGCCAGGGCACCCGTCACCTTCCCTCCCACACACGGCTCCTCGCCAGGGCTGATGCTCCGGCATTCGCCTGCCTCTGGCCCCATCCAGCTCTGTCCCTGCCTGCAAGACCGGTGCAGAACCGGCTAAACTGGGAGCTGGACAGCCTCTCCTGATGTATCCATGCTGAAGGATTTGCACTTCCCAGAGACAAAGCAATGCCATCAGCACCAGCTCAGCTGGAGGACCACGAGCAGCCTTGTTGGGTACCAGAGGGTCTGTCCCTCATCCCTGTCCCTCCATCTGGAGCTGCTGGTGCCCCCAACTCCCCCCAGTGCATTATTCACTCTCAGCCTTGGTCCGACTCCAGCTGGCTGATGGGGGAGACGGTCCTGGGCTGACGGCTCACGACAAGTGCCAGGAGCGGCCCCTCGTGCATTGGGCACAGCAGCTGTTAGCACTGATTAAAGAAGGAGAAACCCAACAATTATCAGCCTGTGACAGCCAGTTCTGCCACCCGCAGCCAGGGCTGCCGCAGGCAAGGCAGAGGGGGCCAGCCAGCCCGGGCAGGGAGGCTGTGGGTACCCGCTTGCTCCCTGGGATCCCACAGCAGGACAGGGATGTGCCAGAAAATACACGTGTGCAACATCCACACCAACTGTGCCCAGGGTGTGCACAGACCAAATGCAACGAGCTCCGTAACCAGCAGGGACACGGCTCCGCGTAGGCTGGGGCTGCGCGCGGCCGCACTCAGGGATGAGGTTGTGCCGTGCCCGGCGTGGGCTGGCTGTGCCAACACAGGGCACCAGCACACGGCCGGGCAGGAGCACGCCAAGCACACGCGTGCCACGCCGCGTGCGCCTGGCTGCACAGCTTCTCTGCCTCTGCAATCACGTCCGCGTCAGTCGGGACACGGCTGGACACGCGTGTTGCTGCCACGCACGTGGCGAGCGCCCAGCAAAGCACACAGCCGTGTCCGCAGCCACAGCCTCCGGCTCCTCCGGCTCCTCCGGCTCACGGTTCTTGGCAGCCCTGTGTCTCTGCGGAGTTTCTGAGCAGCCTTCTCTCCCACCGTGCCTGGCCTCCTCATTAATATCTACCGGCTGAATTATTTATTACAAACAGATGTTAGAGTTTAAAGAGTGTTAAGAGGATATCCTTGGCTAATCAATTTATTTTTAACTAGTTTATGTATTTATTACAAACAGAATTTGGACTTCAGCTGCCATTTTAAATTATCCCTCATTCATCATAGTGCTGCACGTGCCACTTGGATGCTCGTGCTGTGTCCTTGGGGACCAGGAGCGAGCCACAAATCCAGTGTTTGCTGGCCAGGGAGCGGGCTTGCTTATTCCCTCGTTTCCAAGCACTACATAAAATTCAGACACGGATCTGAAACGCACTGCAAACTCCCGGGCAATGAGCTTTGCCTTCATGGGCAGCAGAGCGCTGCAGCCCGGCCGGGCAGGGGGAGCCGGGGTCTGCTGGTGAAGGTGGAGGGAGAAGGGAGATGTTGGCAACAGGTAGGAGGACTCCGGGCCACAGAGGAAGGAGGGGGAGATGGACTTTGAATGTCTCCACCTGCCCTGTCCTTGCAGCCCTCCCCAGAGCTGTTTAGGCAAGCCCTTTGCCGTACCACCCTCAGGTACCAGGCAGCACTCCAGGATGCTCCTGATTCACAACACTGAGAATCTGACCCTGAAAACGCTCTGAAGGTAATTCTGGGATGAGACCAAGCAAAAGCCAAGACAAATTAGGCGGGTGTAGTTTGAGAACCACAGTTGCCATACACAAACTTGATGACCACGAACCCTGCGTCATCTCCAACTCCTTGAAAATATGAAGAGCAACTGGGAAGCAGGAGAAGGGCTAAGGGAGCATCTTCCAGGCTCCAGCCATGGCCAGGGGCTCCCAGTCCCATGCTGGGCTGTTACAGCCTCTGCTGCAACCTCAGCCCATTCCAGGGCACGTTTGGGAGATGCGAGCCCCAAAGAACATGGGCAGGAAGGTGGCTCGTGTGAAAACACAGCCCACATCCCGCTGGACATCACCACCTTCACCAAACGGCACACCACCAGCAACAGATGCTTTGCCGCTCGCTGCTGCAACCATCGCAAGTCCCCTGGGCAAATCCAAGGAGTCTCCGTGCCAGTTCATCACCCTCTGGGAAGCACCAAAGCCTTAAAGATCCTGTCAGCGTGAGGGACTCGAACTGCATTTCAGCTTTCAGCTTGTCACCATTTCCAAGAGATATTGGGGAAAAAACAAGAAGGGGAGATGCTGTAGGAGGAGGAAGATAAATGGTGCTGGAAAGGAGGAGGGGGAAGGAGAGAGATGGGAGAAAAAAAAGAGAGGAGGGGGTGAAGCTGGGCATTGAGCACAGCAATTAAAGCCACCCTGAGCTCACCCAATTAAACTGACTGGAGAGAGGAGGAATCCCAAAGGATAATTTCCTGGCAAATTGCTCGTTTGTCTCGCTCAGTCTCTGACGCTGGAACGCTTTTGTGTCAGTCAAAGCCATGGAGCTGAGCCCTGGGGAGAGGAGAGAGAGATGTTGGTAATTTAGCAGGCAAAAGGCATTTCTTCCTAGAAACCTCCTCAAAAGTGCCATAAATCTGAGTTAACCTTACCCACAGCTACTACAAAGCAGCGAGAAGGGATGCAACCAAGAGGGATGGGGATGGATGGGGCACCCTACTATCCCTTGGTCTGCCGGGTGGGCTTTCTGCCTCGTTGCTGCCATCAGGGCATCGCTCCCCATCTGTGCCGCTGTCCCCGGGTGGCATTGCCCCTCTCACCCGGGTTTGGCTCCCCCCACCTCAAGAGCCGGGCTTGCTACAGCCCATGCAGGGCCTCCATCCCCACTTATGAAAGAGCAAACGTGCTTATGCGTATGGGGGGGATAGAGGGGCGTGGGGGGATTACTGCAGAGGAAAAATGATGGGCAAATCTCATAGAATCACAGAATGGTTTAGGTTCGAAGGAACCTTGAAGATCATCAAGGTCCACCCTCCCTGCCCTGGGCAGGGACACCTCCCCCCAGCCCAGGTTGCTCCAAGCCCCGTCCAACCTGGCCTTGAACACCTCCAGGGATGGGGCAGCCACAGCTTCTCGGGGCACCCTGCGCCAGGGGCTCACCGCCCTCACAGTCAAGAATTTCTTCTCAATATCTAATCTAAATCTCCCCTCTTCCAGTTTGAAGCCATTCCCCCTCGTCCTGTCACTACATGCCCTTGTAAAAAGCCCCTCCCCAGCTCTCCTGGAGCCCCTTTAGGCACTGGAAGTCCGTTATAAGGTCTCCCCGGAGCCTTCTCTTCTCCAGGCTGAATCAACGAGACAGCAGCCTGTCCCAGCACGGTGAATGCCGGGCCCGTCTTCCTCCTCTCCTTGGCTCACCAATAATTCACAGCCCTTGAGAAGGTACAGTGGAAGAGCACAGCCACAGCCCCGCGGTGCCCACGGCTGGGCTGCTCCAGCCCGCAGAAACACCAGGACCGTGCTGGGGATGGGGAGCGAAGGGGGCAGCCAGGTGGGAAGGGGCATGGAGTTTGGGGGAGTTTCTGCTGAGCTGTGGGGAGAGCCATGTGTTCAGCTCCCGCGGGACATCTCTGCGAGACGGGGCGTTTGCAGGGGAGACACTAGAGCATCCAGCCCATTTCGTACAGTAGTCCTGCCCCACAGTGCAGTCCCTACAAATGCCCGCTGCATTCGGCTTTTGCAAGGATCTAAACATCAAAAAACCCCACCTGGTGAGCGAGGGTTGGATGAGGTCCTGCTCCTGCATTCGCCATCCGAGGCAGAAGCCATCCCCTTCCAAGGAGCAGCAGAAAGGTGTCCCAAGGCCCAAACGAACATCCCGTGCTGCTGGCCATCACTTTGCATGGAGTCCCTCAGGCATCTTCATTCCTCGCACATGGCCCCGGCTGTTCCTCCATGCTGTCAATAAAGCCAGAGGCAAACAAGGACCCGGAGATTTACTGCTGTTCAGTGCCAAGGGCCGTACTGGGTGCTTAAACCCTGGAGCTATGGGAATCGGTGGAGTGCTGCAATACCTGGCTAGATACAGATGAGCAGCTGCCGTGGCAAGTAGTTCTGGCTCAGAAAGTGCCCGGGGAGTTGGAGGAGATGCAGAACCCCAGAGCGTCCAGAGACAAAACCCAAACCATGGACTAAAGGGAGGAGACAAAGCTCAGAGAAGCAGCTTCAGCTCCAAGAAAACCAAAAACCACCCATCAACCAGGCAAGACCTGCAAAGCCTTCGAGGGACTTCATTGCCGGGGGCTGAGGAGCAGCTCAAAAGTTTTAGCTCTTGGACACCCATGGGACGGGTGGGAGCGGGGTTAGACCCTGAGCCTTGCACAGCACATCTGAGCTTCCCTCCGGCAGCTCTCCCAGGGGGCAGCCAGCAACGGGGGGAGCCCCACACGGGCACAGACCCACTCCCCAGCGCTCCCGCCCCGCTGCCCGCAGCAGGCAGACGCCGGCAATCGGCAAGCTCCAGCCGCTTTGCCAGCACCAAGTCTCGGGCAGTCAATCAAAGCATCAGCTTGAAAGTGTTAAAGGCCCGTGTCTGTCTTTATTATAATCACCGCACTACACCTTGTCGCCGCGTGTGCCCTAACGCTGCAATATTTTGCGCATGATTTCACCAGCTGCTGCTGGAGGCATTAGGGAGCTGATGCTCCTTCGCTGCTCTGGGTGTTTGCTTGCTTGTTGGCAGTTAAGCCTCTTTTTTTTCTACTGACTTTTCTTTATTTATTCTCCTTTTGCTTTACAGAGCGGTTGCCCCATCCATAGCTGGTAGCGCCTTTACCAAGACTCAGCCAAAAAGTACACAAAGCATCACACAAGCAAGGCCTGGACCCAGGGCTGTGCTGCTGGGGGCTTGACTTAATGCCCACAGACTTAACATGAGGATTCAGCATTGTTGGTGGCATTCGCTGTAATCCCTGGCCCAGGAGGACACTGCTTGGCTCCCCAGCGGGGAGAGCGCAGGGGATGCTCCATCCCTCCAGCTCCTCTGCTCTCCTTCTGGCCCCAAAAAGTGCACAGGGTACCACGGCCCCGAGCCTTTCCCATCCTGCTCCCTGGTCATGGGGGAGGAAAAAGCCCTATTGAAGAGGCCTGGGTGTCTCCAAAGAGCTCGGGAAATCATAGAATCATAGAATCGCTGAGGTTGGAAGGGACCTTTAAGATCATCAAGTCCAACCATTAACCTACACTGACAAAACCACTTCTAAACCATGTCCCCAAGTACCACATCTGCCCTTTTTTTCAACACCTCCGGGGATGGCGAATCCACCCCCTCCCCGGGCAGCCTCTTCCAATGTTTAATAACCCTTTCCGTGAAAAAATTTTTCCTAATATCCAATCTAAACCTCACCTGGCATAACTTGAGCCCATTTCCTCTCATCCTGTCACTTGTCACCAGGGAGAAGAGGTCAGCCCCCACCTCTGAACACCCTCCTTTCAGGGAGTTGTAGAGCGTGATAACAATAAATGTGGGAATGAAGCATGGAAACGTGATTAAAGTAGGATAGCACCCACCGGTGGGGCTTTTCTGCCTGACCCTAATGCAGAAAGATCTCACAGGCAGCCAGAGCACCCAGGGGCGCAGCACGGCAGGGACGGGCCGCTTAGCGGAGCACCCGTTGGTCACAGGCACGATGGTCCCATGAGTTATCCAAGGATGCCCATCCAAGGATGCGCACTCCCCAGCCTAAAGGCATCATGAAACAAAAAGATCTCACCTTTCCTTTCCCCAAACGCTACCGCTGTCCCCTGACGGGCTGCCCCTCAAAACTGCCCCCACGCCGGCCATTGGGTGCAAAACTGAATATTGCAGGAGATTAATGACCTTAGAAAAATGTAATTACACAACAGGGCTCTGCTCTTAATAACTGCGTATTTTACTTGTCAATGTGCCTTAATTGAAAATGAGTAGGCGATACAAGTTGCAGTGGAGTTGGCTGGCAAGCCTTTAACGCTATATTAATTGTAGTAATTAGCAGTCACTTTATGTTGGAGTCATCTATAAATAGGGGGTCCATTAGTTTAGCAGAGAGTGTGATTTAAAATGCAAATAAAATCCCAACCATACATATAAATCACTTCTTTCCCCCTGCCCCCCAAATTTACAGTCCTGAAAGGGCTGTGATGCTGCTGTGGAGGAGCTTTGGTGAGGACACCCTTAGGAAGGGAGGCAGTTTGGTTGTTTGCCGTCGCAGGAGCGGTTGGGATGATGTCAGCACGCCGAGGAGATCCTGGCAGAGGGCTTTGCCCCCAGCAGTGACTTTGCTTGGTGCTCCTGCAGCTGTGGACCTTTGCCAGGCTGCTGGGTGATGAGCAGCATCTAAATCCGCACCCCGGCACTCACCGTCCCACGCCTCCGGCTGCCCAAGGTGGTTGGAAGGGCGCTGGATAAATCCCAAGAGCCGGCTGGTGAAGAAGTAGAGCACAAAGCCAAGTGCTCAGCATCACTGTCGCGGAGTGGTGGGGATGCTGCAGCGACCATCTTTCGGGGAGAAAAAAACACCCAACAGCTGTAAAAACACAGGGAAAAGGAAAAAGGCCGGAGTAAGCCATCGCACCAACGATGGGGGCCCCATCGCACCCAGGCACGCTCCGGTGCTCACAGCGCATTAATGACATGCTCTACTTATTTGATTATTACTAAAGGAAGAAGAAGTAAGAAACAAAGAATGAATATTCTTTTATTAACACAGAATCACATCAAATTGCAGCCTGTACTACCAGGGACAAAGTAACGCACTAAAATAAAATACTGGCTCCAAAAATCCAAAAAGCAGAGCTATTAAAAATTTAAAAACAGACACACAAAAAAACCCACCCTTTTTCACTGCTGACCAGTTCTTGGTTTAAAGGACATCATCCGTTCTCCCCCGCTGGCATGGCTCCTGCCTGCTGCTGGGGTGTGGATCTATTCCTGCACAGCTATTCTCGAGCAGGGAAGAAACAACAATCTTGGGGAGAAAAAAAAGGAGGAAAAAAAAAAAAGAAAAAAAAAAAAAAAGAAAAAAAAAAAAAAAGAAAAAAAAAAAAAAAGAAAAAAAAAAAAAAAGAAAAAAAAAAAAAAAGAAAAAAAAAAAAAAAGAAAAAAAAAAAAAAAGAAAAAAAAAAAAAAAGAAAAAAAAAAAAAAAGAAAAGAAAAGAAAGGAAAAGGAAAAGGAGATGAGAGGTCTCTATCTGCTGCGGGAGCAGATCCCATTCAGGTGCTGTGAAAAGCCCCAGCGCATTCTAATTGAAGATACATTTTTATTACTTTTCACAGATTTCACTCATTCAATAATATATCTTCCTCAAAAGCGACTGTGTCACTGAACTGAATGAATCGCTCCAGCTCTCATCCCATGCTCCCCCCCACAGCCCCCCTCATCCCTTCCTCCTGCCCCCTCCTCCCTGTGCCATGAGCAGCTCCAACTGCTTTTCCCCAGGAAGGAGGAGGAGGAGGAGAGCGAACCCCAGGGCACCCTCACCCCTCCGCACGGCACAGCTCTCCAACCGGCACAGCCCGTCCGGGAGAGGAAATCTCAAAGTTTGCAAAGGGGAAGAGGAATAACGCTTCTCCATCCACATAACAAAAGGCTTCTTCAGATGTAACAGCCAGGAAAAGCCCCTCAGTCCCAACCTTTGCAACGAGCTGCTGCTAATTATGGCTTTAGCTCCGAGCGCGTTCCCTCCTGCCGGTACTGGGGAAGGAGCTGCAAGTGCCAGGGCCATGCCGTTAAGGACAGGGGAGGTTATCTGTCATGATGACTCACCAGTGATGCCAGGTCAGGACATGGTCCCCCCCTTCCTGCAGGAGGAGACGCACAAAGTCACATTGTCGTACGGAGCAGCAGCAGCACGAGGAGTCGGCCGAGTTTGGTGGGACAGGAGGAGACTGCTCAGCTTCAGGGGAAAGCATCCTTCTCCATGTGCCCAAACTGTGCAGATCCTGGGGACCCCACGTCCACCCAACCAGGAGGAGCAGAGGACAAAGACAAGAGTGAAAAGAAGGTGGAAGAGCTCGCACGGACGTTTTCAAGCCCACATTTCCCGAGTGCAGTAGATCAAGAGTCCTTCACCCCAGAAAATTCCCACTCTGCTGCTTGCCAGAGGTGCAGGAGTTTCAGCCGCTGCTTAACGAAAGCTCTATGAACAGAAACCACAGCAGGGGACTGGGGTCCAGTTCTGCCCCAGTGTGTCCACCAGTATAATCACAGTCCCCAATGTCACTGCTGTGAAGTCCCGTTGGCTCCCCAGTGAAGGACCTGGTGGGACTGCACTGACGCTGCATCAGGCACAGGGAAACCTCAGCACCTCCAGCTCACCAAGTCTGCGGTTCAGGTCAGCCTGGAGCCACAAAATGCCTTAGCTCAGGCTTCCCCGCATGCCGGGGCTCGGCAGCCTGGCTCTGTGCTCTCCTTAGACTGCTTCAAACCCCGGGTGATGCCCTTTACATGCGTGGTGTGATGCCACCTGCCTCTGGCTTACGGGAGATCAGAAGCAAAGCCCTCGAGCCAGCGGAGCCGGGCTGGAGGCCCTCAGAGACCAGAATTTCTTATGAGGATTCTTGCTAAGTCTAAAGAAAAAAAAAAACAAAAAAACACCCAGAGTATTTCTTACGGTTTACTCACAGAGCAACCAGACACAGAGCAGTGATTTGTCTTCAAACGGTTTCCTCTGTCCCACGCTTCCGCCATGTCCACGGGCTCTTTGGAGCATTCATAGAGCCAGAGCGAAGCTGAATATTTGTAGATCCATCACGGTTGCTTTGCCCCTGGCAGCCAGCTGGAATTACCATATGGTGAAGAGGTGGGAGGGAACAATCAATAAAGATGATGGGTTTTTTTCCCCTAAATCTTCCCCAGACTTGGAAGAGCAACTCAAGGTTCATCAGAAACGTGAACACTCAAAGCAGGTGACAGGTCTTCTGCTGCATACTGCCTTCTCTGTAGGCATTTAATGGAGAACCTGAGATTTACATTGCTAAAAACACCCTCAGGTGTGAGTCCTTTGAGACGACGTGGCTTCCCCCAACCCTTCTGCAAATGTGTCCTCTCCAAGGCCCGAAGGAAGGGACCGATGGCTCTATGAGTGGCGTGAGCTGTGCTTTGAAGGCTGCCTCTCAACGACATGCTTATCATAAGAGGGACAGGGGGAAAAAAGGTGAAATAACATAAAAATAAATACAGAAGCAACTTTGGCATGGAAGGCAAAACAGGATTGATCTTTTGCTTGACTTACTCTGAAAATTGCTTCTCCACTGCCCGTTTATGCACATTAATTGAACGTCTGGCCCGGCTGCGCGTCTGTTTAAGTCCTCAATCAATCCCCTTTCGGATGACTGCTAGATCAATAGGGTGGTAATTTAATAAAGGACATTTTCAGTTGGCTTTTAAAAGCCACTGATGGGATTTAATTATTTTCTATTTTTTAAGAAGAAAAGGGGCAGTGGGAGAGGAGAACCAGGACTCAATCCACGATCTGGTGTCTTCCCCTCCCAGCAGCATCCTTTTCAGACAAGGCTTGTGGTGAACTTCTCAACTCTCCTAGTTGTTCATCCTTCTTGAGAGGTGGCACAGCCGCCTGTGCTCAACACAGCAGCACTGGTGTGACGCTGCCTCTGTCAGAGCTCCCGCAGGTCAGCAGCAATGTCTAGGAAGCAAGTTTTGGGATCGTGCCCTCGTGCACATCCCAGGAGCAGCAGCAGTGAGCGAGAGAGCACGTGGGAACCAGTCTCATCCTCTCCCTCACCAAAGCAACGGGAGCACATTGGACAGCACTGCTGGGACACACGAGAGCACCTTCATCTGTCCCCAAGCTCTAACACTGTCTTCAATATTTGTACTACAAGGATCGGTCCTCCAGGACCTTCAGAGATCCTGGGGCAAGGCAAGCTTCAGGCCAGTGCACCAAAGTACTGGGGATGACACGTCCATCTCCTGTGGCTCTTCCCGGCTGAAGAAGTTGCCAAGTTCAAGGCAACTAATGATGCCTCAGGTTGTCTGTCCCTTGCAAGAGGTTTGTCCAAGGGAAGAGGCATGGCCACGCTGGGTGTTTAATCGCTAGGTTGATAAACCAGAGGCAGAAGAGCTCTACCAAAAGCTCTTTTGGATTCATGAAGCGTACACATTAGGGCTTCACCAGGCAGGAATTAACATCTTCCTGCCTCCTCCAGCCCTTTTGCTCTTGTGCTGCTTGGTTTCAGCCCGGAACTGGTCCCAGTGCCAGAGTGCCTGGCTGGCCTTCAACACACCAAGCCTCCTCTTCCGTTTAATGCCGTTCGTTCTTCCCAGCGCCTGCACGGTTCAGCGATGAGAGCGATTCCCCCGCTCTGCTATGTGCCCTCGCACCAGCCCGGCCAGATTCCCCCTCACCAGTCTCCATCTCCAGCCTGTCCACGTTTAATTTCCTCTAATCGCTTCCTTCACAGCCATCCTCTCTAAACCTTTTATCTTCCTCCAGGCTGCAATTCCCTCCCTTTGCTGTTTCTCCATTTCCTTTCTGTGATGCTTTGCCCACAGCTATCTGCATTACAGTGGTTTAACCGGTGCTGTGCTGGGAGAAAGGATTATGTCCCTGCTCTCTGCTCGGCTGTCCATGGCCACACATCCCAGGACCGCCTTTCCCTGCTACCGACAGTCGGCCATCCCAGAGGCCACACCAGAGCCAGCTCTGCCCACACTGTTCCTCTCCAGCACCACTCAGTCATTTTTGTCATTGAGATGTGGCTTTTAGATCATGTCCTCGTTAATCTGATTAACGGTCTCCCGGCTTCACGCATCTCTGCGCTGCGCTCAGCTCCTCGGATGGCTTTGCTGGACTGCGGCCACGGGGCAGATCTTCCCCCAGCACAGTTTGCTCCAACCCTTGGGTTCAACCGCCCGCTTCAGCAGGCCGCCGTGGGGCTGGGGGGGTGCGGCCTTGGTGAGAGCCGAAAAAAGCTTGGTTGGCCTCCTGGAGGGACTTGCTTGATGTCGACACCGCTGCAAAGCCCTTGAGTCCATGGCAGGTGGGCAGTGCGCTCTGGTCACTCCACCAAGACCATCCACACGATCTGGCAGCAAAACTTCCCACATTTATCTTCTTACGAGCCCTCAGCAGCGTGCAGGGAGCCGACACAGCGCCCGATCGTGTTCCTGCCACAGCCTGGTCCTGAGGGCTGTTCCTCGAGAGAGGCTCTGGCCAAACGTCCTCTCTCTGCTCCGGAGCAGCAACCGCACATCACGGGAAAGAAACTGGAGAAGCCCAAATCTATAAATAAGAGACATGAATTAAACATGACTCTTGCATTTTCAAGGGTCAAATGAGTATTCGGTCACTTAGCAATATCATCTACTCCCACAGAGGAAAAAAAAAGGGAGAATAACAATAAGTGTTTATCATTACTTGCTGTTTATCAGGTGACATTTTGAAGGACCACATCTCACCCCTGCTGCGAGCGTGGGAGCGAAACTCAGTCCCACGCACAGTTCCTCCGAAACACGCGAACCTCCTCTAAAAAAGGCAGGTGACGACTGTCCCCATTTTAAAGCTGGGTAAAAATTTTCGCAGAGAAGATGCTAGATAGATTAATTTGACATACTTTGGCAGAGACAGGAACGCAGCCCATCCTCCTGCCTCCCCAGCCTGCTTTCCAGGCGGGGAGATAATGAGACCCACACATCTCTCAGGGCAATAGTGGATCCTCCTTCATTCGGCAGCAAATGCGCCCTGCGATGGCAGTTCCCAAATTTCAGGTGCTCCTCTGAAACATCTTAGAAACTCCCTAATTTTTCTTCAGTGTGCCCAAACAAACCCCACAGCTCGCTGCGGTGCCAGCGCTACTGCTGGAGCTGAAAAGGCCACGAACACCACCTCGCTCGCACTCCCCAAATACCCGTTGCCAGTCCTATGAGGGAGCACAGAAATAAAATGAACGGCGATGGATCAGAGGTGTCAACAGCTTTTCTGCTCCATTGCAATCGCTACAAATCACAGCCAGATTTTTCATTTCCAGGCTGGTAATAGATGAGACGGGACCCAAGCCAAGCGCCCGACGCCGGAGACTCTCCCCTCTTACTGGAACAAAATCACTTCCCCACAACCCCATCCAAGCTCATCAGTGGAGAATGAAGCCATAAAAGTCAGAGCCGCACACCCAGCCTCGCGCTCCCGGCGTTTGGATTTCAGCACTCTCTCAAGCAGGAGAAACTCCTTATCACGAGCTGAGACTTTACGGGATGTTTCATCACTCGCCCGGAGTGAGCTGAGTTGGGGAATCCTGAAAACTGACAGTGCTTCCCGCTCCGGTGCCCATCACCATCAGCTACAACTGCACCGGTGATGGGTCCTAATTGGTTTTAACACACAGGCAAGGTTGGATAATGAAGAGAACCACCTATTTATCTGCTCACGGGGCTGCTTTATCCATATGTCACTCCCCGTGTAGCAGAAATTTTATGTAACGTAGTATTCCTTTGGGTTAATTTACTTACAGGTGTCAGATTGACTTAATTCCTGGTCTCCTTAATTGGCCCCACTGTTAATACCAGCTCGCATGCCTCTGCTTCTCCGAGGCCTCTGTTGCTCCCACTGTAGCAGCCTCCACCTCCTTCTCCTTTGCCTGCCAAAAATATCCCAGCGCCGGAGATCTCCTGTGGAAGGAGAGACCACCCCGTGTGCGCGATGGATCAGCAGTGACCTGAGACTGAAGCTGCAATTCAGACGGGCGAAGGCGCGACGAGATGCTCACCCCTAAACGCAACCAGCTGCCTGGGGAGTCTGGCACGGGGGTCTGCACAGAGGGCTGCGCTCCAGGCGGACGGGCTTTCATCTGTGCTTTTAAGAGAATAAATACGCTGCTAAAGTGGGTATTATCAAGAAGAAGCCGCACATCAGACTTAAGCGGGAATTAAGCTTTTGGCCCTGGGAAATCCTTGCCCAGGTGTTGCAAACGCCCCCGACCTTCGCAGCCTGCCCAGGCGAGAGCCCCCGGCGCTCCCAACCCCGACCGGCTTCCAGCAGCCCCCGGGATGTCGCGACGCAGGCAGCTATCAGGGGGGCAGCGCCTCCTCCCCCGCCAGGGGGCCAGCCCAGCCGCGCAGATGCTGTGAGCACAAACCTGCAGGCACACGGAGCTTTTCCAATCTCAGACTCCTGAAAAGACCTTTAGAGTGAGCAGCGCTGTCAACAAATGTATTTAAATTACAAAAAAAAAAAAAAAGCCTGATGTGCTTTTAAATTGGAAAATAAATGAATCGCGCAGAAGACAGAACAAAAAATTATTACAAACTATGTAGTCTTCCATATTTTCCACCTAAAATTAGGAGGCTGGATCCTCAGCTGGTGTAAATCTCCTTTAAATGGTGTTCATGTTAATGATCCTACTCTGATTTACACCGCTGGAGAAATTAGCTTCCTCCATGCCTGGGTCTCCGTGCACATCTGTCCTTTGAGAACCAATAAATAAAACTTGAACATAATATTCATCCACCACTTATTCTGCTTAATTATTTAAACTTCAGATTCTGGAAATAATAAAGAAGTAATAAAGAAGAGATTTACCATCCACCACAATCGCTGGAAGCATCCCATGTTATTTCCTCCTTTACTTTTTAATCTCTCCCTCTCTTTTTCTTTTTTTTTTTTTTTTTTTTTTCTGGCTCACCAAATTGAATCAATTTATTAAAGTTGTTGCAAAACTGATTTGCTCTGATCTGTTGGTGGTGATGAAGAGAAATGGGCTGCGCTGCTCTCCCGTGTCCCCCAAGTCCCGCTCATTAAGAAGGATAACACTTTGCCATCTAGGGAACACTTTGCAGCATGCCTGAATGGTAAAGACTGATTAAAAGCAAGATGTGACTTTGGAGGGTAAATGATACTCGTGATGATGAATTGCAAGGATCCAGCCAAGAGATCCCAGCTCCTAGAAGACACACTGCAGAAGACAACTCCCTTACAGGAATCTGACTGAGATTCCATAGTAACGCTGGAAAATTCGGATGGGCAAAGCCAACTTACTTTTAAAAGGAGACCTTCCTTCATCTCTGGGCTCCCTAGAGCAGCTGGACCAGCGGAATGAGGCAAATCACCTTCCCCACTGCCTGCCAAACGGCTGGAGATGGTCTCTGGATTATTTGAGCTCTGGATAGTCTTGGAAAGAGACATCCCTCCAGGCTCCATCAGGACCTCACAACCCGGACCAAACTCCGCCTGGAAAATCACACCATGCTTCAGCTGCTGGAGGATTAATGGACCTGCTGGCAGCACCAGACAAAAAAGAAAAAATTGCCCAGCAAGACAGGAGCTGATAGAGCTGAATTGCTGAGAAACACAGGGGCTCGCATCAGGGAAGGGTCTGCGTGCTGCGGAGCAGGGACAGCCCGCAGCGTGCCAGCCCCGGCCCCCGGGACAGCCATCTCACAGAATCACGGAATTTTCAGAGTTGGAAGGGACCTCTAGAGATCATCTCGTCCCACTCCCCTGCTGAAGCAGAACTGCCCAGAGCACATCCCTCAGGACTGCATCCAGGTGGGGCTTGAAAACCCCCAGAGAAGGGGACTCCACACCCCCCGGGCAGCCTGTGCCACTGCTCTGCCACCCCAACCGTAAAGAAGGTTCTCCGTGTGTTGGAATGGAACTTCCTCTGTTCCAACTTGTGCCCATTGCCCCTCGTCCTGTCACTGGGAACCACCGAGAAGAGTCTGGCTCCATCCTCCTTCAACCCACCCTTTAGATATTTGTAAGTAATAATAAGGTCTCCCCTCAGCCTTCTCTTCTCCAGGCTAAAGAGTCCCAGCTCTCTCAGCCTTTCCTCATAAGGGAGATGCTCCAATCCCTCGGTCTCTATCCCCAAGCGCTTTGGACAGGCTTGTCCCCTCCCGTGTTCTCCCCGTGGAGACGAGCCAGGCGTCCTCATCGTGCCATAACGTGGCACACGTGCCCCGAAGCACTGCAGCGGTGCAGCGGCACAGGGGAAGGAGCCGTGGAGGGGACGGGATGAGCGGGCTGGTGTTGGGCACTCGGGTCCACCACCAGTCCCACATCCCCACTATCAAGCGGGGATGTTGTTGTGCGCGGTGTGTTTTCCCGAGGCTTCGTGCGTGCTTCAGAGCCCGTGCCGAGACACCCGCAGCGCTGCGCACCGCTCGCGTGGAAATCTTTACCTGCAAGGGATGGCTTGTGGCCTCTGCCAGGGCACGCGTGGCAGAGCTGTGCACACACCAGAGCCTTGGGAACACAAGGACATGGCATTTTTTCCTTGCCAACACAGAAACAGCATTCAAACACTCTCGCCCAGATGAGGGCCATTTAACCCGAGCACCCAGCTCAGGTTAACTAAGCCTGCCATACGCTCCCCGGCAGGCCAGTTCCCCCCAGTGTGCGGTGCTGAGCGCACAGGTATGCCCCAGGTTCAAGCTACATCTTTCTGGGTACATCTTTCTGATCCCACCATCGCCCTGCCCAGAGCATCGCATCCCCCGCAGTGCTGCAGCAAGGTGCTAAGGGAGACCAAGAAGACCTAAGAGACACCAAGAAGCCCCAGGAGACACCAAGAAGCCCCAAGAGACACCAAGAAGCCCTAAGAGACACCAAGAAGCCCCAGGAGACACCAAGAAGCAGTCAGGTATCCTATGATGTGCCAAAACTCCAAGAGGGTTTTGCTGTTGCTGGTCTCAGGGTGACACACCTCTACTCATCCCCACGGCCACCAGCTTGGTCAGCGCATCACCAGTGCCAGATGTATGGCTGGAGTAGGTCCGCACGCCTCTCCCTGCGCCTCGGCCGGCCTCACGCCGCCAGGTCCTCCTCTCTCCCCAGTTTCCATTTCCAGCCGTCTGCGTGCAAAGCCCCAGCTCCCGCTGGCAGCTGCTTTGCCAGATGGGCCGTCAGCTGCATCGCCGCCACCGCCATGCTCGGCGCCGACCCGCCGGCAGTCCCACCGTACTCCCATGCCGAGACGGCACTCATCCTCCGCACCGCGGCAGCTACAGCTCCCGCAGAGAGCATTGCTGCAGAGGCCGTGGGATTTCGTGACACACAGAGCAGCTGGGTTTGGCTTTTTTGGGTCTCGGCTGCACATCCAGCCCTCTGCTTGCAAAGGCAGGGTCAGCCCGCTGCTCTGCCCGTGGGGTGGGATGCCCCGAGAGTCCTCAGCTGCGGGTGCCACCCTTGCAAGCAGGGGGACATTGTGGCACCCAGAGGCACCGGCCGGCACCCTCCTGACGTGTGGGCAGCAGCGGTGGCTGTCACCCATCGCCAAGGTGTGTTCCCACCCCAAGGAATCGGCAAAACCCCCGGCAGCCCCACAGCCAAAGCGATGCACGGGGGTCGGCTCCGGCAGCGCCGGCACAGCTTCCCTCCTCCCCCGCTCCCCGACCCGTTTCCCCGAGACTGCTTTCGCTGGGTGCACTCGGAGTGACTTGGACCATATGCCGCGGATCCCAGCACCCACCAGGTTCTGAGAAACAGGCTTTTGAGAAACAGGCTTTTGAGAAACAGGCAGCGAAGTGTCAGGGCTCGCATGTTATACGAAGCGCTCCCGTATCAGAAAGAGGACAAAGCTGCCACGCACCTCCCGGCAGCCTTTCTGGAGCCCTGCTCGGCAGGATGCTCAGCCAGCAGGGATGCTGGGCGAGACACCGCCTCTCAGATGCCTTCTAAAGGGGAAAACCGCCTGTTCCTGCCCCTCCTGACCTCGTCATGGCCCTCCCTGTGCTCAATACTTTTCTGCCTCCGGGGGAAAACCAGTTCAGCCCCTTCCAGCAGCAAAGGCAGATGTGACACCCGGGGGGCTGCAGTTCCCAGACCAGAAAGGCAGAGTTTAGAGTCCTGGTCTCCGTGCATTGGCGATGTTCGCTGGAGAGGGAAGCTGAGACTGGGCTCTTGGGGTACAGTGCTGGCTGGGAGGCAGACGGCGGGGCTTCCTGAGGCCGTAAATCCCACCCAGGGTTCATTTTTGCTGTGCTGAAGGAATGGGCACAAGCACTACATCCCTATTTTGGAAGGAGTTTTACCAAACATTAGCCAAATGAGGAGTTCAAAAGAGCAGCAGGGCATCCCCAGGTAAGAGGTACAAGCTAAAAAAAGTGACCAAAAACTACGCAGAAGATCACAGACCCTAATTCCCAAGTCTCCAGCGACAAAGTTAAAACAAACAAGCCACAGCCCAGCCAAGGATGCGCCAGGGCCAGGGACTCCCAGTCCACCACTTTCCATACAAGGTCACTAGAAGGTCGTTTTTGCTCTCTCCAGAACCACAGGAATAAATAAAAAATGAAAAAGATGGGAAATTATTCACCATGGAGATTTTGAGAGCCAGCAATTAATAAATAAAAATAAGTATTGCTAATGCCGGGCTTTCATACAGCACTTTAAATTGCAAATTACTCTTGAAGCGTGTATTATTAATTAAATCATTTGCATCCACTATGGCCCTAATATATAATTATTTATCCTGATAAATAATTTGTGGAAGGATGTAAGGCTGCGCTAGACTTGCAATAAGATCATTTCAACAACTGGCCTGAAGTCTGCCTACCGCAAAGCCTTCCCTCCATTTATAACCGCTCAGTCCCCCCAGAAGGCGGGTGGCCAGCTGCGGTCCCCAGGTACGCGGGGACCTCAGCAACGTTCACACAGCCCCGATGGAAACTCCTGCAGGAGGTTTGGTTTGGTTTGGTTGTGCATTTTGGAATCGGGGATCTGCTGGTGGCCCCGGGAGCAGCTGTGCAGGAAGGCAGAGGAATTGCCGTATCAAGCTCAGCTACCAAAGCCCCCGCAGCAGCGGCTGCTCCAGCGGGGAAAGCTACCTGAATCCTTTCAGAAGATGCTTTTGCAATCCCTTCTCCCTCTGCCAGCACTGCCCTGAGCGATGAAGCTGGTTTACGGCTCAGAGCATCTGATCTCCAGCTTCTGTGAACACAAACAACAATTTTCCATCTCATGCACCTCTCGCAAAAACGCTTTGTTTTCAGAGGTGCTGAGGCCCGGAGGCATTTTGAGGGTCGGGTGACAGTGGTGAGCTCATGGCCAGATAGATGTTTTAAGTCCCACTAGAGACCCCAAATCCACATCTGTCATCCTTGGACCCTGCAAGGTTGTAAGCCACCAGAGGAAGGACGCTGTCCTGGCTCGCTGCTGGATGGCCGCAGGGGCCAGGCTGTTGGCTCGGGTGGGCTCCACAGTCCCTCGGGCTCCTGCCGGACACCGGACAGACCCAGGGCAAAGATAGGAAATACTCAACTGTCTGAAACCAAGGACAGACCTCGAGTCGGGGCAAGGAGACAAAAAGAAGAAGGAATCCCCCTGTGTGAATTAGCGTAGGCTCAGAGATGAGCCCCCATCCCGGTGCCCAGCATCCCGTGCCGGGGGCTCCGGCCGGGACCAGAGCTCTCCCCCGAAGGGGAGGACCAGGCAGCCCTCCTTCCGAGAGATGCGGGCTCACGTTTCGCTTCGGAAAATGAATCCTTTCAGCAGATCCGTCCCCTTCGCAGAGGTTAATTTATTAGCAGGGGAGGGAGGAGCCCCGTTGTTTTAATGAAACGTTTTGGCTGGGTGCACAGAAAATGTATTCACCTAATAGACCTATTATTCCTCCTGTATAGCAGACCGACTTCCCCATTGTGTTTTATCCTTTACTGCATTAGAAATTTAGTCTTTTATTCTGCCTTCAAAGCAGAGGCTGCCAGGCAAATGAATGTATGGGAAGGTTTCAATGGCTATAAAGTGCAAGGCATCCCCGCGTGCAGCAGGCAGCTCTGCCAGGCAGCCCAGAGAGGCACGAGGGACGCATTCACCACAAACCTGTGCTCGTTTTCCCCTACACTCTTCCCCAAAAAGCCGTCTCGGCAGCCACCCCCCCCAATGTACCCATCCCTGGGGCTGCTCCACGTGACAGCTGCAGTTAATACTTTCCTGCCACAAGATGTTCCAGCGTATCTGTCCCTTTGGTGTGTAAATTACAATTATTTTCGGTGGAAGGGGAAGGGAGATGAAGTTAGCTCTATTTTCTGGCTTTGAGGGCCTGGCTGAAAAATTACGCTATGCTTTCACAGCTGTCTCGCATCCATTCGGCTTATCTATTTTAAAGCGGTCCTCACCAGAAGCGATCGCTCACGGGGGATTTCTTCCACCTCCTGCCCCAGTTTGCTGGACGGGGAGTCAGGATTCCTCTCTGGGAGGCTGACGCAGAGGACGGCCGCGAGCAAGGCTCCTTGCCTCCGCTTCCCCACCTGCAGAACGGGGCGACCGACCCAAATCCCAGAGGAGAGGCAGCGTGGGGTGAATGCAGACCAGGGCAGGGAGCTGAGCACCACAAGACGCAGCATCTCCAGAGCACTGGAAAACTGTAGAAAAGAAGACAGACAGAAAAAGGGGAGAGTATTCAGCTGCACCCAGTAACAACGCCGGGCTTAAACCAACGCAGGCTTGCAAAATACCTGTTTGCATGAATTGCACACTACCAGAACCAGGTATCATCGAATATTTGTTCTGGACATTAAAAATACAGCGCTGGTTGGAGGTTGTTTTCCCTCAGCTCTAACCCATAAGAAACCTCCGCCACCAATCAATAGGTTTTTAACTCCCTCCGCCTAGGAAAAGAAAAAAAAAAAAACACAACACAAAAATGGAAAAAACAACCCCACAACTAACAGATTAATCCTGTCAAAAGAGGGGAAAAAAGCCACCTAACAGAATCACAGACCGAAAAGTTACAAACTAGCAATAGGTGACAAGTAATTATAGAACAGGAAAATGTATAGGGAACTCATTTGGGTGAGCAGCGACTGATTAACAGTCGCAACATTTATTTTCTTTATTTATGGCCTGGCATCGCAGAAAATTGATACGAAACACCCCATATACTACATGGCTGGTGACATGTTCAGCAAATGAAGAGTCTGGGAAGAAATCAACCTGAATTATACCCACTGTTACTCAACCTCCCCTTCGCGCCTCACCCATCCTTTACGGAAAGGAGCGGCGGTGGCACAGCACCCCTGCAGCACCTCGGCACCTCCCGGCTCAGCCGTACGCGGGGAACAGCCAGGTCACATCTTCGTGGCCATCACCTCCCAGATAGAGACCCTGCAGGTCCTCGGCCAGCGACTGCGCTGTCGGCAGCAATGTGTATCCCCTGTCCAGGTCCCATTATAAGAGAAATCTGCGCTCAGCTCAGCAGCTGCACTGCCTAAGCCCCCTCTGAACCCATCTCCCAGGAGGGTGCATGGCTCACTCTGCAGTGTCGAAGTTAATTGGGGTGGGATTTAGCCCACAACCCTCCCACCTAAACGCCCTGGCATCCGACAGAGGTGCTTGAATAGGCAGCGATCTCCTTCCTCCCCCTGCTTTCACCTCATTCAAAAGCATTAAACATTAAAATTAACATTTGAGCTTTTCGCCCTTCAATGAATGAATAGCAGCAGCTTCAGCTCCCTCTTCGCAGGCAGGTTTTGCTCCAAAGGGAAGAGTGTGAAGATGCTGCAGCCCATCTTCATGGTACCGCGGGCTGGAGCATCCAGGGGGGCAGGACAAACCCACACCCCATCGGCCTCTCCCTCTCCAAGCACTCGAATCCACGTCCTACAAAGAGACCCATCCCATTCCCAAGATAAAAGTAGGACCATGAAAGGTTCCCAGTCCCCTAAATCAGCTGTGGTTAAAAGGCTGTTCTCACAGGCAGCTTTCCCCAGGGATGAAAGGCAGCAGCGGCTTTGATGCCTTTCAGCAGATCCGTCCCCTTCGCAGAGGTTAATTTATTAGCAGGGGAGGGAGGAGCCCCGTTGTTTTAATGAAACGTTTTGGCTGGGTGCACAGAAAATGTATTCACCTAATAGACCTATTATTCCTCCTGTATAGCAGACCGACTTCCCCATTGTGTTTTATCCTTTACTGCATTAGAAATTTAGTCTTTTATTCTGCCTTCAAAGCAGAGGCTGCCAGGCAAATGAATGTATGGGAAGGTTTCAATGGCTATAAAGTGCAAGGCATCCCCGCGTGCAGCAGGCAGCTCTGCCAGGCAGCCCAGAGAGGCACGAGGGACGCATTCACCACAAACCTGTGCTCGTTTTCCCCTACACTCTTCCCCAAAAAGCCGTCTCGGCAGCCACCCCCCCCAATGTACCCATCCCTGGGGCTGCTCCACGTGACAGCTGCAGTTAATACTTTCCTGCCACAAGATGTTCCAGCGTATCTGTCCCTTTGGTGTGTAAATTACAATTATTTTCGGTGGAAGGGGAAGGGAGATGAAGTTAGCTCTATTTTCTGGCTTTGAGGGCCTGGCTGAAAAATTACGCTATGCTTTCACAGCTGTCTCGCATCCATTCGGCTTATCTATTTTAAAGCGGTCCTCACCAGAAGCGATCGCTCACGGGGGATTTCTTCCACCTCCTGCCCCAGTTTGCTGGACGGGGAGTCAGGATTCCTCTCTGGGAGGCTGACGCAGAGGACGGCCGCGAGCAAGGCTCCTTGCCTCCGCTTCCCCACCTGCAGAACGGGGCGACCGACCCAAATCCCAGAGGAGAGGCAGCGTGGGGTGAATGCAGACCAGGGCAGGGAGCTGAGCACCACAAGACACAGCATCTCCAGAGCACTGGAAAACTGTAGAAAAGAAGACAGACAGAAAAAGGGGAGAGTATTCAGCATCTGCTTTGGTAGCACCGCTGCACCCAGTAACAACGCCGGGCTTAAACCAACGCAGGCTTGCAAAATACCTGTTTGCATGAATTGCACACTACCAGAACCAGGTATCATCGAATATTTGTTCTGGACATTAAAAATACAGCGCTGGTTGGAGGTTGTTTTCCCTCAGCTCTAACCCATAAGAAACCTCCGCCACCAATCAATAGGTTTTTAACTCCCTCTGCCTAGGAAAAGAAAAAAAAACAAAAACACAACACAAAAATGGAAAAAACAACCCCACAACTAACAGATTAATCCTGTCAAAAGAGGGGAAAAAAGCCACCTAACAGAATCACAGACCGAAAAGTTACAAACTAGCAATAGGTGACAAGTAATTATAGAACAGGAAAATGTATAGGGAACTCATTTGGGTGAGCAGCGACTGATTAACAGTCGCAACATTTATTTTCTTTATTTATGGCCTGGCATCGCAGAAAATTGATACGAAACACCCCATATACTACATGGCTGGTGACATGTTCAGCAAATGAAGAGTCTGGGAAGAAATCAACCTGAATTATACCCACTGTTACTCAACCTCCCCTTCGCGCCTCACCCATCCTTTACGGAAAGGAGCGGCGGTGGCACAGCACCCCTGCAGCACCTCAGCAGCTCCCGGCTCAGCCGTACGCGGGGAACAGATGTTCAGCAAATGAAGAGTCTGGGAAGAAATCAACCTGAATTATACCCACTGTTACTCAACCTCCCCTTCGCGCCTCACCCATCCTTTACGGAAAGGAGCGGCGGTGGCACAGCACCCCTGCAGCACCTCGGCACCTCCCGGCTCAGCCGTACGCGGGGAACAGCCAGGTCACATCTTCGTGGCCATCACCTCCCAGATAGAGACCCTGCAGGTCCTCGGCCAGCGACTGCGCTGTCGGCAGCAATGTGTATCCCCTGTCCAGGTCCCATTATAAGAGAAATCTGCGCTCAGCTCAGCAGCTGCACTGCCTAAGCCCCCTCTGAACCCATCTCCCAGGAGGGTGCATGGCTCACTCTGCAGTGTCGAAGTTAATTGGGGTGGGATTTAGCCCACAACCCTCCCACCTAAATGCCCTGGCATCCGACAGAGGTGCTTGAATAGGCAGCGATCTCCTTCCTCCCCCTGCTTTCACCTCATTCAAAAGCATTAAACATTAAAATTAACATTTGAGCTTTTCGCCCTTCAATGAATGAATAGCAGCAGCTTCAGCTCCCTCTTCGCAGGCAGGTTTTGCTCCAAAGGGAAGAGTGTGAAGATGCTGCAGCCCATCTTCATGGTACCGCGGGCTGGAGCATCCAGGGGGGCAGGACAAACCCACACCCCATCGGCCTCTCCCTCTCCAAGCACTCGAATCCACGTCCTACAAAGAGACCCATCCCATTCCCAAGATAAAAGTAGGACCATGAAAGGTTCCCAGTCCCCTAAATCAGCTGTGGTTAAAAGGCTGTTCTCACAGGCAGCTTTCCCCAGGGATGAAAGGCAGCAGCGGCTTTGATGGAAAACTCACCATCTGCAAACAAAAGTGACTACAAGCAAACGGCACCGCTCGGAGTGCTCTCCTCGGGGCGCGGGGGGGGCCCTGGGCATCCCCGGGCGATGGGGAGGGGAGGTGATGCCGTGGGGAGGCAGAACAGGCAGCGCTGAGTAACTTCAGCTCCGTCACCTGGAGACGCAGCAACCCAGGCCCCAGTGCAGTGGTCTCTGCATTGGAAAATGGCTTTTTATAGAAATTTCTCAACAGTTCGTTACGTTTGGAGGGGAGAAGCCTTCCGGTACGCTCAGAACAGAACATCTCCTTGTTTGCCTTTAGAAGTGCCATCTCTTCTCAAGATCCCATGTTTTGTGCCGGAGCGCGAATGGTTTTAGTACCAAAAGGAGTCGAAAGGAGAAAAGCTTCAAATTTGTTAAAAACACAATACTTCAGTTCATGCAGAAACAGTTTTAAAACTTTATCATTTTCTTACATTCTCTGCACTACAAATGTTTCCCTCTGCTGCTGTGTCGCAGTTTCAGCCCGGTTTGGGCATGCCTACACCAACCCTGCTTCTGCTGAGGTTGCCAACAGGGTACCGTCTCCCCTCCTCACTCTGTGCTCCCTCCACTCTGCCTGCTCCTGCCAGGGCTGCGCAGACGCTGTCGGGACCGTGGAGGACTCCGGGATGCTCCAGCAGACTGACCTACATAGGTGAGGGTCAGTAGGTACCACCTGTGAGCCCAAAAAGTGACATTATTAGCCCCCAGTTTCAGCCGGGTGAGTAAAAGTCTCCTCTAACCATCCCCCTGAGTTAGGCAAAGCTCAGAGCGTCCCTTGAAGAGGGATGCGCAGTTATGAAACACGGTTGATTTAAATGCAAATTACGGGAAAAATACAACTTTCTTTATTAAAATGCAAATTGCACTTCAAGCCTGCTGCCTCCTGCACGTCTCCCTGCCTGCTCGACAGCCGCCCCAACCGAAGCCCCGGGACTCCCGGGTGCCGTCAGCACACGGCGCCTCGTGCCACCGCCCCGGCGTTTTGGCAGAGGAGCCGGCACGGTGACAGCCGAGGGGACGAGGTGCCATAGCTGGGCTGCTCTGGAGGAGCGGAGCGGGCACAGCCGCAGTGAACGTGGCACAGAGGAAAGAGTCGCTTCGGCACCCGGCGCGTTTCCCAGCCCGACTGCCTCTCTCCGAGCTCTGTGTTGTGAAAGGTGTCAGTCTGCCACAGCCTCATTTTCTAACAAGATGTGGAGATCAGGTGTCCCAGAACTGCTATTTTGAAGTGAATAATTATTGTTTTCACATTTCCTGAGATCTTTTCAGATAATTTGTTCCTATAGGAGCAGAATAGAAAGAAAAGAAAAAAAAAAGAAGGTGACCAGGATAGATGGCAGAGGATGCAGAGACACTCACAGCGCGTAGCGGGATTTCGTCCGCAGCCAGCAACACCCTTGGGACCAGGACCTTGGGTTTGATTCACAACTGCTGTATCACAGAGCCACCGGGCTCACAAGTTACCACTGGAAGGAGCCCACAGACCCCTGTGTGGGTCAGCAGAGCTGTGGGGAGAGGGGAGAGTGACCACAGGCAGCAAACACCTAATGCGGATCCTGCAGCAAGCACTGCCCCGGCACAGCCAGGCTCTCCAGCCCCACTGATGCTGGATTGCCAGTGATGTACGAGCAGCCATCCCCGTAATCCTCCAACATCTCCGCATGACGCTTCCAGAGGCTCACAGTGCCCATCTTCCCCAGTTACCCTCCCGCACTGGTGTGGTGCAACCAGGCTCCTAGTCCCAACACAGCAGGGGGAGAGTAAAACCCACAACCACTGTGTGCGGGATCAGGAACCGCTGGGGAGCGGTGGGGGAGCCAGCCCCCTCCGTCCACTCGTCGCATGGCTTCAGGCAAGGCCATCACCTTGCTCGTTGCTGGAACACCATGGAGGCTGGGGTTTCGGGACACCATGGAGGCTGGGGTTTTGGGACACCATGGAGGCTGGGGTTTCGGGACACCTGGGGACCAAGGCAGAGGTTCATGGGGGAGTTCCTCCCTTGCAGTGTTTCCCCATAGCGCCCCGTCGTCGCAGAGCCGTGTGATACCAACCAACCTGCTTGCAGCCCCACACTTTGCTACTTTGCCCAGCTCCTCTAGGAAGTCCTGGCTGTTGCTTTCATCCACCAGCTGGCTCAAGTTGCGGGAAGATTATTAAAGATAGCAGGGACTGGAAAAGATCCAAAGTGGCTCATTCTTTCCAGTAAGCCGGCTCCCCCAGGAAAGCATTTAATTGCTTTTTTGAATGATCCCACAGCCTCTGCAGGAGCCTCGCCTGACCACCCGACCATCCTGGTATTTATTCCTCCATGGGGCCTGACTTGGACTTTGTTTTCCTTTCACTTCCTATTACTGTTCCCCTAATCTTCTCCTCCAGCCCTTTCCCATCCTTCACCCTGCATCTCTCGCTCTGTCCTTCCTCGCTCTGGCTTTCAAACATCCTTCTTCTGATATTTAGCAAGGGAAATGTCACCACGAGACACTGCGAGGCTTAGAGATGGACCTGAAATCAGATCCCTAACATGTAAACAGCCCAGAGCGTTGGCAGGGTGCAGCTAAGCAAACAAAGTCCAGCAGATCACCACAGGACATGAGCAAACCTCTAATTAATGACCTGAGGAAGGGGCGGCCCCAGGTATGTCTTAATTCCCTGCTGCAAAACCACCGGGAGAGGGACTGACCACGCTTGGCTCCCGTCCTGGTCACCTCCTCCATTGTGTGCGTTTGTAGGAACAGCGATGGGGGAGAGCAGGCAGGTCCTGGTGCCCCACCACGGAGAGGAGCCTGTGCCAGCTGTGATGGGACGCTAAAGAAACCAAACCTGGGACAGCACCGCAGGAGAACAACTTTCTTACTTTCAGCTATTTATGGAAATCCCTGTTTTGCTTAGGCTATTTAAAAATACACGTATAACAAACCCAAGTACCAAACGGACCCGTGAAGCCCCCGCACCCCTGTGCCACTCCGGGAGCTGTCTGACAGGTCGAACCCTCCATCCTCCGCCTCCTTCCTTCCGCACCACCACCACTTAATCACCGTTAGGTATTTAGCATCCAGCATAATAGGCTCACCGGCAAGCATATGCCAGCTTCGTGAAGCATTACTTCATCTATCATTGTCTCCCAGGCTGTCTCACCCACCTCCCAGGCATCGCTCCTGCACCTCCCGAAACACTTTGTGCAAAGCCACCGAGCGGGCTCGGAGCCAGCGCAAAAAGTTCCAGCTCCTGAAGAATGAGCTGGACTTGCTGTTCCCTAAACGGGGCCCCGTCTGCTGCTAGCAGAGCTGATATATTTATTTTCATTAAATTTAATCCGGGGATATTCTTCTCCTCCCTCCTCCTCCCCAGTCCGGTTGCTGAAGCAGCAGGGCTCGGGAAAGGAGCCACCTTCCAGTTGATTTCTTATTCAGAGAAGCCAGGTCCGTGTTCCTGTCCCATTTAATTAACGTAGAGGGAGAATTGGGTTGCACTGGAAATCGCTGCGCTCTGCCTCGCCGCACATTGCAGAAAACTGCCATGAGTCTCCTGCTCCCGGCCGCAGCGCAGGAACAGCAGCACCGGGTCGGGGCAGAGCTCCCCCAGCTCGGTCCCCCCCCCCCTGTGCGGCTGTCACCTCTCCTCCCATCCAAAATCTTCTTTTGCCAGCTGAGCCATCGTCTCCAGCTGGAACGGAGACGCTCCAAACTCCTGCCACAAGGTTTGCTTTCAGGCTCCCGCTCATCCCAGCCCAGGAGATGAATTACAGCAGCTCTCCCTACCTGTCACCGTGCCTCTCCCAGGTGGCAGGATCCGAATCACAAATGAAATATGTCTCCATTCCCCCCGCCTCCTCCCCTGCACCTGGTTTTGAAACAATTGCTAAATAACCTCCCTCTCCTCGGCTGCATAAATCACCCGGACGGGCTGAAGCGACACAGGCAAACGGCTGAGGTTTGAGGCAGTTTTTCTGGCCAGGGATAAAAACAGTTAAAATAAGAGCTGGAAAAACCCTGTGGTCAACTTGACTTCCAGTGGCAGGGTAGGGTTTAGCCGAGAGAAGATGCGTTTGGGGTTTTGGTGGAGCTGGCACGGCTGCTGCGGGTGGGCACAGCACAGGGAGGCACCTCGGGGTTCGCTGCTCCATCGATGGAGAAGTTAAGGGACGCGATGTTGTTTCTCTGCCCTGCCACGAGTCGCTGGAACAGCCCTCAGCAGGACCTGCAGCACCTTCAGTGTGCAACGACCCGCAGCGCCGAGGTAAACTGGCATGGGAAGGAGGGAGAGTTTTAGGGCTAGACGGAATAAAATACTTGTGTAATCAGCGCTAAATTATGTATCATAAGTTACAGGGGAAATAGCCTTAAAGACTAAATTTCCCATTGTGAAGAATTGCTCCCTGTTTAGAAGAACACTAATTATTCCCTTAAACAAGGATGAGCTATAAGTAATTTAAGGGTTTTATCACTCACACTTTGCAATAATGTAATTGAGCGAGTGGCAATAAATAAATCCCAGAATAAAATGAAGGTGGCAGATTCCCCTCCGAGAGCGAGCAAGGATGCAGGACTGCGTTTCCCGTGGCTGCCATAGTCGGTGGGTCAGGAGGAGATGGGGGCGACACAGGGGCCGAGGGACACACTGCCCGGGGAGAGCTCTTCCCCAGCTCAAGCTCCAAAGAAGACAAGTCAAGGTCCCATCCTGCCCATCACCGGTGTTCAGTCACCCTCTCCTTGCTGGGTCTGATGCTTTCCAGGCCTGGCAAAGCCGTTGAGCTCTACATAGCAGAGCACCCCATGGCTCTGGGTAATGACTAAAGCAGCCCTTTGCCTCCGGACCTGTCGATCCCCCCCACCAGCGATTATATTTGTCCTCGGTGTGTATTTAGGGTGATGGCTAGATTTCACCTGGTGAGTGATCGAGCTGCTCTCAAAGTCAATGCAAGGAGGTCCCTCCTGTTCAGCTGAGCCTCGTGTCAGGCCATTGACCGCTAAAGAACAAAAGCCTAATCCTGAATTTCTCACCCTGTGCTCCACACACATTTCAGAGCAGTTTCTGCATTGACTTTCAGAGCCTTTGAATCCGGCTTTCCCACGCCGGAGACCCAGGCTGGGGCTATGCGTTTAGCAAGAATGCAATATGAGAGAATGCATCTCTCTCCTAGTAGTTAATTCTCATTCAATGCATTCTTAATATTCAATTACTATTTATGTAACATGCGGCAAAGGATTATCCTATTAAACCTAAATTAAGTGCTTCGTTCATTAATTAATACATCTTATTTCAAGTGCTGCCAACGTTTATCCCTGGAAACGTAATATTTAAAACCAAAACGCACAAATGAAGGAAAGGGACCTTGTTTGCTTGTTGCTTTTAAATTTGCTTAGAGATGCTAATGAGTTATGGAGCCTGTAACGTATTCACCACCAGCTCTGCAGGGGGGGGACTTTCCCAGAAGAGCAGCAGAGCAAAAACAACCTGGTACTTTGCAGGTGGCGTGTTGTCTCCCTTGGTAGGAGGCATTGGAGGGTCAACTCCTTCCATCCATTTGGGTTTTTACCTCCGTTACAGTTTTAACACATCAGGGAAAACTCTTCTTTTCCACAGCCCTACGTCCATCTCGAGAGCGTACTCCGCCGGGCGAACACACACGCAACCACCGGCTCCGCTTTCCTTGGGGACCCCAGGTTGTCACCGTCCCACGGACACAGCAGCACCGTCGAGCTCCCAGCGCTTTGTGGGGTCGGAGCTCAGCACGCCGCTGTTTGCGGTCGGTGCTGCCTGTGCTCAGCGCTGTGATTACTGCCGAGGGACCACTTGTGGGTTATTACATCCCGAAGCTCCTCGGAGAGCCACATCCCGGCACCACTTGACCTCGGTGGAATTACCCCAGGGAGAAATTGGCCCATAAGACCTACAATACTGACAGCGAGCGCTAGGAAATAGCATGAAATCTAAATTAAGTCGAGAGTCTCTTTTCGAAACAAATTCCTTCTTGAAGAACCAACCCCAGACTTCATTACAACAACTCAATTATACACGAGGCTGAGCTCCAGCGCGCTCACGGAGACAAGAAGTTCGCCGCGAGTATTTCATGCTTCGCTCAAATTATAACTTCCCTTCAATGCAAATGGGAGGTTCGGCGAACAACATGCATTTCCCCAACACCGCTTGGAAAACAAATTACAACAATGCCTGTTCAGAGGCACAACTGGAGCTTCTGTATTGGCAGTCTGTCCTGGGCTAAATTTCTGTGAGCTCACACCAGGGCCACTTTTTAGGGTGGAAAAGTGGAGTTTGATCCCAAAAGTCCCCCATCTCTCAATAAGGGGAAGAGCAAATGTGAGGCACGAGAGCTGTAAATAAATTTGTAAAGCCCCTGGGTCTCTCTCTGCCAAAGGAACTCAGTAGGATTAAATTTTTTTTTCAAGCCACCTTTCACTCCAAATGATGTCTGCTGAAATAAAACGGCACTTCTGGCAGGCTGCAGCTTTGCAGGAGGAGAAGCCGTGCTCGCAGAGGCGTTCGGGCCACTCCGGCTGCCTTTCTCCCCCTTCTCTTCCTCCCTGCCGGCATCCCGCAGGAAGGCGAGCGCCCCGAGAGCACCCCGGGGATACCTTTGCTGCGCACCCGGACCACGGGCAGAGTCCCGCTGGCAGCGATGGGTGCTGACTCGGGCGCTCTGCCGGGAGCCTCCGTGCCTACAGCAACACTGCTGGCAAAACCCCCATCCCAAAATCCCCACTTTCAGGAGATAAAAAAAACCTCAGAGCAACGACTTTTACCTACAGCCAAGAGGGAACCAAAGACCCCTCCTGCCCCAAAACCCACCTGATGAAATACAAACATGTGACCTCCGTCCCTTTTTTTGGAAGCACCAAGGAACATTTTTGTCTCCTTTTCCTCCTGAGTTTCCAGCTGCCGCTATCGTGGTTTCCATCAAAGCAGCAGCTTCCCCTGGGCTCGCGGAGAGGTCACAAGATTTCTTGTTCTTTACAGAAATCCATCAAACTGCCTCAGAAAACAAAATAAAACAAAAAAAAATAAAAAAAACCCCACCAAACTCTGCAGGAAATATTCCTGCCCGTTATTTTCTGGGATGAAGTAAGAAAAGAAAAAAAAATAGAAAAAAGAAGCATTTACAGGTAATTTCCTTGTCAAAAGTTCCTGTCTATAAATACAATCAAGAGAAGACTGACATTGCAAATAGCTCTTTTCTCTCCTTGAACGAATTAGTCAATTCACCACTGATCCTCTCTAACTGCCTCGTATTGCCTTCTGCTTTCCTTATTTATTTTACTTTATTTAGTTCGGTCGAGAAGCGCTGCCAATAATTGAAATGAATTCAGGCAATTGCAGGATTCGACAAATCCCTCCTGCAGCCCCCAGCAGCTCAGCCGGACCCCCCCCTCCTCACCTGCCCCCTTCCCCACTCTTCTCTCCCAGCTGCCATGAACCATCCCTGGATCCCATTGCATTTATCCAGTCCTGCTTCTTCCCCAGGAGCGATCCCTGATGGGAAGACCAGTGAGCTGGTGTCTGGATTACCCCTCCCTTGGGATGGGAGCTGTATTTTGGGAGAGGTTTATCCAGGCTGCAGAGAGCCCTCGAGGTTAGGAGAGCCCTCGGGGTGAGGGGAGCCCCCCACATCTGCCTTCCCCTCCCCAAACGACAGAGGAAATCCCATCCAAGACGCAGGGAACGGCGATAACCCCGCTGAGCTGCTAACAAGCCCAAATCAAGCTGCAAACTCGAGGTTTAGGAGATCAGAGAGAGCTGAGCGCACACAAATTCTCCTTGGTCATGTCCCTTAATTGCTGGTCCTTGGAGAGACGTTAGAGACCGGGGGGAGTCGTGGCTCCGCACGCCTGCCAAGAGTTTTTAAAGAGAGAAATCCTAGTAACACATCAATAGAGCACCACGCTGTAGAGAGCATTTGAAAGCAAGGAAATAATATTACTACTGAAAAAAAAAACCAAACAAAAAAAAAACAAAACACCCCGCAACCGCACCAAAAGCTAATAAAAATATTACTTGAGAAACAGAAGTGTTTCGAAGCAACCAAATAATATCCACGATGATGATTCAATTACACAGAAGATTAGCGTCGGTCTGCCTGCGGAGCCAAAAGTTTCTCAGTGAGGTTTTGAACCGAGGAGCGGGTGATAACTCTATAAACCTGAGTGTAATGGGGGCGGGGGGTCCAGAAGAACAGAAAAGGGGGAAAACCAAACCAGAAGCCAGAGAAATAAAATCTCATTCTAATCACGAAACAAATCATGGGGATTTTTATTTTTTTCTCCGGGAGCAGGTTTCAGCCAGGGCAACATTTCTTTAGGTTATTGATTAACAATTAGAGAGGTGTTTTAGCTGCTTCTCTGCTGCGTCCCTGTTATTCCCTCCAGAATTTCAATTCCACAAGACCTATTTCTACCCTGCGGCGGGGCCGGGAAAGCATCACCGCCTGACCCCACAGCTCTACGTCCGAGCCTTTCTCTTGCCAAAAAGCCTCAGGGAGGAAAGGGGAAGGCAGCTTTTGGAAAAAGAAAAATACTCTGGAAAGGATAAGAAATAATCTCAACTCAATCCAGCGGGAAGCTTCCCCCCTTAGCTGTTGAGAAGGAAAGGATGCTCTTTAGCAGACACCTCCCTCGGCGAGGAGAGCGGCACTGGGCATCACAGGCGGTGGTGGCTCTGAGAAGGTGCTGGGCATGGGGCAGGGATAGAGACTGCTCGGCTCCGTGCCATATGCAGTTTAACCCACCAGTGCCTCCGTTTGCTGTCACCCACGCCGGGTGGCCCCATGAAATGCCACCGCGACACCCAACAGCCGTCGCATGAGCAGTGTGAAGGGCAGGAGCCGGGAGGGGAGGCTCTGCGGAAAAGAGTGATGGAGACTCGCGTTAAAAGCCATAAAACCCCAAGCACATCCCTGCCAAGAATCGACGGAGGAAAACTGTCGGTGTCTCCGAGGAAGGAGAGGCCAGACCCCTTCTTTAGCAGCAATTTTCAAACCTTTTTATTTGGTTCCTTGTAAAAAGGGGAACTTAAAAGGAAAAGAAATAACGAACAGATTTCTCTTCAGATAATTCACAAGGGCTCCAAGTGCACTGTAAATGTATGCCTTTATCCAACAGGCAATTTGATGAATTTCATAGACCGCTTTTGTATCGCTGTTTGCTGAGCAACATCCTCTATGGAAATTGTGGCTGGCTTAATGCTCTCTTTAGCACACGGCATAATTGCCCCCTGCAATTTGTTGCCTGGAAAGGTTACCAAAAAAGAAAGGAAGGGAGAGAAGAACGACTTTGTTGGCTGGGGAGCGAGGGAGAATAGAGAGAACACCAACGGCATTCGAAATACAATTTATTCCAGGCTGAGGCGTGCGATGGCAGAAAGGCGCAGGGCAGCCCCGTTCCTCGCAGCGGAGGGGTTTCCCCAGCGCAGACGAAGCCATGGGCTGACGGGGATGGAGCCATCTCAGCTCCCGCGTGGACATGGTCCACAAGCCCACATGTCTGAGGCAGCCTGTCCACCCCTGGGGACGTGGGCTGGACATCCCCCATCACCCCGCAGGTACCTCCAGCCCATGGGACGCACGGGCAGAGCAGCCCGTAGACCCACCCGAGGGGCTGAAACGCAGACACCGGGGAGGGGGGAGAGCAGGAGGACGAAGGGCAAAAGCAAAGGAGAAAGCAGCAGAGGGAGGGAAGGAGGAAACCCCAGAGGAAAGGCTGGAGAAGGGGGTGGAGAAGAGGCGGCTGGCAGGAGGAGAGCGTGCCGGAGAGGGAGGATGGCAGAGGGGAGCGCGGGAGGCGCGGAGACGGCAGGCAGTGTTTATTAATTTTCTGCTTGGCTGCATTTGGTGCCATAGCTCCGAGATCATGGAGCCGCTCCACACTCTATTAAATAATTCAATCTGTGAAGAATCCAAGTGTGTAAGCGAACACTCTTATGCATCTTAAAATTTAATTGCAGAGCTAAACAAGATTAAGTGCAAGGAAGACATAAAAGATATGAAAATAGATGCCGCGGCTTTTGTTTCTCTCGCTGCCCGAGCCCTGCACAGGAACCTTTCCCCATTTTTCACACTACGCCGCTAAAGAGCCTGAGCCTCTTTTCATCTGCTCCCCCCTCCTCTTGTTCTATTTACAGCTGTGTTTGCAAGCAGCAGGCTTGCAAATCACTTAATATCCATTAAAGCAGCTCCATTCACCCTGCTCGGCTCCTGCTCTGGCAGCCTTTCCGTTATAAATCCTCATGTTCAAGGGTTTAGGGAATCAGCCGTGAGCACTTGGTCCAGCAGCCCCTTTGCCCGGCTGGAGCCCACCGCCTCCCTCCGCCCAGCGATTGCTTCCTCCCTCCTGTAAACGCTCTCCTCCCCTTCTTATCCTCCCATTTCCCCAACATGCACACTCAGCACCCATAAACCAGCAGTTCTGGAGGCTAAATCCTACAGACTGGGCCTGAAGGCAACGAGTCAAGGGGACAAAAGCATCCCCATTCCAGCACCAGGCTGGATGGAGCGGCGCTGCGTTGGCACAGCCGAGCACGTGAAACCAGGATGGTGTGAAACCTCAGGCAAGGCACGAGGGGCTCGGCTTTCATTTGGAAAGAGGTGGTGAGCCTGTCTCTTGGGACCGGGGAGCAAAGGAGAACCCGTTTCTCAAAGAGACTCCAAACCCGAGACCTCAAACCCAGGCAGAAACGCTCGTTAGTTCATTCCCAAGCCAGCCTCACGGCTGAGGTGCCAGTGATTAACAACAGCCTCCGGGGTTCAAAGCCCAGATGTGAGCATTAGAGATTTGCTCACAACATCTGCACCGGCACGAAACACCTGCTCCTGCCCCAAAAGCCACATGCCAGTGGCAGAGCTCGCCCCGCAGCCCGGGCAGCTGGTCCCAAAACGCTCCCACCTGCTTTCAGAGCGGCTCCCGTGGGGCTGAATCCCACAGGCATCACTCAGTTCTCAGCTACCGGTCCACAAAGACCCCAATGGGGGGTGGAATTTTGGGGTGCAGACACAACCCTGGCGGGAAGACGGGGCTGAATGTCTCCTCACTTGTATGGGGTCTGCGTCTCCCAGCCCTGCTCCTCCGTTTGCTCCCAGCTGCAACGCTATGGCGGGGATGAGGGAGCTGAGCATCATCTGGGAGGGCAGAGAGGAGGAAATAGAGGATAATAACGGGGGAATAAGGAGGGAGTGGAGAGCTGCCTTTGCCCTCCCATGGTTTAATGGGAAGAGCCTTGTCCCCGCTGACCGAGCGTGCCACCCATCAGCCTCCGACCCGGGCAAGCATCTTTAAGCACTTGAGTGGAGAAGAGAATAAAACCCGAGTGGGGCAGAAGGAGCTGGTGTCACTGCAGCAGAAGGACGGAAAAATTTCACGCCATTTCACAAACGGGGAATCTGAGACCCATTGAGGCCAAAAACCACAGCCATGAGGGTTAGAGGAGAAAGCGGAGAGCCTGCTGGCTCCAAACCACAGGATTGCCCCAGCTTTTCACCCAAGAGCTTTCCACCAGCCCTGGGCAGCAGCCAGAGCTCTCCCGAGGGAACGGGGCCGCTCTGGGAGACACTACCCCTTCACCAGGCAACAGGAGACCAGCACAGATGTGAGTTTGGGGGCAATTAGGATTTCATGAATCTCTCCACTCCCAATTGCAGTTGTCATGAACAAAGAGCTCTATGCAAGGGGGAAAAGGAGCACCTGAAACGCTTTCCTTGTTGAAGTCAGGAGGGGAAAGCACAGGGGCTTATACCTGTCACGCAGGGCTCCGACACCTCCTCCGACAGCGGGACCCTGCTCCAGTCTGCCTTCTGCGGCTCGACCCGCTGCCGGGGCTGGAAGCCCAGTTCCCTGCCTTCAACTTCACCCCAGTTAGCTCAGCCCGGGGAGCCGGCTGCGATACGCACTCGAGTGCCATCGGTGCTGTAGGAAACGCTGAGCTTCAAGCGGGTGTTTATAATGTCAGCAGCATCACCCCGTGGAGTTACAGCCACGTGCAGCGGGAATCATCGCACGTCATTTATTTTACACCAGCACACATGGAAGCCGTACGAAATGTCACCACAAAAAAATACGAGTCACACAAAAGTCGGTGCATTTTCATCTCTTTGCTGAAAGATCAATCAAAATGCTGACTCTTCGCAGGAAAAGTGAGCTCAGACATCTCCCGCTAGCCTGCCTTCACCCAAACAAGGCATCGCCGGAATTTCAGCTTCGGTATTACACACAAGCTCGCAGATGTATTAATATAATTTCTCGCAAAGGGCAAGAAGTGAAACCTAAGGTTACTTCGTCTTCATTTGTGTTGCTGCTGGGCTTTGTGTTGTTGAGGGCTGCTGTTAAAGCGGCTGTTGGGGATGCGAACTGCCACCAAACCACGCAAACTTGCACTGCTTGAAATCTCATCAGAAGCCTCTTGCTCCCCAGAAGGGGGTGTGAGGGGGTTGTGTGTGTGTGTGTGTGTGTGTGTGTGTGTGTGTGTGTTTGCTGGGCTGGGGGAAGAGCAGCAGAGCAGCCAAGACAACAAATAAACAAGCTACAAGCAAATAAACATGCTGCGAGCAAATAAATAATCTGCAAGAAAATAAACCAGCTTGCTGCAGAAGCCCGTTGCTGAGGCAGGTGCGTTAGTGTCAGGGGACCCAACAGCGCTGGTGAGCCACCGATGTCCCCCTCCCAAAAAATAAAATAAAATAATAAAAAAAAATCCAGAGGTGGCACATGATTGCTGAGGCCCATCCAATGCCCCACGCAGACATCCCTGCGCATACCCCTCCGGTGACGGATTGCTGTTATAACATTTATCGTGATTGACGGATGGCATAGCAACAAGTGAATTAAACAGGCGCTCGCTCTGACATGAGTGGCGGTAAATGTCATAAAAGATCAACCATTATATTCCGAACATGGCTTTCCTACCGCTGAGCGAAACCGATTTAGGTGATTTAGTGGAAATGAAGACTGCAGAGATCACGCAGAGGAGAAGGGGAAGTTTGGAGCGGTGCTGAACTCAGCTCAGAGCCTCACCGGGAGCGGCAGAGTTGGCATCCATTGGTTTGTGTCTATCGGGTACAGGTCTGAGATTACCCCCAGACAGTGGCTCCTCAAGAGCAGAGGATCATCGCATCCCCCAAATAGGAGAGAGACTGTGCACAGGCACTTCTCAGCTCGTTTCGTGTCAGGATACCCTGTTTCCTCCCTTCCCTGCAGCGTGAGCATCAGACTGGAAGCAGATGAGGCCAACGGTGCAGGTGTGAGCTTCATCCACTGCCTGTTTCCAGACTGCAATCCAAGACATCCCAATACAACCCGCCTCCCGGGACCTGTCCTCCTTGTACAACGTCAGGAGCCAGCTAAAAACTTACCACGTTTCACTCAGCGTCCCCAAACAACCCAAGCCACGTGCCTCTTCCCCGCTCCCTCGCCCAACCTGCACAAAACACTCCAAGACAAGCCCCCCTGCCAAAAATAAAAACTAAAAAAAAAAAAAAAAACTGTTTTCCAAAAGACACCTCCCCTACAAAAAAAAAAAAAAACCACGTTATTTTGCAGTAGTGCCATTTTAAATCTTGAGCAATTGAAAAACCAATTTGCACTTAGAAACATTCAATTTGTTTGCAGGTGTTTTCCCCTTAAGTCGCGCTGGGTAATCGGGGCTGGCAGAGCGCGCAGGGGAGCCCCAGACAGGTGCCACAAGCCTCGGCGCCGGCTCATCCGGGGACGGTTTGCAAGACATGACAGGAGAATCGCGGGGCCAAAGCAGAGCTTCCTCATCGGGGAAATTAATTTGTCATGTCAAACGACTGGGGTGAGATACAGGCTGGGCTGAACAACGTGCCGGCATACAGGGGCTCACCCACGTGCATATGCAAACCTTCCGCGGTGTGGAGGGGAGACCTGGGTCCTGCGGAGGGTGGTGAGGGACTCGGAGGGTGGCGAGGGACATGAAGGATGGCGAGGACGCGGAGGGTGTTCATCTCTTTGTCTATCTGAGAGATGGGAGGTGAGAAAGTTCAAACAGGGAAAAGGGGCCAAGGGATGCTGCTGTGGGAGAGCTGCCCTGGGCGAGAGCGGGAAGGGGGCTGACAGCAGGGCTGTCCCAAAGCAGAGCGTGCAGGGTTAATGAGTAATCAATGGATATTTTAATTAACCGTTCATCAGTCACTAGAAAGTCCCATGTGCCCAATGCCATGAGTTTGAGCTGGAGGGGACAAGAACCCCAAGGAACCTAGGCTCTTTGCAAAAAGAGCTCAAATCAGTCATTCCCAAAGCTTACTGCAAATTTCAACTTGGTTCCCACCCCCCTCCCCAAGAACTTTCAGATTGTTGCTCTTCTCCCACCTGACCTCAATAACACGAATCGCCCCCAGCTCCCCCCGTTTTCCAAGGGCAGACCGTAGGGCGCGCATGGAGGGCGACATTGCCCAAAGCAGGGCAGCTCCATCCCGCGCAGCTTCAGCAAGAACCCACACAAGGGCCCGAAATCGCAGCTCTGTCTGCTCCCTCCCGTTGTTCAATCTCAGACCAAAGACAACACAACCTGCAGCATCTCCCACCGCGATGGCACACTCCCTGTGCCGGCAGCGCGACCAGCAGCCGTCTGCGTTTGCCATCGGATGGAGCTCAGCCGGCAGACGGCTGTGTCTCTTACCCACAGCTATTTGCTGTTGGCACGAGGTGGCATGTCTGGATTCGAGACATGGGATTCCCGGTGAATCTGGGAGATGCTCTGCCGCATAACGAGAGTCACGCAGCATCCACGGGCAGTTCGTGATTGCTGACATGGGATGGGGGTGGGATGGAGATGCTGAGACGAGACACAGTCTGCCCACAAGATTTCCTCTTCCCAGCAAGAAGGAAGAGTGACTAACCCCAAACCCAACTCATACATCAACTTAATCGTCCTCCCTGACACCCCACGCCCCAGTCCCTCACCTTCCAGCCAGCTGCTTTAAGGTGTGCAGCTATTGATCCTCCGGATGCCCGTGTGATTGGAGTCTAAAATCTAATGCCTGAGAAGTCCAGCCGAGCCCAAACCTCTCAAATCATGTTGACACGTTTAGGAGGTGCCGGGCGCTTCATCCTCCCCGGTCCGATATGTAATTATGTACGTGTCACCATGATGTAGGTGTTTGGCAGGGCAATAAAACCCCAAGGGCCCTGACAGCCGGCCGCTGCCGATCCACGCTGCCCACGAGAGCGTTTGCTGCCAATTTCTTTCTGTAGTTAGACTGGAGGAAATAGAGCTCAATAAAGCAGCGTGTGGATCACAGGGGAAAGTTTGTCTTGAAAAACAGGTAGAGGAGATGTCAGAGGGCTGCTGTCACCCCAGGCCTGCATGGGTTTAAGTATTATTCACTTTCTCTCCTTCTTGCTGGAAGATTACAGCCAGGCAGGGGGGTTAGCGGGTAAGAGCTGGACAGGGCAGCCTGGAGATGCAGGAGCCAACCCCGCACCTTTCATTTCTCTGCTTCAGGCAACAGCAGCCTGACCCCACCAGACCCTGCCATCGGCCAGAGACCACCTTCTCCCCTCCCTCCACACATGGGGATGGGGACAGGTCCTGGAACCTGCTGGGAATACGACACTTCCCTGCCTCTCTCCCTCCACGGGGCTCCAGGGCAGCCCAGGCACTGCGGGGTCACGGTGTGATGCCCTTTACTGCCTGTCACAGCCCGTCAGGTTGGGAAGGGCATCGATGGCTGCTGGGTTTTAGCATGGCACAGACCAGCCCTTTGGCCAGTAGCCTCATGCTGGGCTGCAGCAGCAGCCATAGCAAATTCCCTTGAAGATTCCCTAATCCTTTCAAAGCCCTCGAAGGCTTTGTTGCTGCTCGGGAAGTTTCCCACCAGCCGGTGCTGGGAGCGGGGTGGCAGGAGGCAGCAGAGCTGCTCTCCTGGCTGATGTTCCCCCAAAGAATACAAACAGCTCCCAGCAGCTCAATTCCTCCCATCAGGGCTCAGGAAGCATAATTTTTCTTCACTAATATATCTTTTGCTTGATGAGCTGTCGATGGCAGGAGGATTTAATCTCCCATACCCTTGCTCTCTCCCAAATCCACTAAGGTGAAGGCACTTTATTACAGAACCACTCAGCTGTCCGTTTCTATCGATCACGCCTTGGCATGGGTGACCTTGGATCGATAGGCTGCCGATTATTTAGTGCCTGTTCGCCCACATCAAATGCCCGTGGGGCAGACGGCGGGCTGCCCGCACCCAGGCTCTGTCTGCAGTGAGAGGAGCCCGGCACAGCTCCATCCCCGGGAGCTCACAGGCAGCTGCAGTCTCTAACACAGCTCGAGATGTCGGGGTTTGCCATCTGGGTACAACTGGTCTCTTTTTCAAGTGGATTCAGGTTTTGATGCTTCCCAGTTTGGACGCCCGTGCCCTGCTCGCAGGGTCCAGCCCAGGCAGCACCCACCGCTGGCTCTGCCCACAGCCCCAGGGCAATCTCCCACCCACAGCTTTGCCTCTCCTACCCCAAAACGCCCACCAGGAAAACGGCAGCAAAAGGTGATGGGCTGCTCCTCACCCAAAGGGTGATTCCCTGCACTTTGCTCTCAAGCCAAAACCCTTCTCTGTAACTACCCGATTCATCTGCCTCCAAGAGATGTCCCCTCCAACCAGCTACTGTCTTACTTTTTAATCAAATCCTTTGCTTCCCTTTCCCTTTAGAGCCAGAGCCATTTTTCCATTACATACTGATTGATCAAGCCTTCGCGAGCAGGCTGTCAGCGGCTTCTTGATACTTCATTTCCAATCCCCACACAGCAGGTTGCTGGGCTGAGCCCACTCACTCCGGCAGCAGCAAACAGATACATAAATGCACGCAATTAAGGAGAGAAGGCAGGGGGAAAATTGATCCTACTTTTGATTTTATGCCCCTAGCTCAAAACCTGTATCAAAGAGAGGGCGCAGGCAGTGTTAACCCTGAAAGACACGAGCAGAGGAGAGGGAGGACACGGAGGTGAGCCCATAATGTTGCTCAGTGCCCGGAGAAAGACACTCCATCCTTGCACTGTACGAAAAAAAGCCGGAGAATAAGGGAGTCTCCAGGGCTCCAGCATACCTTGTGCTAATGAGATGTTTTCCACTGTAAGAAACAAGAACAAGCCCAGACCCTGCTAAACAAGGGCTGTGGCTACAACAGGCCAAAGAGCAGCTGCCCCTGAGGAGAACGCCGACGAGATGGTAAAAACATGAAATGAAATCCTCCATTCCCTTCCTCTCTATTGCTTGGCAAATTAAATCGCTCCGATGTTTGCACGTGTGGCTAGAAAAGGCACGGTGGTCCCTTGCCTGAGCTGGGGTGCTTCCTCTCTGACGGCCCAGGCAGACTGGTAGCTGTGTACTGGTCCCCGGGAAGGCGAGACGGGGTGCCCAGGGAGAAACGATGCTGCGTTTCAGCCCCCTGCCCCGGGCTGGCCCTGGATGCAGGGACACTGGAGGTGGGTTTGCTGCCCCTACGTGCCCGGTGGCCAACAGTCCTGGGACAGGAGCCATCTGTACCGCAGCAGCTCAGATGCGCAGGGAAGACCACAAATGCTCAAAGCCCAAAGCAGCTCCACAGCTCCGTCCTGCCCATCTCTTGACAGCAGCGAGCAAAACCAGCGTTGTAACAGTGAGGGGAGAGGAGGAAATGCATGTTTTCTCCCCTCTTCCCTCCCTCCTTCTGTTTCTTTTCAATTATCTTCTGCTAAGCTGCTGCAGCGCTGGCCCTCGGCAGCACTGCGTGCCCTGGCCCACCGCGAGCTCCCAGCGGACTGGGAAGTGGCTTCAAGAGGGTGAGTTGTGCCCGTACTCTGCGGGACGGACCCGGGACACGAGCCCACCTGCCCGAGCGATGCAAAACCCACCCGCGTCAGGCTAAGAGAGAGGTTGGACAAGTCCATCCTCGTGGCTCTGTAATCAAGTCCCGTCCCCTCTCCCAGCACAAGCCAGGGACGTGCTGGCTCAGGCCACGCGCTCCCCCCGAGCCCACCCTTTCCCTGCCGCGGGCGGGCGGCTCAGCGCTCGGCGGTGGCGGCTGCTGTATCACCCGCTGCCCGTTGGCAAAGAGCTGCCTTATCTGTTCAGGCGCGGGAGAGCAGGGCTGCCCTGCCTATCAGCCATCGGCGGATTACCAGGGGCTTATCAGTTTATTAGGGGACAAAAGACACTTAGCAGAAGGGTTCTGAGACAGTGCGAACGGCTGATAAGAAACAGCCCGGCTTCTTAGACACGCCGTGTCTGGCACATCACAGGCTGCGGGACCGTGTTACAAAATAAGTAAGTGCACTGAGCGCTTTGGGCAACCGATAGCGCTCATGAAAGTCTAACAGAGCTGCCTTGATGTATAGTGGGGGACGGCTCCCTCGCAGCACCACCCGCTTGCCCCTCCGGCAACCCAGCTGTGGGACTGGGCTCTCCAAACCTGGGCTGGCTGCCTGCTCCTCCGGCTGCTCCGTAGCAATCGCTGGCTTGCTGGCTGCACCGCCACGATGCTCAGCCCCGCCCCGATGCTCAGCCCCACTGCCTCTCTCTGTGATGGGCTACGGACCCTCCCAGGCTTCAACCAGGACGTTTGGTGTCCCCCAGGTGGGGTGGCAGAGGGACAGGCAAGCACTTGTGATGCTCAAGAACAAAAAACCCAGGATGGACAAAGCACCTCGGCAATGCATATAGACTCACAGAATGGCTTATGTTGGAAGAGACCTTAAAGATCATCCAGTTCCACCCCCCCTGCCCTGGGCAGGGACACCTCCCACCAGCCCAGGTTGCTCAAAGCCCCATGAAAAGACGCATCAGTGGAAAATACCCAAGAGGCTTTAATTTTCCTTCCAAAGTTTCAGAAAACTCCACTGCTTCTTCTCCTCCCCCTTCTTTTTCTTTTTTATTCTATTCCTTTTAATTAACAGCGTAATGGAACTCAATCCATTTGCAATCTATTCTGGCAAGAAACAACCCTCCCCGGACTCCAAATGGCCTGACTAATAGGGTTAGAGGCTGTAAAAAGTGCAAGACAAAATTTTTAGCTTCCTCATATTAATTATCTTCTCTCAGCAACACGACCACAACGCTACGCAGAGCAGCACTCAGCCGCGCAGGCTGCCGAGGGGACGGGCAGAGGCTGGCGGCCAAGGGGGAACACGCTCTTGCCTGGTCACACTCGTTGCATTTCAAGGCTTCAGAAACAATAATCTGAGTTTTCCCTTGCAGCACAGGATGGATTGAACCCAGGGCACAGCCTGGCTTCGCACCCCTCAAGCTCCCATAACACACAGCCCGGTGCGACCAGTGTTTCTGGGCATGGAAATTGGGGCTGGGAGACGGGGCAAGCTGGTGTTTTGCTACTAATAATGGTAAGAGGGGAACGTGGATAAATAGGCTGACAGCTAATGCTATTTAGAGACAGACAGACACAGCAGGTAAATAATGATAATGATCTTCTAACGAGCTTGCATCTGCACAGCACCTTGCCTCCAACTGAATCCCAAAATGCTTTACAAAAAAAAAATATATATAAATATCCCAACACAATTCCCCAAGCCTTTACTGTTTTATCACCAGAACTGGAAGGGTGGTGGGGGAAACACTGACTCATCCTGATGCTTAGCTGTGCCCAGCTCTGGGCCAGAGCACCGAGCCCCCTGCCCCTCCATACAGCATACCGGGATAGGGAGCAGGTTCCAATTAGCCGCCGAGGCCCCTGCCTTTAGGAAAACCACTCCTGCACCACATTCTCTGATTTTTTTCCAGCCAGTTGCTTCCAAGTTCTGGGAACCATCATTGAGGCCCTCTTGGGCTGTTTCTTTTGGTATGTGACCTGAAAACAAACGCTCTGATCCAGCCCTTGGTTTTCTCCCAAACTCAGAGCAGAAGCTTTCAACATACCCGTTTTAGGTCTATCCCCAAATCCTGACCATCCTACAGGTTAATCACCACTGTAAACCTGAGCTGTTATTGCCTCTCTGTAGGCTGGGAATATATGTGTTCCCCCAAGCTGTGTTCTGAAAGCATTTGTCTCCATAGTCCTTTGGGGTAAAAGGTGAGTGTTCAGGACTATTTCTTCCAGTCCAGCTCTGCTCTAATTTCCAACTCTATTTGTTCTATTGAGTGGTTATCAAGTTAAAAATGCAAGGACTATAGATTTCTTCCCAGCTTAAATATCTGAAAACAAGTGTGCTAATGAGTAATCTGACCATCATAAAAATGATTACTGACAGCACTTCAAGGACCCAACTTTACTGCCTTTAAAACCACTAACAGCAGCAGAATACAACCGATTGTCCCAGAGCCATCAATCCAACCTTGGCCAAGGGGAATTTCTAGATGAATGCTTATAGGAGAAGAAAACAACAAGTGGAGAGGAAGAAAGAAAAGCCAGGAATCAAACCATCTCTTGCCAAAGCTGATCCAATCCTTCTACAACTATTTCATGATTAAGAAAGAGGCCAAAGGGTAAGATTTTCGGATTCTCCTAAACGTCTTCCACCCCTGCAACTCAACATGGCAGAGAGTACCATCCCAGTTGCTTTCAAAAGCCTTCTCAATGGCCATTGCCATCCTTGCAGCATTCAAAGCATCTTCTAATGATATCCAGCGCAGGATCCCAGGGTCTCATATGAGCCATGGGTATGCTGATATGGCAGATAATCAGCCACGGGTCTGCTGACCCTAGTGCAGCTCCTGGCAGGATCTTCAAACCATGGGGTCGAGAGCATACGAAAGGCAAGTGTAAGAGTCCGAAAAGGGGAGGGGGACTCAAGAGCTTTGTGTCAGAAGGAAGCTACATTAAGCCTAAGGAGGGCTCGCTGAGCCCCAACTCCCATTGCCGGGAGAGAGAGGTTTCCACAAGCAGTCCACGCGCACGTGATCTGGATCTAGTTTGGAGATTAGCAACACTCTGTGAGCACACGCAAGCTGAGATTTATAAAGTCACTCCCTCCAAGGCAGATGAACATCTTCATCTCGTAGTCCACTTTTATTAAAAACTTGACATTAAAACATGTTTACACGCTGTTTTGTATTTGCGGGGGGACTTGTGGCTTCAGTCCCCAGCTGCTGTTCCCTGCAGCCGCGGAGATGACCTGGCTCTTGGCTGGAAAGGCAGCTTTTCCCTTGCAGCCATGCAAACGTCGACAGACTGCGAGGGAAGATGGGGCAGGAGGCAGGGGGCTAACAGAAAGTAGAGACCCACGTTTGGGGATTTACTGTGAAGATTCAGAGCAGATACTTCACGCAGCTAAAGATGGGAAGGAGGCCGCTACAGGCGATGATGGATACGCAGACACGACAATACCACTTCCATCTCCTCGGCCCTTTGGGCTCAGTCTAACCCAACAGAACTGGCCAAAAGCCACGGTGTCCAAAAAGCAGAGACAAACCACCCACTGCCCACAGCTGAGGGCTCCCACACAGCTTTGGGAGCAGGACAAATAGCAAGGGAAAACACTGGCTTCACTCCCAGCCCCTAAATTCACCTGACCCCCCGGGCATGTGCAGGATGGGGATGATGCTAGTGCTGCTCTCCCATGTGTTGGCTGTCGTGTCCCATCCAAGTGAGCTCTGCATCCTCCCAGCGCCTGGGACAACAGGGATTTGATCTGCTTTCTCATCATAAACCTAAGCCTTGAGTTGCTTCTCTGCTCATGTGGGGAAGAGGAAAAGGGTACAGATAGCCAGAGATTACCATCGGCTTTGTGCATCCCTAGCTCCTTATTAAAAAAACAAAACCAAAAAACGATGCTTAAATTGAACAGGATCAGTCCCAGCAGTGCCGATAGCATCAGGCCACAGGATCTGCAGCCCTTGGTACCCTACAGCCAGCCATAGCCCTGCCCCAGCCATAGCCTCGGATGCTTCCTCAGCACGGACAGGGTAGTCCAGGGCATCCAACACCCTCCCTTCAAAAAGAAACTCACAATGTGGCATTTTAATCTATAATAAGCAATCTAGAGTCTTTCTTGTCCCAAACCCTAGCAGGCTGACACAGAAGCATAATACAAGCGGAGGTCGACGAGGAAAGCAGGTAGCCCTTTGAGGCTCCCGGAGTCAGAAAAGGAGCCTAATTGGAAAGGCTGCTCTGACAGCAGCGAGAGGCACGAAGCAGGCTTTTGCTGCTTCAAGGGAGGGAAGAGCAGAGATAAGACAAAAGCCAGGCACCAATGTCAATCCCAAGGAAAACTGGGGGGGGATCCATCACCTTCTCACACAGTGAGCAGGAGTGGTGCCTTCCTCCATAGCCGCTGTCCCTGTCCTCCACAGCGCCACAGGGACCCTACTGACCCACGTACAGCCAGATCCTCAACAGGGGCTTTTTCCTGCTGCAGATTTGCTCCGACACCCTCCCACACCCATCAAGCAACCAAGCTAGGCTTGGCAAGTCCTAAGAAAAAAAAAAACAAAACAAAACAAAAAACAACCACACAACCACACAGAGCTACTAGGATAAAGACCTCAGCTTCGAGGTATTTAACAAAATCTTGCCCTTCTCCAGTGCCTGATGACTGATGTTCCAGTTTATGCTGCCCATCTGTTCGGATATAATCCTTACTGGGATAAAAAAAAAAAAAAAAAAGAAAAAAAGAAAAAGAAGGAGGCATTAAAAAAAAATCCTGCACCATTTCAACACAGTATGGAGATTTATAGGTATTTCATATGCCCATTTGTTCCTCTAGTGATTGGCCCTCTGAAGGTGCTGCTTTGTTTTTGCAAACAACCACCTATTCTCTCTCTGCCATCATTTTACAGCCAATAAAAGGGAGAGATGCCAAAAACAAAGTTATTTAACGTGTAGTTCTAACATCCTCTGGAACAGACAGACAGGAGGGACAGAGCCAGCACGAGGCCGCGATCCCAGCACAGATGGGACCCTTTCCCTGTGCCCTGGCACGGTCCGCAGCTCCTGCGCTGGCACGAGCCAGGTTGGCTTCGGCCAGCACCGGGAAGGGCTGCCGTGGGGATTCTCCCTGGGAGAGAAGAGCATTTCTAAACCTCTCAGGCGCTGGAACGAGCCTGGAGCCTGCTCACAGGGAGGGAAAGGGCGGGCATTTTCTGAGGACAGGCCTTGGGTGGCAAATCGAGTTGGTGTTCATGCAGGGAGAGTGCAGAGATACGCACTCTGCCCTCTCCGGCGGGCTGGGTGCTGCTGCCAGGACTCTATTTGGGGAGTGGTGAAGACAGCTCCTGTCTTCACTGCTGGCACCAACAAGAGGGAAGAACCAACTCTGCCTTCTCTCGCCCAGCTTCCCTGTGCCAAGGTACAGATATGTCCCATCCCCTCCTGCCAACCCCGAACGTGAGGAGACCCACGGGCTGGTGGGGAATGCAAAGATGCATCCTACAGCTGCGAGGTGACAGGGAACACGCTGGCCTCATCCTCTGGTCCTGGACACCGCAGGGCAGCACCGCCAATGCCCACGTCCCCAAGCAGGGCCCTGCCAGATGCGTTCACTGCAAGAGCGGGTCAGGGATGAAGCTGTGAAGGATGCAGGAGAGCACTCGACGATGGCACCAGCGACTCAGCCACCTCCTGCAGCCACACTCGAAATGAGGTCTCTTTCCACTCCAGCGCCGAAGGGACTCTCTCGCCTTGCTGACAGAGTGAACATGCCACAACAGCACAGGCACATGCACTATTAAAAAGGTTTTTCTTCTGGGTAAGATTGAATGAGGCCACAATTGCAGAAGGAGGAAGCCAGCTTAACCCCAGATTGAAGGCGTAAGCAAGAGATTTCCATGCTGGCATCTATGCCATGGCAGACAGATGGAAGCAGAGCTCGTTTGAGACACAGTTCAGGGTCACGTCCTGGGTTTGTCACTGATCTGCTGTCCCTTGGCTTCGCTCTTATCCTTTGTCTACCCATCTTGTCCATTTAGATAGTAGCATTTTTCACATCTACTAAGAGCACATCCCCCCCAGCATGGAATGCTCCAGTTTAAGGCAGCCTAATCGCTGTTAGGACCGCTGGAATGGAATCGTTAGTACAAATAAAAAGGAAAATAAAAGGGAGGGGGAAGAGCAACAACCTTCCCACTGGTTTCCTACTCATCCTCAAGAGCCCCGCATCCGCAGCAGCCAGGCGACCCATGCAAAGGGGCACAGTCTCCACACAGCTCGGCAGGACTGCGGAGGTTTCTGTCCTCTGCAATCAGCCGGGAGCAAAGTTCCCAATCCCACAGAAGCAGCCGGAGCACACAGCAATCCCACCTGACTCAGAGGAAAACTCAGAGGGCACACTAGAATACAGAAAACACACTCCTGGCTTCAGATGAATTAGAAGTGAACCACAAATTGCTAAAACCATTGCAGGGGATGAAAGCAGCTTCACTACTGACTAATTGGTGTTCACAAGCAGCCCGGCTTTGAGGATAGGTTTTGCAAGAGCCACCGTGGGCATTCTTGCCCTGGCAATTCCAAATCAGCTTTGCTTTAAAACCCTCCTGCATTTGCAAGCCTTGCTGCCCAAGGCCCGCGCTCCCGCTGGGATCTGAAAGCCAAAGGCTGATCTCGCTGGCTCTGATCAGCCACCTGTAATGGGTATCCCGCCATGCGAGAGCAACTTACTCTGCCGGCTTTGCAGAAGGCACGCAGGGAGCCAGCGCCGCTGCTGGCACCTACAGCGGGCTCCGCAGGGCCAGAGGGACAAACAAATTGCAGCCACCAGAGCTGGCTGACACAGGTACAGAGGAGCCCACACTGACAAAGCAAGAAAGGGCTGTGTTTATACAGTCACCTTCTTGTCCCCGAAGGCTGAGAGACCAATTCCGAGAGCTTTTCAAATGCTGGATAAATCCTGCTCTGCTGCTTCTCTGGGGTTGGGAACTTTCTGTTTGCTCCTGGCTGATTGCACAGGACAGAAACCTCCACAGTTCATGCCCAGCACTCAGGGTAACGAAAAATTTAAGAGCTAGGGACATTAAAGCATTTCCCCCGTGTCCCAGCAAATACAAGACGTTACCCTGCTGACCTGAACAGGGCTAATGCA
>NW_009649114.1:3135201-3155020 GCF_000708025.1 Charadrius vociferus
TTGCCCTTGTGAACTGAACAGGGCTAATGCAACCTCTCCTCCTCTCCTATCCTTCCAGCCCAGGTCCACATCTTCCTACGACGGATTAGGAGGGGATGTATCAGGGAGCACACAGCACCTTGCAGCCCCTGTGCAGGTCCAAACCCTTCAGCCCTCTGCAGCTGGGTTATGCGGAGGAAGGACAGCGCGTGACAGGGGAACAACCCACGCACATCAGCAGAGCACAGCTCACGAAGCCCTCCGAGGGCTCCGGTCCAGGCCGCAGGGAGGAGGGGAGGGACAGAGACGAGGAGGGAGAACAACACGCTTCCTTCTACTAAACCAGAGATTATTAGCTAGAAAAGTCAAATGCCTTTGCAAGAGAATGAAAACCGGGGAAAGCTGCCCACACTGCCCAGATGTAAACTACGAGCTGCAAAAGCACCAGAGTCCTTGACGCACCTCCCAGACAGACACAGAGGATCACTCTTCTGCTCGTCCCAGCAGCTTCTTTCAGTTTAAATTATCCAGCCTCTGCCCCAAAGAGGCGCCCAGGCTGTCTTCTTAGACCTGCATCTTGCACGTGCGTTGTCAAAACCCCAGTTACATACGGAAACACTGTACACGGCCATCCTTGGGAAAAGGCTGGGAGCAGGTCACCAAGAACAACTCAGGTCTGCATTTATCCAACCCAGAGGCTCTCCGACCTACACAGAGAGCTTTTCCACCAAGAAGCTTCATGCAGAGCTGCAGGCTGATCCACACACCGAAAAAAACCCTCAAGGTTCGTGGCCCTTTTGCGCATAAAGCCGTGTCGCATTGAACAAACAGCAGCACGGAGAGGGGAAAGAGAGAAATAAAAGCCAGTGGACCCAGAGGGATCGCTACAACGCCGCACTTTCTCTTGACTCTTCTGCGCATTGGTTTCTAACAACTTCCCTCCCCATCTCAACCCAGAGCAATTCTCTCCTCTCCCCCTGCGCTGCGGGCTCTGACAGTCTCTAAGTCATGTACCGCGGCCAACGGAAATCGATTTGTGACGAATCAGGCGGTTCATTGGCGACACGGATTGCCACTTTTCACAAGTACTGCTTGGAGATCACGCAAATACATCCACCAAGCAAAACACTTCAGAGAGCCTTCGCAAGCAATTAGCGTCCCCGCACTCCCGTCGGGGAGTGTGGGACATTAAAGGGAACATGCTCTGCGCAAGCACAGAAAGTCAGATTGGTTTGTTGACACCGGGAGATTAGTGTTTTTCTCCTTGCTTGTGAGACTGTTTGCTCCCAGTTCCCAGGGAAGGCGAGAGAAGTCTCGGGCAGAAGGAGCTGGGTTTAACTCCATTTACACAGCCCTTCTCAAGGGACTCTTCCCACTCTTTGGTTTTGCCAAAAGAGCGACCCATCTTTGATTTTCAGCCCTTCTCATCACTTCCAGGTCAGACCTGGCCATCCTCGCAGCCTCCATCCAACGTGCCACCACCCCAGGAGACCGAGCAGTACAGTTACCATCCTTGACAGACAGAAAACACAGACATGCTCTCAACCCTGGGCAGGACACCAGCTCCCATCGAGACCACAGGGATCGTGCATCCTCAAATTCCCGCGCTGCTTTGGGCCTGCATAAGGCCCCTGCACGAGTCTTTCCAGGACAATTGACAGGGAAGGGATGAAATTCCATTGCCTCACACCCTGCTCACCCGTGCTTCGAAGCCCCAGGCCACCCTTTCTTCACCCCCATCAGCTGTTTTATACGCTCCTTCCGTTCCTGGAGAGGTGACCTGCCGAAAGCTGGTGCAGGACACCCCGCTGCCCAGCAGGGATGGGGATAATCATGCCAGTAGAAGCACTAGGCTGTATAATTAAAGCATATTTACAGTCTAAAGCTTGCACTGCGTCGAATGAACTCATTTCATTTAAGTCAGCAATAGGTCAAGCCAACAGTAACTTGCCTCCATCAGACCTGGTGGAAGGTCCGGAGAGAGTTGCGGGAGGAAGAGAAGGAAGCCCTTTCATCCTAATTAAAGCACAACCCGGCAGAGCTCAGCTACCACCTTTCCAACACCTTCCATCAACCTGCTTAATCACGGGCAAATGAGTTTTTGTAATTACAGCAGGAAGTGATTTATCTCGGGGTCCAGAGGTTTAGTAGCATGACCTGAAGAGAAAGCCGATGTCAGCAAAGAAGACAGCTTACTCGCAGGGGACGTCCGAGCCATGCAGCCGAGCCCCGAGTCTCTAAATCCCTCCTCGATCCATTCCAGAGCCGGTAAACATCATGTTTATGTGTGCTCAGCAGACCCCTCCGGGGATCGTCTGCTGTGTGCTGTCTGGCACCAAACAACTTCTCCAGGAGGGAGCAGGAACATCTCCGCGCGGGGAAGGTTCGATGGCAGGTAGGCAGCCGCCTTCTCCACGCACGGCCAGTTTTGCCCTGGCTGAGCAATCTAGTCCCAAGGCTGTCTGTTCTTTCCTCTCAAGACAAATGAAGATGTTTTTTTCCAAGCTGGAAGGGGATTTCACCACTGGACTACCACAGCTTAAATTTTTTCCTGCAGCATTGTTTTGTCACAGGCTAAGACAGCCAGCCAGGCCACGGGGGCACTTCTGTCCCCGGTCACAAATGCCCGGGGAAAGTGGGGGAAAAGGGCACATGCAGCAGCTCCCCCTTCTCTATATTCATCGCCCGCTTCTGCAAACAGCTGGAAAAAGAATTCTTCAGCTTCGCTAGGGTCTTGTCTTAGCAACTGTGTTTGAGTCAATATTCATTTACTGTATGTGGCAACTTTAGTTAGGTACTCAAGAAAACAAACACTCCTGTACCACGCTGTCTGGGAAAAGCGGGTTTTCTTAAGAGACCTAGCAACATCTCCAACGACTTGCTGGGGAAAGGTCTGGAGCACGTGCCGCTTTCGCTAGCAACCCGGGGAATTGCGTGCTATTAACTTTAGTCAGCAAAATCAACGTAATGTTTGTTTCTGTGCACGGTGTTGGCAATTTAGACTGAGCAAAAGGGTCTACAGCCAGCAACCCTAGCCCGGTCCTGCTCAATGCTTTATACATGCAAATAGGCACAATGGCTTAATTTGAAAACTCAGCATGAATTTTCCACCTCTAAAGCATCTCCAAGGAAAACAAGAGCACGGAATTCATTCATGACAGGCCATCACAGAGTCTATTTCCTAGTCCCTGACTCAATGTCCCTCAAAATCAAGAGGAAAATCATTTCCCTCAAGCTCTCAGTTTGGAATTAAGTGCCAGATCTTGCAAAGCACTCGGGACCCAGAGCAAATTCAAGGGGCTGAACACTTCCGAAAGCTGCCTGTCCAAAGGCCGCCCCGGGCAGACTGGCTGCTCGCAGTGCTTTCTCTGTGCTTTCCCTGGCTGCCACAGAAGCACACTCCAGCCTTTTAATAAAGTCTCCCCTTTTTTTTTTTTTACCCAGAACCTCTTCCCATGTAACTTTTCAAGTTACAAGTGAGGCACCACGTGCCCTGAACCCATCCCTGGCTGGACCAGCTGTTACTCGTCAGGCAGCCCCTCCTTTCCAATTTAGAAGGAGGAGAGAAAAAAAAAAATAAAAGAAAAAAAACCCCACAACAACACACAAGCCCCCCAAAGCCCCCAGCATATTGTCACTGTCCTCCCAACATGCCCTGATGAAGACAAGATGCTGCTCCCATAGCTACTGCATACACATGAGGAAGCGAACAGCGGTCAACAGAGCCCATACGCGTCAAACTATCTCACACACTTTGGACATCTCTGCTGATCAGCTGTGAGATGCTGAGGTCTGTTACTGCCTACCCAAAGCTGGGTGTATGGTCTTCAGCCCAACACGTCTCACGGTAAAAATTCCTATTCCAAACGCACGTAGTAGATGGGACTGCAGGAAAACGGAGCTGAGATGACAGACGGCACAAGCAGTCCGCAGCAAAGGCAGGGTTAGAGCCACGGGCTCCCGTCCCCCAGCCCAACCCCACACGGCTGCGGGCAGCCAAGGGCTGAGAAGCGAGAGCTCGCCAGGGAAGTTTCTGAAGTGCGTTTATCAAAGCGAGCTGGATAAATACTGCCACTGCTTAACTGTCCTCTCATAGGCACTTACAAACCCAGGCACTCGAACACGAGGAGTTTATCTGGCAAAGTGTTTTCTTCTGCACTGGACGCTGCTGGGAGTTTCGCAATGTGAGTGCATAGGCAGCGAGGCAAAATCCAGCTCAGAGGGTCTGCCAGATCCGGAGCAACAAACAGAGCAAAACCTGACACCACCACTGCTCCCGGAGCCTATGTACGGGCATTACTGGCATCCACCACCACCGCGCTCCCTGGGAGCCGGATAAACCCTGGTTTCACAGCAGGGAGAGAGAAGCAGCTCGCGCAGAAGTAGGATTAGAGCTGCAGACCACCTCTCCTGGCAGGTTGGTACAAAAGGGCTGAGCGGCGTCTTGGCTGCACACCCTGGAAATCCCTGCAAGCGGCAACCCACATGCTCGGTGGTAAGCAGCTCGGTCCTTTGGATTGAACCAGCAGAAGCATTAAAAAAAAAAAAATAGAATCAGAAGCTTCTGTTACACCCAAAAGCAGCAGGTTTATGCACTTTTGGAAACACTTCCTCTGAAGAGCGGACTAGATCAATACATAGATAGTAAGCACAAGCAAAACACAGTCAGCAGTCCCTTGTCTTATTCCACAAAGGATCCCATAAAAAAAAAAAAAAAACCACACCACACCACAAACCCAAAAAAAAAAAGACCAAAGCAAAAAACATTACAGTCACAAAAGCAGAGCAGGAACAATGAATTCTTGATTTCCCATATTTTATTTTCCCCACCAGCAACTTCCAGATCAAAACCACTCAGTTTACAAGCAACAGCAAGTGCATTTTGCCCCCCCAGCTCAGGCTGGGGTCTGCGAGTCAAGCTGAGCCCTTTCCACTTCATACACCGCCGAACCCCCAGTCCGAGCGCCTCACATCACAGCCGCCTTCGCAACCGCTTCGTTAACACACAGGGCAGGGGAGGCTCCAGCTCCCTCCCCTGCGGCTGCAATCCACACCGCAAAGAAGAAAATTAAAAAAGAGAAGGAAAAAGAAAAAAAAAAGGACAAAAAAAAAAAAAAGGAGGAAAAAACTTCATTTGTCTCACTCAGGACCGCTCCCTGAGTCACCCTTGTTACGGACCTGGCCCTGGGGACGCCGGCACCGATGCTTTATTCGCAGCCTCTCTGCAGCAGGCAGGACAGCCCCTGCCTCCACACTCTGTCCAGAGCTGGGACCAATGCGGCCTGCACATTAATTAAAGGTTAATAAAGAGGATCAGAGCACAGCCACCAGTGCCCTCTACTGGGACCAGTCAGAAGGGTTTATGGGGGAGCGCTGGGCACCCTGTGCAGCTGCCAGCAGAAGGGCTGGATGCAGCGGGGCTTGGGGAGCCCCGGCTGGTGCAGGATAGGTGCGGAACCCACTCCACAGGCTGGCGGGCAGCGTGTCCTCCCCGGGCACTGCTCAGGCTCTTCCTCCACCCTTCCCATCACCGGCCCGTCACTCCCGCACTGCCTCGTCCCCAAAACTCCACGTTTAAGGCTTCTGCCATGAGGCAGTAGGAAATCAAACGGTCTTATCAGAGAGCATTAGGACTAACACGCCTTGGCCCGCTGCCTCGCTACTGAGCCGGGCTCAGCGCCTCGCAATCTCCTCGGCAAGGCACCTCCGTGGCTCTGAGCTGAATCGAGTTTGACAGTGCTCAGGAAAAGACGATCCCGAGGGAAGGGAAAGGAAGGGGGAAGGTGGGCTTTACAATTTATAAAACCACTTTCAGTTTGACTGCATTAGCTTTGCCTTAGGCTCCAAAAACATGACGAAAGCCAGCCAGCAAGAGAGGGGGAGTGGGGACTGGGGGAGGGAGAGGGGGGATGGCAGTGAAGAAGAAAGCTGTAATTGCAATTGCTGGAATTCACTTTTAATGCTAGCTGCTGAATACAGTAAACACACTCTCGAGTCCAGGGAATAAGCATTGATTTTTTTTTTATTTTTTTTTTTGCAAGTGTTCCAGTGAAAAGCTTCAAATCAATCCTGTTCTGTCAGACACTTTTGCCTTTTGGCCTCCAATTACTCACTCGCCACATCCACCCTTCCCTTATCTCACCTTCGCCGGGCACACCTGATCCTGATGCTGAAGGAGCACTGTTTTACCGGGTATCCCACCCTCTACCAGCCACGGGGGCCAGGAGGAGCCAGAGGGGTCCGTGGGGAGCCAATGCAGCACGCACAACCTCAGCGTATGACTTCGCCTGCAAAGTGCACGTGGGATTGCAGGACAGCCAGAGTGTGGAGAGAAGGTGTCTGTGCATGGGGGGGCTTTTCCTTCCTCATCACAGCTCCGTACACATCATGGGAAATGTTTTGAAGGCTCACTGAAGCTCTGCACACACACATACACACACAGTGCTTTGTTTTCCCCTTGCCTCCTTCCACCCCATAGCGATGCTGAGTCCAGGCTGGAGCCCTGGGCTGGAAACAGGACACACAGGAACCTTCTGGTTTTTTTGAACTGAACCTTCAGAGACCGCTGCACAGAAACACCAAGGACTCCATCCCAGCGGGAGCCTCCTTTCCCATCCACCTCCCAAAAAGTCTTCCAGCTCTCTAGGTGCCACAGTATCAAGTACATTCCCAAAGTTTCATTTTTCAGTCAAGGCAAATGCTTGGATTTTTCATTCCAGGCATCCGTAGGCTTACTAGTAACATTTGGTCTCTCTCAAGTTTCTCAGAGACAGAAGCTAAGGGGAAAGAGCTGTGTATGGTAACACGAACATGGCCAGCACTCCCCCTGCTCGGGTAATACAGATCCCAACGAGTCCTACCGGCTGCAGGGTCCCAGCTGGCAAGCTTCAAAGCAAAGGGAAAAAAAAAATTTCACTTAGCCAGGGAACAACTCAACACTCCTCCTGTAACTTCTGCCGAGACACGCTGTAAAGATTTTACAATAAGCGTGGCATTGACTTTGATTGTCTCTCTGTGTCTAATTCAGGAAGATAAGATGTGCGAGAGAAGAACCACTCATGAGCTATTTGTTGTAGGGGTTTTGATGCTTCCTAGGACTCTACCCCCTGGATTGCAGCATTTTATTAATGTGCCCCAAGAACAGAGGAAGGAATATAGGTAGAAAACAAATCTAGGTTGTGGAATAGGGACAGCAAGCCCCATCACGACAGAAAAGATGAGACGCATGCAGTCTCCTATAAACTCAAGGTGAGGCAAAGCTGATTATTTGTCATGTTTTAATTCCAGGTGAGCCTCAAACAACTGCTCCTCTGCTACGGGAGCAGAGGGAATGCCTCAGCTCCCCGTGCTCATGCCACGCTCTCATATGGCACAGGCAAGGTGGGGCAGTGCTCTGCCAGGGAAACACCACCCATCACCCATCCCGGCAGGAGCGCAGCGCTGTCCTTACGTCGCGCTCGCGGGAACTGATCGAGTGCATCCCACTAGAAAGCCACAGCTGAAATTTCCTAGAACAAAACCAGGCTCTGTGCTTCTCCAAAATAAACACTGATGACGCGGACACTCACATCCCGTGGGCTCCTGCCACACGTGCACTCCCTTTTCCTGACTACCTGTTTGTCCCACACAGATCAAGACCTCCTGGCACAGAGAATTTGCTTTCACATACCTAACTGCAAACGTGAGGAAGACTTACCATTGTAGTGACATGACCTTCAGCTATTCACAGGCTAGACATTTCCTTCTGACAGCTCCCACATTCACCCTCAAATTATATGTACTGTATATGACTGTTAAGAATAATCACAGTATTTGCAGTGGTGTGTTAGGCACCAAATTATGTATAGGCAAAGCGATTAGAGAGCAGAACAAAGTGGTTGTTCATGCAGCTAATGGCCAAAGTACCACTATTTTCTATCAAGACAATTTGCAGCAAGCATAGCATCTTCTCACTCCCCAGCCAGGAGCAGCATTGCGTGAAATCTTCACAAACAAATATGTTATCAGAAGTCTCAACAGCAAAGCTCAAAGGGGGTTGTAACAGCTTTGATAGTTTTTAATTCTTCTCACCCCAACGCACGCACTTTCTGTCCCAAGTGCCTTCTACTTCGAACTTTGACTGTGCATTGCTGCAGCTGAGTTGCGTACCTGGCGCTTAACAGCATAAAAACTTCTGCTGACTACCATCTTCAGAGAAAAAACTGCTCTTTAAGTTTGCTTACTAAAAATCAAAATCAACTATCCATCTCAATTCCCTGGCCTACAAGCCTTCAGTATCAGTCTCGTAGTCAGGTCCTGTTTCCCAAAAGGAAACCAGAATATGCTCAAACCCTACACAAAATCTGTGACTTCCACTGTTACCAGAGTCTTGTCATTGGTAAGAACTCTGGGTCTGTCCTGGTTTGGGGAGAGCATCTGTCGTTCATTTTAGTGGCCAGCTCAGCCCAAACCATGACAGGGTGCAGGTCTACCCAGTGTCTCACACAACAGAAGCTCAATGCTGCAGCAGGTCCAACACAGTTCCAAACCTTTGGCCCATCATAGTTAACATCTCTCCCTCCTTTTATCCATGGGTCTTCTCCAAAAAGCCAAGCACCAGCCTTCTAAAGCCTGCCCCAGTTTGAGATAGAAGGCACTCTCCTGTCCTGCACCCTTAGAAATAACAGATCTAACACAGTAATTAGCACAGCCAAACCAAAAGGGAGTTTACTTTAAGGGCAGATTGTCCCATGGGGTAGGAAGGAAATACCAGAACTTCTTCTGGGGAGCTGAGGACTCTCAGTCTGGGGGCTGATGAGCAGCTTGTACCAACGATGGAGAAGACAGCGTGCAGCACACACAGGGAAGGAAGCAATGGAGCTTTGGAAGTGGTGGAACAGGAATGCTGGTGCCCTTGGTAGCTCTCCCTCCAAGGTTGATGGAGCTGCCAGGAGGTACAGCATGTTCTCTCCTATTGATCTATCAATGTCTGCTTTACAGAGAAGGGATTACTCACTTCGGATAACATGGCAAGGTTGCCACTGATGAAAATCAATGGATCTGAGCTACTCAGCCTTCATTTAATTAGATCACGCTGTAAATACGTCGGGAGCAGGAGAGACATTCTCCATGACCACCTCTGCTCCATGTTCCTCTCCCCAGTTTTAGACAAGTCTCTTCCAGGCATTATCAAGATAAATGGACTTAACCATCTAACTTTTACTGTCTGTTCTGTAGCCAAAGAAAGGAAAAGCGTACTTCTCCATCACCTTGGTCCACAGCTGGGAAAGCCAGCCAAGAAGAGAAGGACACTAGAGACGTGCAAGCAAATTACCAGCAATTAGCTTTGCGGGAAGGTGGATTGGATTAAGACTGAGTGTGAGATCAGGCAGCTTTTTACAAGCTAAATAAGCAACAAGCAGTTTGAGAGAGATTTCTCCCCCTGTTTACAAGGCCAACCAAGGCCAGGTTAATTAATCTCTCTTTCCAGTTGCCCTTCTCACGAGGGCTTGTTCTCCACTTTGAGCAAAGCACCCGAGACAGCTGCTCAGATCTCTCACATTGCAGGGTGATGAAAACAAAGGCACAGATGAAAATTGCTTTAGAGCTTAGCCTCTCGGAGAAAACAAACGTGCCCGTGCTGTAATTAGGACTCTGCATGCAAAAAAGAACCAGATCTTTGACCGGTGCTTAACTAGGGATAGTAAATAAAAATAACAGCAATCCCTTCCCACATATACACACACACAAAAAAAAACCACCACAGGCTAGGAAAAGGCAGGCCTATTTTTCTGAAGCTCACGTAAGAGGTTGGTTCATCTCTCTTGATCGTCATACAAAGGCAGATCCCAGCCTGTGGTTCTGTGCATGCTAAAAACCAGCAGCAACGCCATATCAAAACAAGACATTCAAACACACACTTCTCCCCCTGGGGAGAGCTTATACACAGCACAGACACGCAGGCACGGCGTTTCATGAATTGCTCAGAGCTATTCAGATCCAACAACCAGGGCTGCAATACAGAACATCATCTTAAAGTGGTGGCACAGCCCCCTGCAACGCTCCCAGCCAGCAGCAAGCAGCTGGGTTAGTGCCATGCCAACACTTCCATTTGGAAGCTGCCCTTCCCACTCCTCCTCCAGACATGTCTGAAGGCATTTAGTAGCAGGGATAAATTCTCACGCATTTGTTTTAATGAAAAGGTTCCTAGCAATATTTGCTTTAACTTGCCATTAACAGCACAATTAGAGCTGCAAGGCCGCGCTGAACAGAACCTCAGCCAGTCCTCTCTGCAGAAACGCTGCCTCCATCCTCTTCTCTTGAAGAGGCAGCACATCCCAGCTCCTTTCCTAGCACTTACACAGGAAAGAGAAGGCAAAAGCGGAGCAGGCACCAGCACCAAACATTTCCGCAGCCCTGCAGCAGACCATGAGTTAAACTGATGAGCTGTGGTGCTTTTTTAACACAGCTGGTAAACATGTACGTGCAAGTCCCCTGTCTGTGGAGGACTGTAGAAAGCTAAAAGTCTCGGAGTTTACTGGTGGTTTGGTAATAGAGTTGATGGGCAGCATGATCTATCTGGCTGTCCAGAAACATCAGTCAGTATCAGGATTTGCCCTGTCCCAAAAGAACATCTCTGCTCTCACAAAACCCCCCTGAGGACATAATCTGCAAAAGGCCAAACAAAACAAGCAGCGGGTCAGAGGGTTGCAAGAGCTCTCCTGGCACAGCTACCTCGGTGGTAGGAAAGTCTGCAGAAAGTCTCACAAGAGACAGGCTACCAACCCTGCTGTCTTCCACCTCTGTCAAGGTCTCCCTTCCAAGCATGTCGTATCTGTCAGCCCCGGCACAGCTCTGCAGCACCGTGCCATCAGTCTTCGTCTGTGCAAGAGGCAGGTGCCAAAGCCTTGAGTCACCAGGCTCACATCCCTGCCACAGCCTGGCAGGTCCCTGTGAGCTGGGGACACGGGGAAACAGCGCGGTCTCCATGTGCGCATGCTGCTCCTCAGGATCCGGGCATGATATCCAACCGGCATGCTGAAAGACTGATGCACTCCAGGGAGGAATAAGACGCCCTTTGGAATACCTATTCCTCCTCAGCAGGGGTGACCTAGAGGAATTGCTAAAATATGCCTTTCTTTGGGTTTTTGCGAGGGCTTTGCTGGCAAAACGACAAGCTGCAACTCCAGGGAAGGAGGCTGTGGAGTGAGGCATTCATCCTACAAACAACGGGGCAGAAGGCAAGGGCTGCTTGATCAGGAGGTGTCACCAGTTTTTAGTCAGAAAGATTGTGGTAGTGATTCTCAAGGTAAGTGCTCTCTGACAAAAAAGGGCAAGGGAGGGAAAAAAGACTCTTATTTTGAGATTATCTTATTTCTTAGACCCCTTGTTATCAATTGCTTTGCTATATGGCCATGGATGTCAGCAGGCAACAAGTACGCCCTCATACAGGCTGTAAAACAACTCTGGAACAGGAAAACTGTCCCCGTCCCAGCGACCTCAGTGATTGACTCCTCTTTTTCTATTGCTCTTTATCAGAGATAGAGTAAATGGAGCATGCACTGAAAAAAAAAGAACAAAAGTCAACAGAAAGACTGAGCCAAGTTACAAAATAGCACATCTCCAAGACCTTGATTCTTTTCTCAAACGTGGTTCAAATTGGCTAATGTGTTAAAAGATTACTGGGGTAGAAAGAGTAGGATAGATGGACAGAATGCAATCACAAGTGCCTCATTTCTCTCGGAAGCTCTATTAATGGACAAGGAGCCCTTTTGCACATAGATAAGCCCAAAGCAAAGGGTAGCAGTAAGGAAGACAGAGGGAAAATGCCTTCCAGGGTCAATGGCTCTCTGTTTCACTGGCAGCTTGTCCCAGGCCTTCTCTAGGCTGCCCTGCATCGGCGCACACACAGCCCTCTGCAATGAGGGCAATGTCCCTGTCACACTTAGATAGCAACAGCTGATCTGTAATTAATCATAATGCCAACTCAGCCCTGAACTTCATCCACTCCTTCCATGTTAATTTCTTTAATTTATTTCTGTAATATTGCTAGTCTCATGACTTAACTTTTTGCCATGCGATTGTAAAGGGGAAAGATCTGGAAATAATTGCACAGCCATGCAAGACAGGAAATCGTTTCAGACATCAAGTCCCAAAGCCCACTTTGATCTGGGGCTGCTCACGTAAACGAACACAAATCAATTGGCTGCGGTATTGACACCGTAAGTGGGCTATAGGAATTCTCCTCCTGTTTCAGGCAACGTCAGGACCCACAGCCACAGTTCCTGGAGCCCCTGTACTGGGAAACGTGTCCCTCGTCCTCACCGGCTTCGATGGAGGTATGCCAGCTGGCATCAGGGGAAGATTTATCCCTCTGCACCCTGTGCAGAGCTCGACAGCAGCGCTGGGAACACTAACACCCAGGAGCAGAGTTTCCTTAAGTGGATTCAGCAGACCTGGGCGCAATTCTCAGCTTTAACAGCCTCTGGCCTGGGATGGCCTGGCCCAAAACGTGACACAACCCAGTCTGACTCGATTTAGTTCAGGGCTCCACACTAGCACCCTCTGCGATGCTGCTTTCTCCCTCTGAGCTCTTCCAGCCAACGCTCGTTAAGCCTCATCACAAATTGTAAACCTCAACCCAGAGTTCCCATCACCGCCTCAAGCACGCCACCCAAGCGTTCTTAGATCGTCTGCACGACTCAAGCAAATCATTTAATCTCGGTACCTCGTTTCCTCTAAGGGATCATTCCTCCTCTGTTTCTTCATCTGTGGGATAAAGACTATCCCCAGCTTTAGGGACAGTGTCTAGCACAGAGGGTCCCTGGGCACGCAGAGGGGTTCTAGCCGCGATGGCAATTCAAGTGCTCTCCCTACTCCCAAGCGAAGAGGCAACAGCCATCTCCCCACAGGAGCTGCACCAGCAGACGATTCATTCCCAAATGACTTTTACATGAGATACAGCCTCCGAAGGCTAATGACAGCACACGTGCTGCTGCAGCACGCGGAGCTGACCGAATAGCTTATCGCCTTCCCCTCAGCTTATTACACCTCGGCAGCTTTGTGTCTGGGAAAAAGGAGCACCGAGAAACCATTTCACTCTGAGCTCTCTAGCAGGGCCCAGCACGGCTTTGAAAGGAAAAAGCTCAGATAGACACAGACACGGTTTCCTCTGGGTCAGGCAGCTGCTTTATCTCCCCGAGAGGTCTATGCAGGCGGCGGCAGCACAGGAGCCCGACACGCATCTTGGCAGTGCAGTCACCGGTCCATTCAGTTCGGCTTTTCACGGGGAGAACACAGTGCCTTTGAAAGATTGCCGATTACCAGCAAAAAGGTCAGGCAGCCCATCAATACTCTGAGCGGGCACGATCCAGGGAGCCATGCAGATGCTCTGCAGGAGAGGGGCCAGCACCCCCTCTTGCACAGAGTGGATGCAGACAAGGAGTCCCACTTCACCCCTCAACCGCTTCCCATTTCCCCAAAGTATTGTCACCCAGTTTTGGGGAGGTGCAGGCACAAGGGGAGACTCTTTGCCCCAGGGGTGGGAGAGGGAACAGGGGGCAAAGCGGGGGCATGGCAGTTTGGCTCAGGCCACTGAGCAGGGGAGTCAGAAGCAGGACTGGGTCCCTCCGTCGCCCGCAGGGCACCATGCGGGGAGCAAAGCCAGGCCTGTCGCATCCAGAGCGGCTCCTCCGTGCAGCGGAGCTGTGCTCTCTCAGGCGGAAGAGACTGCAGCTCTCCTCCGCGCACCGAAACCAGCTCTGTTGCCAGTTCCTTCCAGTATGTAAAACAAAGAGATGTCAGCTCCTGGTGACAATGAAATTACAGTTTAGAGGAGCCCCGTACCTGTCAGGAAACAAAGCCCTGACCCTCCAGGCTGTCTCCAGAGCTCTTGCAGATTGCTCAGGCACCATTGTTAGAGGTTTTGTTTTTTCTTGCGAATGTGGGAAGAGAAAAATCATCCTCAGCCACCAGCAGCAGCAAACACAGACGTGGTGGAAACAGCCTGTGAAATTAATGGAAATGGCTTCTTTCCTCTGCTCCTCACAGAGGAGCCTTCGGCAAAAGGGCTGGAAACTTAGAGAGTCTCTTCAGCGAGAGTGCCACAACCTCTAGCGCGTTGGGAGACGAGAGAAGCGGCTGAGCCAACCCAGCACCAGCCCCACGTCCTGACCTCCAGCTCTGCGGGTCCCCACAGGACACGGCACCAGCGCCGAAGGAGAGGAAGGTGAGAAATGCAGTGCCGCGGCAGGCAGGGCCAAAGGGCCCTCCCTGGTCCAGGGCAGCCCTGAGAAACCATCCGGGTCCGGTGCGGCGGCAGGGATGGCCGGGGAAGCGAGGTCAGGAGGCAAAGGACTCAGATTTAACTCCGGTGGGCAGCAAAAGTTCAACCCCGTTCAGACCTCAGTGGGGGCGAACTCCAGTTGCCTGCTCAAGTTAAACCCAGGATACCTGGCTTTCCTCTTTTTAGCTCAAACTCAGTACAGACTTTGTTTTTTTCCTTCCTGTAGTGCAGATCAATCTATGGAAATGAGCTCCAAGACAGGGTTGCGTTGTTTGCGTATGCTTTAGAGATGCAATATAAGGCAACAAACGGCATCCTGCAGCCTCAGGCAAACTCCCCGCAGAGAAAACACCAACGTGTTGTAAAGCAGCTTATGCATTTCGCGATGCGAACTTCCCCCCCCACTTCAGGCTGAAGAAAAGCGGTGAAGATAGCCAGGCAGTGGCTGCAGGTGGCCACAGGCGAGTGGGCTCCCCTGCACCAGGCTAGCAAAATGGCTGCGGCGTCAGCACACAGGTAGGCTGCCTGCATTGACAGCAAGAAGCTGGGCTGCTGTGGAGCACAGAGAGGGAGAGATTCTAATTAAAATTCCCCAGGAAACTGCTTTGGAAAGGGAAAAGGGGGGGTAAACAAAAAAAAAAAAAAAAAAAAAAATCACAATTGCAAAATTCCTGACTGAACCATTTCATTTTCATTTGATACTACAATAGGAGGAATGCAAACAATAGCTGAAAGGAAACACTCTGATTGTCATGAAGCAAAGTGCCACGTTCATTTTTCATCAAACACGGATGAACCGTATTAAAAGAAGAAGAAAAAAAAAAAGAATCTATTTCCTTACTTCATTATCTTCCCCCCACAGAAAAAACGTCCCCTCAGGACAGCTCACTGCCGACTCCATTCCCAGCCCTGTTGCCCTCGTCTGCTGCTCCAGAGCTGCTGTGGCTGCTCTCCTCCTGCCTTCCTCCCCAAATCTCTCGGATTTGGGAAGGAAAGGTGCAGGAATGGGTAGGTGCCCACCCAGAGGGCAACGCCAGGCCACCATTCCCTCAGTGCCAGCACCACCACCACAAAATGGCCACCTCCCCTCACGAGGCCTGGCCATGGCACCACAGCACATCCCTGTCAGGCTGGCCACCGCCAGCTACCAACGAAGCACTCATCCCCCCTCCACAGTGGCAAAGAGGAGGAAAACGAAGAAGATTTTGGCTGGCGTTGCTGCCAGGAGGACCGGGAGGGCCTCCCTTACCACCATGGCACCCGCCTGGGGCAGCCCCTAGCAGGGTGACAGCGCCGGGTGACACCCGTTCGCGGGGGGATTCACCGGGCCGTGCTGGCTTACACTGTTACCGTGGTAACGCCCGCTCGGTACAGCGTGTGAAACACTCCATTCGGCTTATTGATTGAGCCGCCGTCAAATTCAATCACAAGTGAAAATGGATTTTTTAATGCGACTATTAGCTGCTTTTGAAAGGCAAATTGAGTTCAGTTATACCGAGTCAGCCATCAAAAAACAATTTGCCGTCAGCCAGACGGTCCGGCGAGGCGCCCGGCCCGGGGAGAGCCGCAGAGGAGAGGAGAGGCCGTTTTGGGAAGCCCAAGCCAGGAATAGAGGGGGAAATAAGGCTTTTTTGCCCTCAATAATGCGCTGCATGAGGAAGATGAGGTGCAAGGCTGGGATTTGAGGAGCTAGGGTGGACACTGCCCTGTGTCTTCGCAACACAACAGGGCGGGAAAGCCATCACCTGCCCTGGGGGGTTCAAAGGTGGCAATATGAATGATGGAGTTCATCATAAAAACTCAAGCTGAGCTTCAGGATGAGCAAGGTGGAGGCTCTCCCCAAACATCAGGGTGTACCAGAGAAGTCAAGATGAGAAGGACATGCGACCCAAGCGATCACAACAGGCTCCGGTCCACACTGAGAAGACCAAAGCAAAGCCAAGCCAGCATCACCCACCTCCGTACCACGCCAGATCCAACACAGCTCATTTCCTCCTAGCAGCTGGAAAATAAGATTTTTCCCTTGCTGATTAGGGAAGCAGATTCTCATTACTATGTTAAGTGAGGATCAATATTGCAGCCAAGTCTGAAATCAGCCCTGTCTGGTGAGGTGCCGAGCACACCAGTTTCCCCAGTTTGGGGAGCACTGTCCCTGGGGAGCACAGACAGTATTGCTCCAGGATGGCTTCACAGGGACCACGAGGTGGTGAGACAGGACAGAGCAGCTTTTTTTACTAAAACTTGAAGTGCGGACAAAACTATGTTAGATGTGGCTGGATTTGCCTGTATATGCATATCTATAAGTAAAAAACTCTATATGTAAAACACACTTAAAAATATATACTTCCTTTTTTTCTTCCCGCAGAGCTCAAGGACTATATTGTAGTCCATTAATTATAAACTCAGTTCTTAGAAGCCCTGAGAACCTCAAAAAGCAGACCTCAAATAAATAAATACAAATCCATCTTCACTTTGGGGTGCCGGCCTTTCCGTTTGTCCTCCCAATCCCATGAGCAGACTTCCTCACAGGCATTATTAAACACTTCCAAAAGCAGTCCAGGAATTTCTACAGTGCCATAATCTAAAGAGATCTGCTTTCAAAGAGTCTGTGCTTCCTGCGCAGCTCGTAGTCTCAGCTAATGAGAGCTTAACCACATGTTTGTGGCGGATGAAATAGTATCATTTTGCAATTATTATCATTCAAACATTATTTATTTAACCTGCAGCCACATTATATTGACTGCAGAATTGCTGTCATTTTTACTTTTGATGGCTCTCTTATTGAGCTGAGCTTGAGGAATTGTGCCTGGTGTTCCCAGCACGGGAGACATTTTTTCCCTGCACGCTCACCCTCTCCCCAGCCAAACCTGAGCCTCTGCTCCAAAGCTGGTGGTATTTGGTGCTGGTATCCCTGAACAAAGGGCGATTTACAGGCTTTTTCCACCTCTTTTCCTCTGCCCCACCTGCCTCTACTGATCATATTTGGGGAATGAAACCATTCTTACCATCAATACAAAGCACCATGCACCAAAGAGTTACAGATGCTGAAGGAGAAGTGGGCTTTATGCCGCCTTTGCATCCTCCCCAGCTGCTCTCCAAACTTATATATAAGAGCTGTAGAGGGGTGGCAGCACCTGAGGCACTCTGTGCACCCCAGAAAGTAAAAATTTGGAGCTAATAGCCTGCCTTGTGCTAAAAACCCTTCTCTGAGGGACACTGCAGGGAAACAGCAAGGTGGGTCACAGCTGCCGTCCCCAGTTTTTGCAGCAAAATAAGTACCAAGGGGTGCATTTCTCAAGATCTGAATGCCAGCAGGGTATTAAAAAAAAAAAAAAATCTGCCTTCCCTCTCTCTCCTGGAGCTGTTTTTTCTCTCACACATCCCTCCCCTGAAGCCTAGCGAGATGTATTCACACAACAGGAAATCCAACATTCTCCTTCGCCTTTTTCTTTTTTCCTCTCTCTTAATTTTCCCCAAATGTAAAGGATGAAGTCATCTCTCCTCCGGTGATGAAACATCTGCCTGGAGAAGCTTGCAGTGCAATGCAACATATTTTGATCACTGCTACATCTAATTACAGAGAAGAGAAAAATCGCAAAGCAGTGTTTGGAATTTTATGTTCCCCCAAAAAACGCGAGGCATCTGAAAAATAATAGAAAAGCAGCAGCACTGACAGTCAGACCGGAGGCAGCTTCCCCATCAGCCTTGAAAAACAGCACCAGAATACAGAGTCCGCTTGAAAAGAGGGGCAATTCAAAGACTGAAATTGGGGAAAGGTAGATTGCCCATGCCAAAGTCACATGGGAATCAAATCAGAATCTCAGTATCACCAAAGCCAAAGATCACTCAGGCCAGAACATGGTAATACGCCTATACGCCCATCCTTTTGGGTTCACCAACATTTATTCAAGGTGAAGTTCTTGCAGACCCCTCACACCTAATCCAATGCACAAGGAAAGGAGGGACTAGGGGGGAAAGAGACATCTTCAAGAACAGCGTTAAGCCTTAGTGACTGACTCACATTCCCAAGTTTCAAGACCAACCAAATACTTGATCTTCAGGAGCCAACATGCAGAGGCAGCAAAGGCTTGCTCTCGAAACTGAGCAGCACTGGCTTACCCTAGACAGAGGCAGTGATACTGCAGCTCCAAAAGGAAGGCCAGGTTGTTGTAGGGAAGGTCTGCAGGTATTCAGATACAGCTTAAAGCTGGCAACGGCAGTGGCAGAGCCCTCATACAGTCCTCGATTCCTGAAGAAAGCACACTGACAATGGGAGAGGTCTCAAAGGCACGGCAGGCATCACCACCCACGTCCCCTTGATGTTCAGGAGGGGCTGATTGCCTCCCTTTGAAATTTGAAATTTTCACCGTGAAACATTAGTGGGGTGCAGCCTCCAGCCGCTCCAGGATGTTGTTCGCCACGGGAAACAGAGATTTTTAGAAGTTCAAAATAAAGCCCTAATCACAATTGCTGCTATTTCCCTGTCTTGCTCTTCAAGCTCAAAGGGAGTCCATGGCTAACCAGAAACAACCACCACCTCTAACAAGACCTCGCGTGGCAAGGAACCAATTGCAGACACCTGGGGAGCCTGCTCAACTGCTTCACTGGAGATATGATGACAGGTTGTTTATAGCAGCTTACAGAAAGGCGGTGCAAAATAAACAGAAGGCTACCTTCCTTCCACCCCTCTCCCCACTGAATTTCATGGGGAAAATTTGATGTCTTTCTAAACGTTTCAAGTTTCCAGAAGAGGAAAACAAAACACTGTCTGTGATGAATGGAGTTTGGCAGCTGTTCGGGACAGGTATGGCACTTAAAGCTGTGGGAAACTGTCCCAAAACCTTCAGACACTGCAAGGAAACAAATAGTTGATGGGAAAGATGCCCGCAGACAGTCAGGGGGGTCCCAAGTCCCCATTTTCCTTCACAGATATTTGTCGCCAGCGTTCTGCTGGTAAATCAGCCCCCATCCATTTTGCCAGCAAGCTCTCTTCTAAAACAATTGCTCAAAGGATCGTATCTGCCGCTTCTTATCCTGCTTGAGTGTGAGGATACACAAGTGAGCAGCAGGTGCCTGTCTCGAGCAAACAACGCACGCTGATTTCACCCAAGTCCATCTACACACGAAGAACAGGCTGAAATAGCCAGAGCATACAGACCTCATCACCACCATGAGAGAAGGAGAAAAAAAAAAGAAAAAAAAAAAGAAAGAAAAAGAAAAATGGATACACTTAGAAATCATGCCCACCATAGATGATCTGGGCTGCTCCTGAAAGGTCACGTCACTCCACGTTGTAGGTTTCCACCATGTCATGTCTGTCAGGGAGAGAGAAAAATATGACCCTGGGGCTCTCCAAGATGGAATTAGTCCTCCGAATTGTCCCCTTTGGACACGTGCATCTGTGTGTAGAGGGGCTGTGTAGTCATCTTTGCAAAGCACCACGTACTCCTGTTCCACAAGCAGCCCAGATCTAGTGTTGACAAGGTCAAATGCAAGCAGAAAGCTCACCCAGGGCTAATGGGAGGCAGAGAATTGGAAGATTAGTCACCATCCAGATGTCTGCATTTCCAGGGAAAG
>NW_009649114.1:3155044-3184862 GCF_000708025.1 Charadrius vociferus
AGGGGTGGAGGCCATGAGAGACACAAGATGGTGTGGGACTCAGACTCTGGTATTGAGTCGCTGGTCTGCCTCCAAGCCGCCCAGCATCTGCTTTCCTCTCTGCATGCACCCAGTTCACCTCTTGGTCACTGTCTCCTCTTGGGGCTATGGAAGCTCTCTGGGGCTTGCATGGGCAAGTTCTTCCAAGCACGACCAAAACCCCTGAGTCCCAAGTAAGCAGGGTCAAAGGGAGAACTCACTGTCCTAACCCTTAGCAGGACAGCCCTGAGAGAAATAGTTTTCTTCTCAGCTATTTCTGCTGTCTTGCAGGACACAGGAGAGTGTTCCCAAACCGATCTGCCAGTCTATTTGAAGCATCAATGTTTGCCTAAGCAAATAGCTCAGAAAGCTCCACAAATAGCAGGAGAGTTGGCTAATTGGGAAGAAGTCAGAGAACCACAGAGAAAAACACACGCAGGCAGCACCAAAGGCAGCAGAGAGTATGGCTGAAGGGGTCTGGACAGCCCAAGGGCACGTTTGCCCTCCATAAATTGTTATTCTTGGTCCCAGTGCCTCTGTCAACAACACTTTCCGCATATGCAAATAGGACCATACTCCTGCAATTACATGGCAATCAGAGGCAAATTACATTCTTGCTGTTTACTTTCAGTGTCCTTAATTAATCCGGTTATTAGACGATTAATGAAGCTTGTTTGGTGAAAAACTCATAGCATTTACAGCAAGAGCTCACACATGCACCCAGCTGGCATCTGGCTCCGCAAAACTGGCACGCTGGGCTGGAGGCAACAAGTCCAACCCCAGTCCCCGAGGCCAGCAGAGCTGGGGTGACACCGCAACCTGCCCCATGGCTCAGAGGGGCTCAGGGCTTGGGTTTTCCAGCCAGTCCTCCACTCCACTGCTGCCCCACAGCGAGACAAGGAGCTGAGCCCTTCTGCTCAAGGAAGGAGAACAATCGATCTCCAAACCACACCATCTCATCCCGCTGCACGTGCGGCCACGCCGCCGAGAGCCCAACGTCTGGGCAGCCCTCTCCAGGAAGACTGGGGCATTCTGGAGACACAGACCCACCCTGGCTTGCTGCTCCTCTCCAAAGGCAACAGAGACCATACCGGCAGCTTCTGCCAGTACAAAAGCCGCTAGAGAAGACTCCCAGCTCCATACAGCCGCTGGCCTCCGTCTTCCCTCCACCGCCAGCCAGCTCCCAAGAGACCCTGCCCTCCCCAAAGGTCACCCCAGCTTGTGTTTGGTTAAGCTGCCGATAATTAAGTGGCATGTTCAGCTAATGATCAAATCGCTGCACCAGGAGCATGAAAGACTGAGGAGAACTAATTAAGAAGCTCATTTGCATACTCCAGCGTTTCCGGTGCATGTATGGGGTTCCCATAGCAACTAGTACAAAAGCTGATGATGGTGTGTGGGTTTTATTGGGTTTTTAAGTGCTGTTCCTTCCCTTTGTTATCCCCAGCAGATAACAAAGGCTCTGCAAGGAAGGTAGTGTGACACCCAGCTCGGGAGGGGGATTTCTGCACAGCGATGAGGAACGTGAACGTGCTGTAAGCGTAGCGGGGGACTGATCCTACTCACGGTGCCATTCAAGTCAGGCACCTGGCGAGCAGGTATCTTGGGGGTGGATGAACAGCCCAAGTACACACTTGAACATAAACCCCTGACCTGTTACTGTTCTGTCAAAGAGACTTCCATGAGTCACTTTGGCTCCATCTCCGTAAGGAGCAGCCAGCTCCAAACAGAGGTTTTGCAGGGGGTTGCACCAAATTTCACAGCATCCCAGCGTACAAGCACCCTGCGTTAGGGGTGGTCACAGGGATCTCACGGTGCTGCTTACAGCACCCAGGACATGTTGAACACTGTGGGACTGGGCAAGAGTCCCTAAAGACCACATCCCAGTTATGGGCAAGAAGGAAACTGGACATGTACCGGTGAGGATGTCAGTTCAAGTCGCAGCGGGTTCCCAGCACTGGAACACAATCCAGTCCACACTCCCTTCATCATGTCACTTCTCCTAAGCACCGAGGTATTTTTTTCACGTTGTATTTCTGGCAAGAAACTTTTGCATTTAGATAAGGAATAAAGCCTGGGATCAGATCTGAACTCTGCAGCAGAGAAGATCAACGCTTTAATGAATTGAATATATTCTAAACTAAATGCAACCTCTTAGTGCTCAAAAATTTGAGCGAGAATAACTTAAAGAAAAAGCCAACAATCCAACTCATTTCAGCTCTCTCTGGCTGTGAACTGGCCAGAGGCCAATCAATTATCTTGAATTTATTCGTTATTCAACTTCCCTTCAACAGCCAATTTCCAGGCTGTGAATTGCAGGTGAGCAGTTCCTCCTGCGCTGGCCACGCTCTCATTTCAGACCAGTTTGCAGGGAAGCGGCTTCGCCGGGCTGCCCGGGAGCAACGCTTGGCCCAGGGCCATGCGGAGCATTACACGGGCTGGAGCAAGGCAGGATGCTCTAGCTGGCACATTCAGTGCCGGGGGGATTTGGAGGGACACAGGTTGTTTGACATCCAACAGCAGCATTTACAGATACAAATACAGCCCAAGCTACAAGAAACATCCCCCAAAGGCTGCCCGGTCCTACCAGGCCTGGGAAGACACATTTAATTCCTCCCCATTAATTTTGTTATTGTGAGGGGAGGACATATAGCGTGAGCAACGTAGCCCTGCGTCAGCAAAGCGTGTTTTGTCACGGAGAGCAGATGCCTGCAATTGAAACATGACGACCCAGCGTGCACGCAGATGTTTTGCTGGGCTGGGCGGTCTTGGGAGCAGGAGGCTGCAGGGATGCGACCTCGGCTGTTCTGCTCCAGGCTAAACCCATCCTGGGCTGCTCCCACTTCAGCTGCCCCTGACCCCGACGGTTGGGGTGCAGACAGAGCAGGGCTGTGACACCCCACCCCCCCTCCCAGGGCGCTGGAAGGAGACCAATGCTGAAGACCGCAAAGAATGCAGCAGAGGGAGCAGCGTTGGCGCTTCATGCAGCCCACGCACACGCCACGGTTACACGGCAGCTAAACCACGTGCAAATACGTCAGGGCTTGTGGACACCTGCAGCTTTCACACCTCCACTTGAAACACCGCACCTTGCTATTAGCCATGCTGATAGAGAAGCGGCCCTTCCTCTGTCCCCGGTCTACCCACCATCCTGGAAAGATCTCCTAAGCCTTCAAGCTGGAAGAAATCCCCCTTGCCCATCCAAAGCCTTCTCCTCCCCTAACATTGTTTTCATTTCCCCCTCCCCCCCTTTTTTATTCTCAATAAAAACATAATTACAGGCTTTTAAAAAAAGCAAATTATAGTGACATACTTTAATTATCTCCAAGCAATGGAGGACTAAATTACACAGTCAGGGAATCGGAGGTTACCTAAAAATAAAAGCAAGAAGCTTCATTAAATGCTAATTGCAGCTTTCACCACTGAAGTGAGATTTCAACACAATCTGCCATTGACTCGCTCGGCCATACACGAGAACGTTGGTGCTTGGGAGAGACCTTCGCATACACAACCACATACACGCCTCCATCCACGGCTGCGGGCACTGCGGGAAAACCAGGCGGCCACCATGTCCAGCTCCGCTCTGCCACTGGTCCTTCCCCAGCCGCAGGGCTGAAGTGCTTCCACCTCCCTCTGGGACACCCACTGCCCTCCTGAGACCACTCAGAGGCATTATCTGTCTTCTCAGCAGCACCCATGTGCTCATCACAGCTCTCCATCCTCCTTGCTGGCTTCCCACAGCCCAAGAAAATTAAGTTCAAGGTCTCCATGTGCATCTTCAAAGCTCCCAGTGGCCCAACAAGGGCCTGATGCTCCAGGCCAAAATTTTCAGCTGGCAGTGGGTCTCGGTGGGAGAAATGCTTCCTAGTGCAGAAATTACCTCAACTTGCTCGCTGCAGAGCTGGTCCCCCACTGCGTAATGAACCACAACATCCGTCACAGGCTTTGCTGCCTTCTGCTCTGAATGCAAGTCACACCTTGCTCTGAGCAGCGCTGGGATCTCCCGGGGCCAAACCAGGACTCTGTGGCTCTCCCTCTGGGAGAGGAGATGGATGGAGACCTGTCTTGGAGCAAGGACCAAACCACTTCATACTCCAGCCCCGCTCTTTCCTTCCCCATCCTCCAGATTTGCTTACTAAGGAGCTTTGCCGTGGCTTCGACAGGAGGTCTCTGGATCGGGGTGGCAGGGGAGCAAGGGGCGAGGCAGCAGACAGACCGAGAAATTCACAGGGAAATTATTTTGTTTTTCCATTTCCTATCGAGTTGGCCTAATTGTGCCACTAAAGTCTGTAATTTGCCTCTCACAGAAGAGGGTTAATGACAGGTTCCACACTACTGCTGTTCTGCACAGGACCGGGGAGACAAGCGCGCCCACAGCCTCCCGCTCCAGCCCCCGGCTGTGCCGCAGAAAGGACAGCGGGACCCCAAAAAGTTCCTGCTTATCCCTGGAGAAGGGAGCTCAGGAGAGGAGCTGGGGACTGGGAATGGCAGCCAAAGCCACCAGAAAGTTTGAGGAGGGGGGAGATGTGAGCAGGCGCTGGAAGGAGATGGCACCAGCCTGGGTTTCTCCCCCCACTTCTCAGATTCCCAGAAAAAGTGAAAAACATGAAGGTCAACCACTCGGGGAACTCAGGCAATTATTGCTATTTAAATTCAACAACCCTTCACAGAAATAAGGGGCAAATCAGACAAGTGCTTTCAAGCTGTAAGGGAGGCAAGGAGGAGAAACAACAGCACAGATTTCAGGACAGGCACCTTATTTAAAAAAAAAAATAAAAATATACACACACAAAGTACAAAGCAACTAGGAATTTCCTCAACAGATCACACAGTATCCACTCTGTTGTTCTGCTCAGCCACAGGTAGCAGAATTGCCCTCAAAAATATTAACCAAAGCAGAAACCTGATGCTCATAGACCCCAGACAGCTCCCAAAACTGCCCCAGCATCAGCGATCACCTCCCTGCAGATATCAGCACCAGAGCCTGCCTGGATCCGCGTCACTCCACATCCATCTCAATAGCTTATAGACTGCTCCCTTTTAATTAGCTTTCATAATCAAATAAGTGTCTAGAATTAAACAGCACTGTATCGTGAAACGCCGTATAAAATTAACCAGCCATGTTCAGAGGTCACTGCATCTGCCGCTGAAACTGAAACAGCACTGAGAGGGATACAGGTCTATTTAGCAGCACACAGGAGCAGTGCCAGTAAGGGTAGGTTTTAGTTGAGAAAAAAATTGGGCCGATTAAAATTCAGTTTTGAGACCAGTGAGGTTGGATTTGTGCAAATATTTTGCATATCTGTTTAAGAGCATCTTTATATCATTTAAGCTGAAGTCAGTAAGGAATAAGACTGAATCGCTGTAAAGCGCACTTACACCAAAATAAGTACCCACATGAGGACTCTTTTGATTTAACACTCCACCAGATCCATCAAGAAATAGGGGCAGCTATTGTGTTTAAATCGGGTCGGATGCAGGAGGGGAACATGAATCTACTTGAAACCACATTGGAAGTTCAGCCAAGTGACTTCTTCCCCGAGCACCAAGCAAGCATCAAAAGCACCCCTTCGGAACGGGCCGTCCCGTCCCAGCCACCAAAGCTCAGACCTCCCCGGTTCCTCCAGCCAAGCAGCAGTGTTTGGAGCTGCTGTGCATCTCTGGCTGCCAACAACGTCAGCACAACTCTCCCTTCTGCACACCTTTTGTGCACCTGAGCGGCTGGTGGGATGTGCTCCGGGGCTGGCTGCGTTTCGAGGGAAGCAGTTTGAAGGCAGAAATGTTTGAGAACAAGAGAGACATAGAGCAACACCCTGAAGAAGTATTTGCACGGGAAAGAAATAGTTCATCCAGCTACTGAAGCAGAGCAGTTATCAGCACAGCTCTCCGCATCTTGCCTGGTACAAGGCATCAACCCAGGTAGACCACCTCGCTACCACAGGTCTCATCTTTCCTGCAGCCCATCCACCTCCCATGTCCGCACCGTGCCCTGCGGAACTCTCCAGACCATCAGAGGACAGATGAGCCCGGAAGATCTGCTCGGTGGCAGCACAGTCAGTCCCCAGCCACAGCCTCTCTGGAGGACTCAGAGCATCCCTCCTCCCAGACACTGCAAGGGGAGGGAGGGGGATGCTGTAATGAAGGTAGAATCTGCCTTGCCAGTCATTATCAGGCAGAGTTTGGAGTAGAAAGCTGCTTGTAAAAACAGCAGAGCAGTATCTCAGAGCCAGAAACAGCACCAGAGACATCAACTCGGGTTTTCTGGGAGCCCTCTGAACCAGGCGGCATTTCACATCCAATCCGACAGTGATGGATGCGGTGGGAATGGAGCAGGTTTTTTTTCTCCTAAGAAGCTCTTTTGACAAGTATGATCTTATCAAAGTTTCAGGCTTTTCATTATATTTCTTTTTTTTTTTTTTTTTTTTTTTTTTTTTTTTACCTCCTGCCTTCAAGCCGCACTCTGTCCTCTCCGTGCCAGCAGGGAACAGTTGCGTTTCCCTTCTGGCCCTGATCAACGGCAGAAGCTCCCCGCGGTGCTCAGAGCAGCGCTGAGGCCTCCCCTCCCCAGGGCACACGGCCCGGGCGACCCACCAGAGCGAGAGCAGAGCTGCAATTAATACACGAATAGGTCTAGAAACATGCAAGACACAGGGGTAACTCCACTCATACTCAGAGAAGGGAATACGTGGGCACCTTCAGGTTGGGGTGAACCCACACAAAGGGATGGGGAGACATCCCAGTGCCCTCATTGCCTCTGTGAGGTCAGGTGGAGGTGTTCCAGCAGCTCCTGCACTTTTGCTGGGCACCTGAAGCAACAACCTGCCCAAAACCTGGAGGCAGCCCACCTCTCTGGGGCAGCAGAACCTTCCCCTGCCTCCCTTCCCCACCTCCCATCTGCTCTCCATCACAAAGAGGAGCTTGGACCATCCTCTCCTCACCCAGCAGTAAACCAGCACAGCCACCCCCTTACCGAAGGGCTTTCCCAGAGCACAGAGACACCGGCAGCAAACACACCAAACCTCCCCAAAACCGGCAAACCCCAAGACTCTTGGAACAGCCCCATACCTTACACACCAGGCTGTGCTATCCCAAGGGACGGGCTGGAGGCAGGATGAGGAACCTTCCCTGCAGGAGGGCAGAGCTGCTTTTGTTAGCTGGTAACTCCCTAATTAGCCCAGGTTGGTCCTGATGGGGAGGGTGGAGCTGGCCCTGCCTCTAAAGGAGGGGGAGAAAAAAGCCTTAGAAAATCCCTTCCTCTCTGCTCCATCCCTCCAGCCTCAGCCCACACCTTGGGGAAGAGCAAACGAGGAGGAATCAGCCCTTTCTGCCCCACATCCTGCCCTGAGCCCTGGGGCAGTACAGGCTACAGCGTGTGCCCAGGAGACGCTGAGCTCTCCTTTCCCTGTCCCATCCCCTCATGAGGACCCCGTTTTGCCGCAGGATGGCCTGGAAAGGAAGGACACCAAGCCCCACGCTGTCCCGGAGCACTTGGCCACCCAAAACCTTCCCCGTCAGCCAAACCCAAGTCACCTCCTGGAGCCTGGAACGAACAGTCACCAAGAGACGGCAAACGCTGAGTGCAAAACCATGGTCTTTTATTAGAAATCTCCTCGTATAAAAATGATCATGCTCTACACAGTCATTGAATAATTCATAAACATCCAGGCACTGAACTTCGTTGTTGGGGTTTTTTTTTTTGTGGGTTTTTGTTTTTTGACTGGTCAGTACATAAAGCAGACATATTTCAATCCATATGGTCATCACATACATTAATTAACCACCTATAGAAATCAGCACTTTGAACACAGTCTAGGTTTTATTTTATTTTATTTTGTTGTCTGTTTTTTTTTATTTAAATTTTATGTATTTTTATTTATTTTTCCTTTTTGCAACATATAGAATTTGGTAGGATATGGGAGAGAGAGTGAAGAGGGACGGAGGAAGACAGGAACAAAAGAAAATGGAGGATTAAAAAAAAAAAGGGGGAGAAAAACAGAAGGTTCTGCACAACCACAAACAATCTCACAAATTCCAGAAAAGGGAAAATGTTGGGTCTCTTTTTTTTTTTTTTAGTTTGTTTGCCAAGATACAGGAAAAAAAAAAACCGCCAAAGACTTGCCGAAGTCTGTCACTTCTTCCCCGCGCTACGTCCCCCCTGCTCAACTGTTCCTCTTCCTCCGTGGGGAGGCATGCATTGTCACGGTGGTCGGTTGGTCGGTGGTTTATTTTTATTCGTTCTTTATTTTTATTTTTTGCTGCTGTTGATCGCCGTCTTCCCTGGGAGCTCTGCCCAGCGGCCCCGCCAGGAGCGTGTCCCCCCCACTGCCACCTCCACGTCCTGTCCCGCTCCCCCTCCAGCGTCCTGCGACGAGTGATGCGACTCAGCTCCCTCCCGCGTCGTGGCATGCGCAGCCTCCCTCTCTGCCAGGCAGTTGCGATCGCTGGAGCTAAATCGCGTGGTTGCTATAGCTGACGTAGGTCTGTTTGGTAGCCAGTGCTGGAAAGAGAGACAAACCTCACATGTATCATTAATGTCCACCCTCCCCTTCTGGCTCCCATCCCCTCACCCTGACCTGAGTGTCGTGCCAGGAGATGCCGGCGGGGATGTGACTCGGGGTGCGCTCATGGATCCCGCCAGCACTGACATTCGGGATCGTTCCTGCGAGGGCACGGAGCCATGGCTGAGGGGCTGAGCCCCATGGCAGCCCTTGGGCACTCTCTAAGACAGTTCACCCCAAAGAGAGACCCCAGGACGTGACGTGAGCCACGGGCAATGTGCTCTCAGGCTCTCATTCACTTCCCGCAGCAACCAGACAAACCCGCAGGTGCTCCATCTTCCCAAAAGCTCAGCTCACCCCAGCCCTGCAAGAGCACGATTTGGGGTCCAAGCTGAGCACCCTGCGCCCCCACACACCGCTGCGTGGCAGCCGGGAGCGGAGCAGCAGGGCACAGGCAGTGCCAGCAGCGGGTGGCACAGAGCCAGCCAGCCCGGCTGCGTCCCTCACCGAGGATCCCTGTGCCCGTGCTCGGGCGCTGGAGAACACGTACGCAAACCTGCTGCCACCTTCCACCTTCCCCGGACACACCAGCCCTGGAGATGGGGTTGAACACAGAAGGAGAGGAGGCAGCGATGGCTGCAAAGCCACCACACGTCCCACACTGACACCGGGGGAGCCGCAGCAAGGCCCAGAGCCAGGAAAATACCAGATAGCAATAAATCCTCCCGCTCCCCGCAGGGCTGCTCCGCTGCCTTTGGGCTCACAGGCTGCGGCACATCACTGGCTTTTAGCAGCGGCCACAACTCAGGGAGAGGTGGAAGCGGCAGCTTGCAACGCCCTGGCTGGTCTCGGTGCTTCGGCCGGGCACGATGCTCTGCGGAGATCCCACCGTGAGGTCCCCGGGTACCACGGGGCTCAGCAGACACACAGACGCCCTCCAGCCAAGGACAGGGACAAGTGCTGGGACAGACAGCAAAGCCCAAGACACCATGAGCAGCACAAATGTGTCTTCTGCGGAGACCGTCCCTACGGCACCGCGCAGAGGGGACGCCCAGCAGCTCTCCCTCAGTCTCGGTGCCTCGCTGACAGATGAACCTTGCTGCAGATTTCAGACTGGTATTCCCAGATAACAATTAGATAGGCCATAAGAAATTAGAGCTGACAGAGCTATTTGTTAGCCGCAATGTTTTCCTAGCCAATCTGCCCATATCAAAGCCCTGTGAATTATTTATTCTGTTGTTTATTTAAGGATACGTGACCCTCCGGTGACAGAGTGAAAAACAGCCCCTAGATCCTTTGCTGACAACCACACCGTGCCTCCTGCCCCCAGCATTGATGCCGTGCCCGGCTCTCCGCCTTGGCACACCTTGGGAGTCCGCTGCCAGCCCCGTTCGCACCAAGCTCCCGTATTCCCCATGCGAGACACATCGGAGCCGGAGATGCGGCAGACGGGAGGCTCAGCTCTCCCTGCTCCCGGCACGTACGATCCTCAGAGGCTCCTGCTGCGAGTCCCGCGGGGGAGAAGGATGCTCCAGGCAGCGGAGAGCATATGGGAATGTTTGGGTTCAGGTCCCAGACGAGGTGCTCGCTGCATCTGCGCCTCCCAGCCCTGCCGCAACGGGTGTATGAGCCCTTTGTGCTGGCAGAGCCCTGGCCAGGAGCTGCGGGTGGCCGGAGGGAGAAAAAGGTCACACATGCCAATGCTCCTGCAGCATCACGGCCTGCGACACCGATGCCGTGGGGAGTCTGGCACCAGGTGGCTCCCCAGGACAGGGGACATGCTCCCAGCACACCCTTAACGTGGGGAGCCCACAGATAGCCCCAGCCTTGCGCGGAGCGTCTCTTGCACAGACAAAATAGGGGTGACAGAGGGACCCCTACCCACTGCCACGTTGGCATAGGGCCACAGACCACCCAGATCCGCGCTAGCGGCTGACAAAAGCCACCTCCAGCAGGGGGGGGCTGACCGTGTAGCTGCCCTTCACAATGCAGATAGGTAGATGAAAGAGTCGATTGTGCAGTGAGACTGTCCACGGAGAGACATCGCGTACAGAGCTACCGCCAGCGAGAGCCATTACACAGAGCGATGAGGACACGGAGGTTACACAGAGATGCCAAGGGATATTAAATAGCTCTGGCTGGAAACAGAGCAAGCGTGGGATTACAAAGACAATCACGGCTTTCCATGGAAATGCTGTTTTGGTCTCCGTCCCACGGATGGTGGAACCCAGAAACTCTACTGGTACATGAGGAACATTTGTATTTCCGTGGGGTTTTCTTCAAATTTAGCCCAAATGGGATTTCCCTTCTCAAAGGACCCCAGCAGCATTGGCTCCGTTTCTTCCTCCTGCAAGGCTCTGGTTTTGGAAACCCAAATGCAGAAGAGGCACGCACCCACTTTCCCAGCGTTTCCCGAGCCCCCAGCCTCTCTTCCCAGGGGAGATGGATGGCTCTGTCCCTGTGTCAGCCTTAGCTCCAGCCTGGCCCTCGGAGGAGGCACCCAACACTTCTCCATCAGCCACAGCAGAGCCCTCCCGGGAATGGCCCCGTGTGCCCTGGGTGGGCTGACATTAGGATCCTTCCCTGAGTGTTCAAGCAGGTTCCCATGTGCCCCAGCCGGCACCTCACCCAGCAGCAGCATGAGCGTGTCTCGGGCGCATTTCCCATGCCAGCCACCCAGCAGCGTTTCCCATGGGATAACGTAAATGGGTCTGCGGAGGGATGGGAGCTCCAGGAGCACTCCCCATCAGAGGGAGGCAGGACACGTCCTGTCTCACTCATGTGGCTGCAGTGATGGAAAAGAGCTTTTCTTGGGTTAAACGAAGGAAGGGAGAATCTCCCCTACCCACAGACAGGAGACGATGCTGTCCCTTCTCCAAGAGCCAGGAATCCCTGCACGTGCTGCGGCTGCAGCGCAGATACCTGGAGCACACCTCCCTCCCTGGGGTGGCTTTGGGCCGGCAGGGAGCAGAGTGGGATACAGCCCTTCCCACGCTGCCCTCGCTGCTGGGGGATGGTGGGCCAAGCCCTGGGGCAGGAGGGAGCTGAGATGTCCCTTTGCCAAAGAGCAGCGCTGTCGGCATTGCCCATGGAGGACAGCACGGCTATGGCCCACCGGTGAGCCAAGGCTTTGGGCTTCCCCATCACGTCAGTCCCCAGCATACCCCCAGCAAGACCAGTTCCCCAACCCTGCAGGGAGCCACGTTACCTTGCGTTTCCAGATTTTCGCAGAGCTCCGATTTGGCCTCTCCATTGGGGCGGAAACCTCCCTTCTGAGAGAACTTGTTGGACATGGTGGCCGCCGTCACCACTGCCTTGAGGCTCCGCTTGCGCTTAGGGACGTTCTGCTCAGGGTGGAAGAGGATGATGTACACCTTGGGCATGTAGAGCATGCCCAGAGACACCGAGGCACTCAGACAGGTGGGCGTTGTGGTCTGGATGTACATCTGCAAGACACAAGGGCATGAGCTGAGACCCACCACGGCTCTGTAGGACCCAGAAAGGGTCAGCTGGGAAAGGAGGAGAGGAAAGAGGAGAAGGTGGAAACGTTGGGGTTAAATAAGTGAAGGGGTGGGAGCCAGGGTTGGGAATGTTGGCAATATTGGATCTTAAACATCAGACTCGACTTGTTGCATGGGCCAAGGTGCACCTGGGGAAGCCTCCGGCTCACTTCTGTTGTTTCCCTACCTGCAAACACAGGGAGGCTGTGCTGGTGCCCTGACCCATGGTTCGGGGCCCTGGCGCAGCCTCCCTGTGTGCCGAGCCCTCCCAGCACCCACGCACGCTCCAGCAGCAACCTGGCGGCACCCCAACTCAAAAACATCACCGGAGATGGAGCCCTCCACCCTCGTCACCCTCTCCTCCCCAGCACCCCCAGCACACTCCAGCAGCCGCAGGGGCAGGAGGTCTGATGCGATGGTGATGGGCACAGCAAGGACACCCACACCCAGGGCCCAGCCCAGGGCACCCCCCGTTTTCCCATCTCCCTTCAACAGGTAATTCCCATTCCCCAGCTGGCTCCCTGAGCCGTTGTCATGTAAGTCACATATTACACACCGACGTTGCCTTTCTGCAGTCAAAACTAATTTCACGCTCACTGTCCAGGACTAACAGTGACAGATGTTTTGCAAAATGAAAGCCCATTAATCTGACTGTAGAATAATCCATTTTTCTATGGAAAGCGTTTGGCAGGCTCCTCACAAGCCGGGGGCATCTGAAGCAGGTGGCAATGGGAGGTGAAGAGATCCCCTCCCTCCGCCCATCCCCACCTCTCGTCCCTGAGCAACACGGGAGGCCGGGCGGGCAACCTCCTCCACGAGCATCCCTGCTCCAGCAGCATCCCTGCTCCAGCAGCATCCCTGCTCCCGGCAACATCCCTGCTCCCAGCAACATCCCTGCTCCCGGCACAGGGCTCTGTCCTCTCCAGCATCTTCTCCTCTTCCCATGTAGTTCACTTGTTGGGCCTCTCCAGGCTGAGCAGGGAGAGGGCTCCGCGACTTCGGGTGCCTTTGTACACACCTTTTTTTCTTTTCCAGCTGTGCTCAGTCGCCGCGGCTGTTTTGCAGGTCGCTAACGAGGTTTTAGGAAGTGGCTTAAGGCAGTTTCTGAACTTTACCCTGTGGCTCAGTCACAGCGTGGTGTCCAGTGTTTCTTCTGCGGTTGTTTCCGCAACGGGATTGAGTGCCGCGCGAGGTGGCAGGACCTGGAGGAGCAGCATGAGCGGGGGTAGCGGCTCCCCACCTCCCCAGCTGCACACGCTCAACTTGGACGCTCACTTTCCTGCAGTCAACGGAGCAAAAAGGTGACCAAGGACAGACGCTGCGCACAGAGGCTCCACACGGCTCCCGGGGGAGAAGGTGCAGCTCCGACCCACGAGCGAGAGCCAGCGGGAGGCAACAGCTCCCAGCCGGGGCTGTCATCCCACCCCAGGACCTGCGGGTCCCGAGGTGTGACCGTGCAAAGAAACATTTCACTCTCTTCTCCTGCTTCAGAAACGAACACACATGCCCAAAAGCCTTTCAACTCAACCCAAGATAAAATAAAAAAAAAAAAAGCAACAAAGCTTGCTCTGAGTCAACAGAAAAGTTTTGTTTGTCCCCAGAATAAAACCTATTGCTGTCATATGCACCGGTTTGTTTGTTCCACCTTCTCTCTATAAGCACGCAGTCAATCTAGGCAGTTTTTGGAAATAAAAATGTCATTTCATCACGGAAAGTCAAAACATATCTCTGTGCCAGAATATCTGCTGGGTTGGTTTTTTTTTTCCTTTTCTTCCTTTTTTTCTTTTTTTTCACTGAAACTCCAAACTTTGCCACAAATGTCCTGGACTTACCGGGCCTGAGGGCAGCACTGGGACACCGACTCCCGGCACCCCAACCCCTGTCCCAGGGACTGGCACAACTCTACTTGGCACCAGCGTGACACCCCGTGGGACGTGGCTGAGGCTCCGCAGCCCTTCACCTCCCCGGCTCCCCCGCCTGCTCGCCCTCCTGCTCCTCCTCCTGCTCCTCAGCAGATGCCTTTTGGAGGCGCCTCTACTTCTCAATCCAGCAATTTCCATATTTCCTGCCTCTGCAGCGACTCCCACCCGTGCCTCGGGACTCGGAGGCGTTTCGGCGAAGGGGGAGAGAGCAGCTGAGCTTGAGCTTAGACGAGACATCTCCGGGTACGCTTCCCCATCCGTGCCTGGGTCGGGGCTCCAGCCCCCAGCGCCGCCGGGGACTGCCCTCCGCCGAGAGCCCGTGTGGCACCAGCTCCAGGCTCCCCACACTCCCCCCTTCTCTTTGCCCTCCTCAAAGCCCTGCAGCCCTTTTGGGGTCTCACGGGGCCGCCTTCACCCTAATGATCCATTTGCCAGAAACAGCCCCGTTTTCTGCAGCCCGCGCCAACCTCAACAGCTTCGCATCACGCCGCAGCAAACCCTTTTTCAGCTCAGAGAGAAATATTTTTAGCCCGGAGTCTAAACACAGCCATGAAGCACGGCACAGTTAACCTTTTGCCACATCAAAAAAATGACCATTTCTCACGATTTTGGTTCTTACTCTCTTAATTGGTTTCCAACCCAGGACCCCGCTTTACCCCTCCGTTAACGACTCTTGAGCTTCCCCCAGAGCCCTTTGAGGTGAGCGCTGCCGTTATAAAAGAAGTACAGTTCCCGGTTCAGCGGCATCCGCTGCTCCGTGGATGGGATCAAAGAACACAGCCTGTCTCTGACTCAGGATGATGACGCTGCGTCGAGGGATCGCAGCAACCCTAAATGACCCAGCACAAGTCCCCCAAGCCCAGCACCACGCTCAGCCTTTGCCCCAAGGCTGGATGAGTCCATCCTGCCCCGGCAGGAGCAGCCCAGGCTCAAGGCACAGCCCCACACAGCTTGTGTTTGTCCTAAAGCAAATCTCTGCCACTAATTGGCGCCCCCCTCCCCTAAATGCAGGCCTGACCCAGCTACGAGAGATTGTGCACCGCCACGGGTGCCAGGGAAGGGAAAAACTGCTCAAACCACTGGACATTCCTTCTCATTTCTTCTTCTCTCCTTCTTTTCCCTCGCTGAAAGCAAATGTGATAAACAGAGAACCAGACAATGACACCGCTGTTCAGCTGCCGCCTTATCAGCGCAGGAAATTGTCTCTTTCTTTAGATCCTCTGTTATTGCTATTTCTGTAATCCTCTGGGATCGGCAGGGATAAGAGGTTCTTTTGAGAAAAGGCTTGGGGGACTTGTTATAATAATATGCCACCTCCATGCAAAGTTGTAGGCACGAGGTAAAGCAAAATAAAAATGGAGATTTTTATCCAGCTCCTCCGGACCACGAGGCAGCCTTGGCCGCAGGCTCAGATGGGGCCGGGCAGAGGCGTTGGGCGGTGTTTGGAGGTGTGGGTCTGCCCCGTGGCATCCTCAGGACTCCAGTGAAACTCCAGCCGTGCTCTATGAAGAGGACAATGGCCTGGCTGATGCTCCTGGCTTTTCTTTTCCCAAGTGTGCTGACCCTCCACCCAGCCCAGCGGAGCCTTAGTCCCGGCAGCAACGGGGCAAAGACGAGGACATCCCTCCCTGCGGCACCCCGAGGATGCTCTGCTGAGCATCCGGGCAGCACCAGCACCGCCGCGGGGCGATGCCAATGCCAACACCCCCAGTTTTCATCCTAATGACACACTCACAGCCAGATCCTCTGCACAGGCTGCGTACCACCACCTTTTTGACCTTTTTCTCCCCAAGACTCCAAACCAGCAGCTAAAGCATGGAGGCAGCGCTGAGCACCAGATTCCTCCCGCTGCCCCTTTGAGCGCATCCATCGCCCTTCAGCTACAGCCCGGAGAGGCTCAGAGCTGACGTCCCACGGCAGCACGGCCGAGCGCCGAGCTGAAACACCACAAACCCCTCCGGGGATTGCTCAGCAGACGCCACGGCAGCGGCAGGCTTTGAGAAAGAGAGCTGCGTCCAAGGGGAGTTGGGAACATCACTTTTTCCGCCTCTAATCAGCTTGTTAGCAGCCTAATAACAGAGAAGCCCTGCACATTACAAACCCCCGAAGTGAGGCACAGCCTATTGTCGAATTGCTGCTTGACAGCCAGCTTTCGGCAGCCCTAAATTATCCCATGACAAGCTGCAGTGAAGAGGTGAGCAACCTTGCGCATAATCTACAATCATTATCATTTCCATCTTTATTACCCACAGTATGCTGAGCACATTAAGGAGGCTTTAAGGGAGCTTTTGTTTTGCAATAATTTCTTAAAAAACCTGCTTTCTTGTTAGTATCTCCCCTGCCATCTCATCAAAATGGAAATGCTGCAAAAGGCTCCATTTATTTCCTTTAATTCTCCTTCACACTTCCAGCCAGCGCGGGCTGCCTCGGTAGAGACTTTTTGGCTGAGCCAAGGTTAAAGGTGCCTGTGCAGACGTGGCCTCCTCGAGCTCTGGGGTTTGATGCTCTGAGCAGATACAGCTCTCCAGGACATGTATGAAACTCCGGTGTCCACAGCAAAAGATCTCTCAGCAAACCATCCCTGGCCCTTTTGCAACAGGCGTTTCCAAAAGCTGTGGCTTCAACAGCTCAGCGTCACGGGGGAACACGCTCGGGGGAAATTATCCCAGTCGTGATGGGTCCAGAGAGGGAATCCGGGCAGTGGGTCACCCCGGGGATTTCCAGGGAATGGCAACACCGAGGTTTATTTGTCACAGGCAGCTCCGGGCTGGCAGGCGTGAGCTGTTCACATTTAACATAAACGGGATTCTTGTTTTGGCTGGCAGGCAAAGGGGATTTGGGTTTCACTCATGAGATTTTTTTTCTTCTTTGTTCTCGCTCCCTCTCGCTTGAGCACAGAGCTTCATCCAGGCTGGGCTCGCTCCCACGGGTACCGGCACCGGGACCACCCTCCACGCCAAGTCCGGGGGGCCGAGGAGGAGGAGGCAGACAGACAAACAGGTTGTTTTACAGCACAAATCCACGGCTGGGATTATCTGCCCTGGCCTCGTCTATGCTGCCCGCAAAGTCGCATCTGGAGTCGCAGGGGATGCTCAAACCCCACGGCCCTCAGCTCCTCCCCGCCGTGTTGCCAAACACACAGGGGTTAATTATAACCACAGTGAAACAGTCATCGAGTGAGAAGCCGCAAGATGCCGCGCGCCCCGGCGAGGGAGGGGACGCACCGAGGGGTTGCTCTGCTCCCTCTCCTGTGCCCTCGCCCTCTCCTGCTTCCAGTTCTCGGGGCTTTCAGAGGGCAGGTCCATCTCTCCAGCCTCCATCACTGACTCCTCAGCACCAGGAAAAGGAGCCAGCTGGGCAGCACGTGGTCCCTTTTCCATGCAGAAATGGTGCTAATGACTCCGAGGACCTGGATCTGCCCTGGGGACTCATCCTCCCCCAGCCCGCATGGCAGCAGCCTGTGGTGCCCCACGGCTGCTCTGTCCGGAGAGGGGCAGTGAGGCCGAGAGGGCACAGAAAACCAGAGGGAGAGGGAGGAAATGAAACAGGAAAGCCGGGAAAGGAGGAGTGAGGAAAACCACCAAAAAATGGGAAAAGGAAAACGGGGTTGGAGGCAGTGGTTTCTACTCCCCAATAGAGCAAGAGGTTTGCAAACCAACACCTCCCACCACAATTCCCAAGCCGACAGGACCGCAGAAAAGCGCCCTTCCTTGCTTAGGACATACCAGGATCTCTCGGCCCACTTCTTTGCAGCCCACAGGGCCACCAGCCAGACCTCTCCCCTCCTCCCTTACCTTTTCCGCCGACTGCGACGTCCCAAAAAATATAGGGATGAAGGCTAACCACACAATGCAAGTAGTGTACATGGTGAACCCGATGGGTTTGGCTTCATTAAAGGTCTCCGGGACCCCGCGGGTCTTAATAGCGTACACAGTGCAGGTGACCATGAGAAGCATGCTGTACCCAAGCAAACAGATGAGGGAGAGGTCTGAAATGTCACATTTGAGGATGCCCCGGGCAAAGTGGGGGTTTGTAGTCCGCTGGTCCTCGTAGTCAATGACAGAGTGGGACGGGTCCACGATGAACCAGATGCAGACGCCCACGAGCTGCAGCGAGATGAGGCTGAAGGTGATGACCAGCTGGGAAGCGGGGCTGATGAACCGGGGAGCACTCACTGACTTCTTGCCCTGCTCAAAGATGCGGTAGATGCGGTTGGTCTTGGTGAGCAGGGCAGCGTAGCTGATGCTCATGCCGAGCCCGAGGAAGATGCGTCGCAAGGAACATGTGCTCAAGTCGGGCTCGGCGATCATGAGGAAGGTGGTGGCGTAGCAGAGGAAGATGCCTGTCAGCAGGACGTAGCTCAGCTCCCGCCCTGACGCCTTGACGATGGGCGTATCGTTGTAGCGCACAAAAGTGACCACCACAAAGAGGGTGGCGATGATGCCCACGATGGCGATGAAGACGGGCACCACAGCCCAGGGCGAGCTCCACTCCAGCTTGATGATGGGAATGGGGGTGCAGCTGGTGTGGTTCTCGTTGGGCCGCTCGTTGAAGTGGCACCGCTTGCAGTGGAACTCGTCCAGCTGGTACTGGTAGCCATCACAGCGCTCGCAGTGCCAGCAGCAGGGAATGCCCTTCACCAACTTCTTCCTCTCGCCCGGCTTGCAGGGCAGGCTGCAGATGGAGCTGGGGAGCTGGCTCCCACCCCCTGGCCACAGCATGCTCTCCACCTGCGGGGCGAGATGGCACCTGCCCCACTGACACTCGAGCTCAACATCTGCCGAGCATCCCTGGGGCACGGGAGGACGGCTTGCCTCGTCTCATGGCAGCGTTGCCCAGATCTGGCCCCTCGCCCCATCAGTACATCCCGTGAGGGACCCCAGCCCTACCAGCATGGGGACAGGGAGGCGGTGAAGCTCTCCCTCAGCTTTTTGGGAAGATTCAACACCAGAAGCCCAAAACAAAGCCCCTTCTTCCCTGGGAAAACCCCTTCTGCTCTGTTCTGGCTTCTCCTTCCCTTAACAGAGCTGCAAAGTTGGATGCCCAAAGCCTGTGGGACGTAGTCACACGCACTGATGGTGGGTCACCATGGCTGGACCGCAAGCGTGTACTCAGGGGACACCCTCCTCCTCTGACTCCCCCCAGGTTTGGCTGCCTAACTGTGCACCCACGGGCTCCCGGGCTCCCAGCGGGGTTTACTACACGCTACGTGGCCTCAATGGGTGCAGAAGAAATCTGCAGGACCTCCCCCTTGGCACGGCCACCAGCCAGCCCCCAGCCTTACTTTTAGGTGGAGGTGGTCGGTCCATTGCCCGATGACTTTGTACTCCGGAGTGGAGTTCCTGATCTGGTACTGGTAGATGTCGTAACGTCCCGGCGCGTCTCCGTTCTCATTGAACGTCACGGGAGTCCCCGCGATGCCTGCGAGAGAGGGAGGACTCAGCACCCAACAGCACGGGGTGCCCTGGGTGATGGTGTCGAAGGGGGCTCCGGTGTGATGCTTCCCCCTTGGCGTGGGGATTGCTCACTGCTGGCAGTGCCGCAAGCTGCCAGGATGATGCCGGCACAGGCACAGGGTGGAGGAAGGAATTGGGGAAAAGAAACCCAAACCCAAACCCAAGCTGGTGCGGGGACCTTATGGCATCGACCCACCGACTCCCGCAGGAGCCGGAGGTCACTGAGCGAGCGATGCTGGGCACCGAGCGCTCTTCCACCAGCCGGTTTACTGCTTCTTTTAAGAAAAGGGGGAAAAGCAGCTTTAAAGCTAAATCAAGTGAACTGTGCAGATAAATACTAATGAAAGGAAGGAAGAGAAAAATCAAGCAAGAGGGAAAAATAAATAAAAGAGACACCGCAGAGGAGATCACAGAGTGGAGATAAATAGAAGTAATAAGGAGGACAAGACAGAAAATGTTTATTAAGGAGGCAGAGCAGAGGAAAAGATGCATTTCCAGAGATGTGAAGAAAGACAAGGACACAGCGGCGTGATTCAGTGGGACCTCCGCCAGCCCCGAGCTGGAGGCGGCAGGGGGGAGCGGGGGAGGGGGGAGGCCAGGCAGGCAGGACAGCACAGGGAGGGCAGGATCGCTGCCGGGTTACTCTCCAAAGGCTCCCAGGAAGCTCAGACCTCCTCATCTGCTGCAAAACCACCCCGTCTTTGCACCCAGCGTTTGCGGCGCGGCGGGTGCCAAAGGATAACAAGAATAAATTGTGGGTGCTGCTTTGTCATCCATAACGGGGGACAACCTGAGACACCCAGTCCCAGTGGGGCCATTCCTCCCCACCGCCCCGGGGATGGACAGACCTGAGAAGTTGACGTTGCGGATGTACTTGAGCAGCTCCACGCCGTCCACTGGGTCCATCCGGGGGCACAGTCCCACCTTGCCGGGGCAGAGGTTCTTGTGCATGTTGTGCAGAGCGTGTCCCATGGCATAGACGGCGTCGATGACAAACTGAACCTTGCCCTCCTGCTCGTATGAGGAGTCCTGGCCGATCCGCTCTCGGTCTATGGATACACATAAAGCAGGGCTGCCACCTCCCTGCCGTCCCAGCCGTTCCCCGCAGGGACACTTCTACTGCAGCTGAGCCCTTGCATAGAAGCCTGCCCTGGACTGAAGCAACTGGAAACTCCAACCCCATTCCCAAAACTACAAACCCATCAGCCAGCCAGGGCACCTCTATCCCAGCGGGAAGCTTATGCTCCCGAGGCATGTCCCAGGAAGGAGCAGCAGGGCAGAAACGCATCTCAAAACAACCCCAAACTCTTCCCCAAACAAACCCCACATCGCAGATGTATTTCGCGGTGCCGGCCCAAGGCATCGGCTGTGTCTGCGCTGCCGGGGCTCAGGGCTCGAGCCTCTCCGCCAGCCAAAAGTCCTCCCGGCACCTGTGTGTCCCTTGTCCAGAGGGGTCAGGAAGGACAGCCGGGAGGACATGCTGTGGGTCTCACCTCAGCCCCTCTGAGCAGCGTGCCGGGAAGGTTTGGGGTACATGAGATGTCCTCTGCAGGCAGGAGAAGGGTGACGTGCAGCCAAGAAACACATTCAGTGGGGAAACACCCAACCAACCTGTAATGTAGTTCTGGAAAGGTGGGTGCTGGCACCCAGCTGTGCTTCCAAGAGCCCTGGGGATGTCACGTCCCACTGCCACGAGACATCCCCGTACTCCCAGATCCCCAAGCAGGATGTGGGCTGGGCCGTGATCAATGTCCCATCCTCACCCCCGCAGGCAGACCTCCTTCATCTGGCCAGGAGCTCCCACCAGCTCAGTGTCTATCACTGGCATCGAGGGACCACCCAGGCAGTACCCATCACTGGCTGTGTGTCCTCCATCACATTCCCGAAGCCTCCTGTCACCCTGCTCCCCCCATCACCCCCCGCCGCCCTCCCACCCCGCTGACCCCACAGTCCTCCGCAGCCTCCCCGGCCATCCCGGCGTGCAGGATCCCGCAAGGATCTGGTAATTACCGGCGACAGCTGCCTGCCTCTCCTGTCATAACTGCCCTTAATGGGACTAGAAACATGTTAATCATTTAGCAAAAGACACCGATTAATGTAGCACGCTGTTAATTACAGCTAAGAAAGCATCTCCCATGGAGTGATGCCGCATCGGAGACCCGCGGCCTCTGCACCTCCATCTCCGCCTCGATGGCACAGCCGGGCACCTCGCCAGGCCACAGCTCCTTCAGCGACAGCCAAAGGGAAAGAAGGTTTCTCAGGGAGCCGAAGGCATGGCCTTCATCCTCTGGCGAGGCAGAGGCATCCTAAAAAGCCATCCAAGGGTTTCCAAAATTCATTCTGGCTCCACCACACACCGATGCCCCCTGAGGCAAGGTAGGGTTTTACGGAGGCTGCAGGGGGACCAGGGCACAGCGCCTGCGCTGATGGGGACAGAGAAGGCACAGGCAAGCTGTGGTCACCGATGGCCTCCCTCCCCGCTGCGGGAAGGTGGGACAAAGCCAGCGCTGGATGCGGAGCAGGTCTCTGCCGAGCGATGACGTCCCTGGACCGGGACAGAGAGCAAAACGTGCCACTGACAAGACACTAAAGCAAATTGATAGTGAACTGACCAACAAGAAAAGATGATATCAAGGAGGTGAATTTATAGCCCATCCTTCAAAGTTATAAAAATGCTTTTGGACTACGTGGAGATTACTCATGCGAAACCCGTCAAGTTATCCTTTCTTCCACATTATTGACAAGGGCTATTAATCTTCTCCCTCGACTTTGGGCCTTTCCCTGCATTCATCTCTCAAGGCGCAGACAAGCCACTCTATCTTGTCAAGATAATTACCCATTTAAAAAAAAAAAAAGGGTGTAATAGACTGTCCAAGGGAGCTGAGCCCACGGGGATGTCCCAGCCCCGCTGCCACCCTGCAGAGCCTGCTGAGCCCAGGGGACACACGGGACCCACGACTCGTCCCTTCCCAGCTCCTCGGCTTCCTAGCAGGCACCTCAAATCCCACACAGGTCCCAGCAAGTAAAATACAACCCGCTGTGCCAACACAGGCTGCGGAGGCTGGATTTTCCTCCCAAATATCCCACTGGCTTGCAGTGCGCAGCATCAGCCCGGCGCGGTGGGAGAAGCCGGCTCTGGTGTTGAAGCTGAGCCATCGCAGAGACGCAGAGGTCTCCCGGGCTGTCCATCGGACAACTTTTCCCAGGCCCCAGCTGCTTTTTCCAGAAGGGAATTAGACTGGCGTACAGAGGGTCAACACGGAGCAGGAGACCGAGGTTCATTCCCGACACGGAGACAATAAATCTCCGCCAAACTCGCAATAGATTAGGGTTGCTAAAGGGATGTGACCGCGCTGATTATAATAGCAGGGTCGTGCATCGTTCTACAGGGCTGATAATTAATTTTCAAGTGCATGATGAGCCTCCGCGGGCACCCCTCGGAGGACGGACGCCGCTATCTTCTCAAGCGGTGGATGAGACGGGATTAGTATCAATTCCCATCACATCGCCGGCATCGGTTTTTGGCAGGAGTTAATCAAAATTGCTCACAGTGCTGCTCCGGAGAGCTGGGGGACAGTGTCGCCTCTGAATCTCCAAACCTCGTGGGCACTGGCAGCAGCACCCATCGCCACGTTTTTGGGCTGGGTGAGCCCATCTGGGGAGCAGGGACTGCCCCCCCCAGGAGGGATGCTCGCTGCAAGCATCTCTCTGCAACGAGGGCTTGAGCTGCCCTCGCGGCGAGGCTGGCAGTGCCCGTTTGGAGAGCCGGTGGCTCTGAAGGAAAGCTGAGCAGAGGCATTGCCAGGACGCCCCCGCCCGCTCAGACCCAGACTCGGTCAACAGGAGCCTTTTATCATCTTAACTACCAGGCGAGCAATGCAAATCCTCCCCCGTTGGCCCGGCTGGGGCACGCTGTGCTGGAAAACAGCCGGTGCCACAAAAAAAAACCCAACCCCATGCTAAGAAGAGACCAGAGAGAAGCAAAACAAAAAGGGAAAAGAATATGAAGAATCACAAATAAAGAAGGGGGGGAAAAAAATCAAATAAAAGCTCCTCTCCCTTCCACCCACATTGCTGCTTTGCATCTATCCGCAGAGGTGAGCGCACAGCGAAATCCCCAGCACAGCTTCAAAGCAGAGTTACCATCCAGCCCTGCTAAACGAAGGCCATTAATTAGTTCTTCTGGAAAAAGAGGAGCCTGTAGGGCCTGGAAGCATCCTGCGGTCCCCATGCGGGTCACAGTGGGGGACGTAGCCCCAAGCTGTGCCCTGCCCTTGCCACCCCATCGGCCCGGCAAACCCGGCGCTGCCATCGGCTCCTCCGCCTCCACGCGCAGCCCCCCAGCACCTCCCCGTCTGCAGCCGCACGTGTGTGAATTATTAACGATTCGGCGACTGGCAGGATCCTTTCCAGCCCAGCTGGCCGGGCACGAACCGGGGCTGGCTTCCCCCCGGGAGCCTGCCCAAACCCAGAGGGTCGGGGACGCAGCTCGGCGGAGGGAGCTTGGAGGTGGGGAAGGATGCGGAGGAGATCCAACTGCAAAAGGAGGTGGGAGACAGGTCCTGGCCTGATCCTGGTGACGGAAGCACTGAATTTTCAGAGTTGGAAGGGACCTCTAGAGATCATCTCGTCCCACTCCCCTGCTGAAGCAGGACTGCCCAGAGCACATCCCTCAGGACTGCATCCAGGCGGGGCTTGAATACCTCCAGAGAAGGGGACTCCCCCACCCCCCCGGGCAGCCTGTGCCACTGCTCTGCCACCCCAACCGTAAAGAAGTTTCTCTGTGGATTTGAACAGAATTTCCTACGTTCCAATTTGTGCCCATTGCCCTCGTCCTGTCACTGGGAACCACTGAAAAGAGTCTGGCTCCATCCTCCTTCAGCCCACCCTTTAGATACTTGTACGCAATAATAAGGTCTCCCCTCAGCCTTCTCTTCTCCAGGCTGAAGAGTCCCAGCGCTCTCAGCCTTTCCTCACACGGGAGATGCTCCCAGCACGACAAACTGGGGACAGTGCACACAGCTCCTGACGGGTGCTAGGATTGGTCTTAGGGATAATGCAGGCAGCTGCCAGTGGGCATTACCCCAAAATCTGGTGCCCACCCCACCCCAGCCCTCGCCCTTCACCTTCCTCACAGCTCTTCCATACCTCAACGAGAACCATGAGCTCTGTTTGGTGGTGGGACCCTTAGGTTTGGTTTTCAGGATGCAAAGGCCAGCATTTCTCTGGGCGTTTCAGGCTGTACCCAAACCCAAAGCTCGTGGGGAAAGTCAGTACAATTCCCTCTATAAAACAGCCCCAAACAGGACATTTGCATAAGCTGCGCAAAGCCCGTGAGCTCATGGATCTGCACCGGCAGGTTATTTGCTTCCTCGTGCGTTATTTCCCCTCTCCGTTTATCTGCCAAGCAAACGTTCAGGAGATAATTTATTTGCTGACAAATTCAGATAATTTAAAGACAGTTCCTAGGACATTTGCCATGTCGTGGTTTCAGCTGCCTCCACTAATACCTTGGCCCTGAAATATTGCTTGTTTAAATGCTACATTACTATGAAGATGAAGAGATCAGCGGTCTGCAGGACCTGCTCATGCATTTCCTGGTGCCGGTGATTTCTTCATGCTACCGGGAAGGATGAGGAGCTCTCAGCTACCCAAGGCCATGGCCACGGGCAAGTTTTCTTCTAGGCAAGCTCATGCCTAGGCACTAGCCACAAGGCTACCTGGGGAAACTGCAGCACTGGAAAGCCCTTGTGGGGACAGAGAGGTGTCCCCAAATCATCAGCTGAACATTTGGGGAATGCCCGTAAGGGACAGGACGTGGAAGCACCATCCCTCACATCCTCGGTGGTGAAAACAGGGGGAAAAAAAAATCCCTTAATGATCAAACTTTCCAGGCACGGGCAGGTCCATCCGCCTGCTGGCATACCACGGCTTCCACAGACGTCCCTCCCGCGGGGACAGGGGGGACGCGCAAATGTCCCCAAGTCCTGCCACGTCGCAGCCTGCGAGCCGCCACGTCGTTATCTGTCTTCAGCCAGTGCCAGGCAGGCAGTAAATCTCTCCCATCTCTCAGTAAACATGTCACCTCCTTGAGCCTCCAACCATCACCTCGGCAGCAGCGCTGTCAGCAAGACAGATCCCCTGGATGCCCTGTTTACTGCATTAATCCCTACAAGTCTCTTTTAGCTGGAAATGGCTAAAAATGCACAGTGCGGGGGTGAGGAGGGAGCCTGGGATCTGACGGGAGGCGGTTCCCTGCCTGGAGTGGCACAGGGGCCCATCGGCAAAGCAGTTGGCAACGAGACAGGGGCAAACACCACTCCAACACACACCCCGGGGTGATCGCCTCCTCTCCGGGCACCCCTGTACCCTCCCGTGGGGCAGCACCTTCCCTATGGGCATGGACACACTGCGGACGCAGCCTCCGTGCTGGCAAAGCACGAGCCGCATCCTTCAGGCATAGAATCATAGAATGGTTTAGGTTGGAAAGGACCTTGAAGATCACCGAGTTCCAATCCCCCTGCCATGGGAGGGATGCCCCCGTTTTCCAACGCCTGCCCTGGGCTCCCTGCCATGGGCAGGGACACCTCCCACTAGACCAGGTTGCCCAATGCCACGTCCAGCCTGGCCTTGAACACCTATGATGCCCAGTCGGCATCATTCCTCTGCCACCCGCCCTGGCTTTTAGCCTGCTCACTGGGACTCGGGACAGGAGCCGCTTGCAAGGGAGCAAGGATGCACCGGTGGCTTTGCGCCTTCCACGGGACAACGGTACTTCTGCCAAGCACGCGATGAGAAAGAAGCAGTTGTCCAAATGCTGCGAAATAATGAAGAATTCAGTCCCAAACCCCTCAGTTCTGGATGGGTTCGGACCCGCAGAAGACGAGGCCAAGGGAAGGGAGATGTGCAAGGAGAGGGAGCAGCCTTGGGAGCTTTGCACAGGAACCGAGCAGGCTCCACACGCTCCCTCCATCACGCACAGCTCCTCGGGATGCGCAAAAGCATTTCTGTGCAACGCTCCTGCCCGCTTTTAAGCGATCCGCTGCCATCGCGAGCCCAGCAGATGCCCGAGCGCCCGTGCAGGTGAGCAGCTCTGTTCCCCCATGTTCCCCACACCTCAGAAGCACCGGCGTTTCTCCAGCCTTCCCCAAATTCCCACCTGGCTTTGATGCTTAGTCCAGAAAAAACCATGCTCGCAACCGAGACGGCCATGCACGGAGTATCAATGGCCGCATAACTGCCTTGAGCTGGGCTGGCAGCTCCAGAGCAAGAAGGACGTGGCAGAGCTGAAAGACCATAAGGGGAATAAGTTTCTATAAGTTTCTCGCAAGCGAAACTTTTCCAACGCCTGCCCTGGGCTCTCTGCCATCGCCTTCACGTCCCCACGCACCCCATTGCGATACAGCGACACACACTCACGAGCCTCCGCTCGCCCGCAGCATCCCCACAGCTCTTACTGGTGCACTTCTTGATGCTGCTGCCCTTCTTCAGCGCGTGCCGGCTCAGCTTGCAGTGGAAATTTTCCTCCCAAAACTCAGCAAACCAGATGTTGCGGCGGTTGTTGTCCAGCGTCCTGCTGGAGAAGTAGCGGTCGAAACCTGCCCGGGGAAGAGGGGACGGAGGGGATAAATCTCTGGGATGGCAGAGAGATGCTTAACATGGCCCCAAACTCCCCAGGCAGAGGGGAAGGAGGGTCTCGCGAGCGGTGGGATGTGGGGACACGTAAGAGTGCGGTGGGTTTGTGTCCCAGCTGCCGTTTAGGCAAAGCTGCAGCCTGGAAAACCCACTTAGGAAGGACCCACTGCAAAACACAGAGTCTTTCACAGCCAAAAACCTTGCGGTTAAGGGGGTGCCACCGGGGAGGACAGCCGACCCAGGGGGGGAGCTGAGGGAACCCACCCAGTGCAGCCCCTTACCTTTGACAGAGACCCGCTTGGGCAGGATGGTGACGGAGCCCTCGGCCACCTCCTCCAGGTGCAGGACCGGGGAGATTTTGGAGCCCCAGCTGTCCGAGCCCATCCAGATGAAGTGTCCCGTCTGGTTCGCCCTCTTGGCCGCCTCCAACACCCTTCTGCAAAGAGAAGCAACAGGCGCTGGCACTCGCCGGCACCGCGGGGCTGGGGCACCGGCTGCGTGTCCGGTCCCATGGAAGAGGGGATGCTGGCACGGGACAGTGCCCAGCGCCGTTTGCATCTCCCACTCCGGGCACTCGGTTGGCACCAGGCACCATGCACGACCCGCTTCATATGGATAGACGAGACCGAACCGCACTGCTCAGCTCCCGCACCCTCCATCCTCCACAGCCCAGGCACACAGGCTGCTTCTCCCGCCTCATTTGCATATTTGCTGACTGGTAATTGAATTTCCCCCTTAATTACCCAACATTTGGGGGAGAAGAGGGGGGGGAATCAGGTTGTGCCGCAGCAGGCAGGAAAAGCAGCAGCGCTGGAGAGCACGCGTGGGCTCTCAGCTCTGATCAGCATTGCGAACCACAAAGAGAGAACCAGCCAGCCCTGCCAGTGCCCAGGCTAGAGCTAAACTGGGCTCTGCTGGGCTCAACTGGGCAGCTGTGGGGAGTTGGGAATGCCATCCATCCTGCCGAGCATCCCTCATCGTGGCCAGACACTCAGCCGCACACGCTCGCACGCTGCACCGGCACCAGCCAGTTTAGAAGATCTTAGCAGTGGACGGGAACTTTCCTGGATCAGACCCTCCGGGTTCTTTTTTCCCCAGGGCTCGCTGTCCCCTCAGGGGCTTGTGTGGGTCCCCAGCCCCCTCGGAGCGGGGCCCAGGGCACCTTCATCTCCCCATCTCCCCGTGCAGCGAGGAGGCAGGTTTGTGACTCACCCCCCGCCGTCGGGAGCTGATCATTTCAAGTCCAGATGGTGTTTGAAACGTGTAATAAGGAAAAAAAAAAAAAAAAAACAACCAAAACCAACAACACAGCCGGGGAGCTGTGCCGGCTGCTCCGTGCTCATCCCGGGTTGCCCCAAGGTGAGCAAAGCCCACGTCCCGCTCCCAGCACAAGCAGCATCTCCAGCTGCCCGCGGTCCTTGTGCGGGGCAGAATCTCCCCGGGGCAAATCGAGGACGTTCCTGTGAGATGGGTGATTTCCACCCGCTCTGAGTTGGGCAGAAATTCCATCGCTGGACCGTCTTGCTCGGCAGCGTGGCCCTGCACGTTTCGGGAGAGGCAACACAGCATCTTCCAGGCTCCGCAGCCCAAGCTGGCACGAGGGTCGGGATCACAGCAGCCTCCATGCCCGGGGTAAATCCACGCTCACCCGGCGTGAGGTGGGTGTGCGTAAAGCACTGTTCATGGGATGTAATCCTATTTGGATGGGTAAATGTTTACAAACCCCAGTTAATGGGGCTTGCCATTTACACAGCGAGGTAAATCCCCCATTTCTCACCACATGCCCGCGGAAATGTCAGGTTTGCAGACATTTCTATTAAGGAAGGAAAAAAGAAACTCGGAGCGTTTGCACATCTGATGTAAACTGATTTAAAATCGCAGTTTACCCACATTTACATAATGTTTGCTGATTAATAAATTAGATACTTAGGAAATCAGGGGTAGTTCCATGTGAATCATTCTGCTCCATAAACAACGGGAGCTGCAAGACGTTGCTTCGCCTGCAGAGCAGCTCATCACCTCGAAGCGTGGTTGTGTCCCCAGCCCCGCCAGGCAGGCAAGGTGGCAAGGGGGGGTCCCCAAAAGGTCCCCCTGGACCCGTTCCTCTTCCACGCCGGGGGCTGAGGCTGCAGAAAGCAGAACCGTCGCCTGGGTCCCGCCGCAAGCGGTGCTGAGCGAGGCCCCGCGCCAGCTCTGATGCACCCGTGAGCAGCGTGAAGCAGCCGGGTTGTGACAGCGGGAGTTTCCAAAGCCGAGAGAAAGCGGATTTTTCCTCCTTTCAGCTCTGTGTTGCTGTGGTTTGATGGCAGCACCATGCCAGGCGGCCGCTCTGAAGTCAGCCCTGCTGGGTCCCTGCTGAAGCCATGTCCATGCCACGCTGCTGGGTGCATCCTCGCCACGCTGCAGACACGTCCATGCCACGCTGCAGGGTGCATCCTCACCACACTGCAGACACGTCCGTGCCACGCTGCAGGGTGCATCCTCACCACACTGCAGACACGTCCGTGCCACGCTGCAGGGTGCATCCTCGCCACACTGCAGACACGTCCGTGCCATGCTGCTGGGTGCATCCTCCTCGCCACACTGCAGACACATCCGTGCCATGCTGCAGGGTGCATCCTCACTGCGCTGCAGACACGTCCATGCCACGCTGCAGGGTGCATCCTCGCCACGCTGCAGACACGTCTGTGCCACACTGCACAGGCAGCTACGCAGGCACGTCTGCTCCACGTTACCAACACACCTACACCGCGTTGCAGACACGTATGCACGCTGCAGGCAGGGCCAGC
>NW_009649114.1:3185518-3203308 GCF_000708025.1 Charadrius vociferus
TTTCATGCATACCTGGAAAAACCGCCCTGGTGAGGGGCTCAACACCGGGCCATCCCCCCAGCACCGCGCCATCCCCCCCAGACCCCCCTGGCCACCCCCCAGCTCCCCAGGACCCGCGCCTGAACCCTTACAGAATATCCTAGAAAAGATCTGTAAGATCATCTAGTCCAATCATTAACCTGACACTATCAAGCCCACCACTAACCCATGTCCCTGAGCGCTATATCTACACCACCTTTAAATACCTCCAGCGATGGGGACTTCACCACTGCCCCGGGTAACGCGTTCCAGTGCCTGATAATCCTTCCAGTAAAGAAACTCTCCCTAATATCCAATCTAAACTGCCCTTGGCGCAACTTGAAGCCATTTCCTCTCTCGGGTCACTGCCTTCACCCCTCCTCTCCCCCCACAGCTCAGCCCTTCTGCGCCGCCTTCCCTCCCATCCCACATCTCAGCTCTATCTTCCACCCGCTCCCCTTATTACCCATCATCTCGAGCCACAACCACATCACGCCCCGTCCCCCCGACAGACACACGGTCCCATCCCGGTGGCTCAGAGAGGGTTTTTCAGCCACCTCCGAGCACCAGTCCCTTCCCAGCCCAGGACTGGGTTTTGCAAAGGGCTCTGCACACATAATGGTCGTATACTGGTAAAAACAGCCCACGGGAAGAGGAGATGATGGGCTGCAGCACCGGCACGAGCCCTTCACCCCCAGGACAGCATCCTGGCCCTGCAAAGGGTTTTATTCCCATCCCTGCAGCACTGGCAGAGCTCCCAGGCCAGTTTTCCACGGGGCGATGGCAAAAGCAGCTAATTAAAATGAAAAGAGACAAGGGGAAGCTGGAGACTGGGAGAGTCCCCACGCAAGGCTGCTGGGCTCCCAGCCTCCAGCTCCGAAAAGCCGGAGCCCTCCTGCTCCCGCGTTTTTGCAGATGCCAATAAAAAGAGAGATGGGAGAGAAAATTAAACATTGCGGGACCTTCTGGATGTAATTGATGGTCTCAATTTGCATAGTAAATGACACGGCTGATACCTCAGCCTGCCACGAAAAGATCCCCGCTTAAGCAAAGGTCAGAGTAATTAGCACACGGTGGCAGGGAGAGATTTCCCAGCTTACGGCCCTGCAGAGGTGCAGGGGGAGGACAGGACAGGGACAGGGAGTGAGGCAGAGGCCTCCGGCACAGGAGGCTTCTCTCTCTCCCGCAGGGCTGGAGGAAAATTGGGGTGATTTGCCCCTTGCAGCCTAATGACAGAGCGGGGGGAGCTGACGGGTGCCGAGCACGCAGCCAGGGAGGCTGCAGCGATGGGGAAAGCAGCATCCCCCTGCAAACACCCGTTGGCCGGGGGAGCATCGCCCACCCTCAGCGCCCCACTGCCCAGCCACGGAGGGGGGGGGGGAATTTCGTCTGTTGGGTTTTTTTGCGGGTTTTTTTTTTTTTTTCATATGGAAAGAAATTGGGCCAATTTGCTGTTCGTTTCCCATCTGGGGAGCCAGATGGATGGAGAGGAGGGAGTTGGATAAACAGACTCCCGGACAGACAGATCAGCCAGGCGAGACGGGCAGCAGCAGGCAACGCCGGCAGGACGGGCACGTCCCTGCCAGGGGGGCACTCGTCCCGGTCACCGCCGAGCCCCCGGCCAGGCCAGGGTGGCACCGGCTGTGCCGCCAGAGACCGAGGCTCCGGTTAAGGAGCCGGTGCAGCTTAATTACAGTTTCCATGGCAATAAAAGGAGAAAATCCAACAAACGCAGCAGTTTGCAAACACGAGAGCCTTCCAAAAGCCCCGGCGTAGTCAGGCGGGTGCGTGCACACGCGAGTGACAGCTCAGGGCTGGCACAAGCACGCACCCGCGTGCCACCGGGCACCAACACCGCCAGGCTCCCGTGCTGCGTGTGCTCTGCTCGGGGCTCGTGTGAGCACGGGAAGGCACACGGCGTGACAAGTGTCCCACCACATCGCGTGCCGCTGCACACGTAGGTGCCCCTGAGCGTGTGGCAGAGGGACACGGGGGTTCTGGGCACGCACACGGCAGCTGCAGCACCAGTCCCTTCCCAGCACAGCCAGAGCAAACCCAGCTTTGAGACTTTCCTGGGACAGCAGCGAGGCTTTGCGTTGGGGTCCTCCAGGAGTGTTTTATTCCCTTTACTGAAGGAAACTTTACTGGGGGTGCTGATTGACCAGAAGCTCAGCATGAGCTGGCAATGCGCAATCACAGCCCAGAAAGCCACCCGCACCCCGGGCTGCATCAGAAGTGTGGCCAGCAGGGCGAGGGGGGGATTCTGCCCCTCTACTCTGCTCTGGGGAGACCCCCCCTGGAGTACTCCATCCAGCTCTGGAGTCCCCAACATAAGACAGACATGGACCTGGTGGAGCATGTCCAGAGGAGAGCCACGAGGATGATCCGAGGGCTGGAGCACCTCTCCGATGAGGAGAGGCTGAGAGAGTTGGGGGGGTTCAGCCTGGAGAAGAGAAGGCTCCGGGGAGACCTTAGAGACCCTTCCAGTGCCTAAAGGGGCTCCAGCAGAGCTGGGGAAGGACTTTTTACTGGGGCATGTAGTGATAAGATGAGGGGGAATGGCTATAAACTGGAAGAGGGCAGGTTTAGATTAAACATTAGGAAGAAGTTTTTCACTTTGAGGGTGGTGAGGCACTGGCACAGGTTGCCCAGAGAGGTTGTTGAGGCCCCATCCCTGGAGGTGTTCAAGGCCAGGCTGGACGGGGCTTGGGCAACCTGGGCTGGGGGGAGGTGGCCCTGCCTATGGCAGGGGGGTTGGAACTCGATGATCTTCAAGGACCTTTCCAACCTAAACCATTCTATGATTTACCCCTCGCAGCGGCTTTGAGCATCCCCAGGATCCCGTGGCACTTGCAGGGGCAGCAAGTGGCCTCAGGTGAGCTCATGGCCGGGACCACCTTCTCGTACGCATGGCAAGGAGGGGGTGGCAGAGGAGATGGACCCATAAATAAATAAGAAAAGAGACTAAATCGATGGCAATTCAGAAATGACCAAGTTACTCGGCAGCTCCGTTAAATCAAACTAACAAGGAATGTAACAAAAAAGGGATACGGGCAATTAGGCCGTAATGAGGCCCTTATTAACGCAGTGGCTGGAGAGCGCGGAGCACCTGAGCAGGACACAGCCCCACCGGCAGGAGGGGAAAGAGGGGATGGAGACCCAAAAAAGTGGCTGGATGCTGGGAGAAAACCGCTGTGAGGATGGACATGGAAGTCTTCAACCCCTGGGTGCACCGCCTGGGCCCTACAGTTCACTACAGCTCGTCGGGGCTCTCCGGGCTTAAAAACAACACCAACTAGTCCAGCTCAAAGCCTTCGGGGGGTCCAGGAGCCCCACATTCCCGCAGCACCCTCCTCCAGCCCGTGCACCGATGCTGGCAACACTGCTTAATGTTTTTATCTTCTTAATTAATGAAATTTTCTTAATATGAAAAAAAAAAAAAAAAAAAGAGGTCGGGGGGTCAGGGGGAGGTGGCTGGGGTGGGCAGAGCTGCGCGTTTCGGGGCAGCCCCGCTCACCTCCAGCGGCACAGGCTCTCAGCGCCTGCATTATTCATGGCCCCCGGGCGCCGCGGCGGGCAGGGGGATTTGCCAAGCGATGCTCCTACTGCCTTCGCACAAAAATCCATTTAGTCAAAACACTCCTTTAAAGCAAGAAATGAAAGCGAGGAGGTGGCGATGGGGAGGAGGCGGCTGCTCTCCCTCCTCCTGCGGGACACAGCGGCATCGCTCCCCAACTCAGGCCAAGGTCTGACTCTGGGAGAAGGCAGGAGGTGAGGAACAGGGACGCCTTTCTGCTTCCAGCTTTGGAAAAGGACCAAAGAGGAGCAGGAATAGCGGGGAAAGCCTTCAGGACCGGGGCAGCATCCCACAACCAGCTGCTGGAGATGGCTCGGAGACAGGCGCTGGGTTTGAGAAGGCTCAGATGACATCCCGTGCTCGCCATCACTGACGGATGGCAGCGCTTGCAGGCATGAAACAGCCTTGAAAACCCCAATCCAGCCCATTTCCAAACCTCCCACGGGCTGGGGCAGCAACCAGGCAGGCAGAGCCGCAGCCCCAGGGGCCGGGAGCACACGGAGCTGCTTTCGGCTGCTGGCCAAAGCCCCCGCAGCGGTGGTAGCCCGGTCCCACGGTGGCAGAGCCAACAGCTTCGCAGGGAGGCTGCTGCAAGAGCCACGGATGAAACACTCATCAGCCCGCAGCCGGGGAAGCGGAGACCGACAGCGAGAGTGAAATGGTGGGGACGTAATTACGGGAGGTGGCCAAGCGTGCCCAGCGCTGCCACTTGCAGCCCTTTCTCTGTTGCCTGCCAGAGCTCGCTGTAACGAGCCCACCCCGGTTAATAAGCGGCGGCCGCCCCGTCCCACCCAGGCGAGTCTTGGCACAGCTGCTCATCTTCCAGCAAACCACCCACCCTCCTGCCAGGACAGCCAGCCCAGCGGGGACACATCTGCACCCAAGTCCCACCTTGGCCCAAGGGGCAAAACCAGGATGGTCTGCCCCCAGTGCCACCCAACAGCCCCGTGTCCCCATCCCAGCCGCGCCAAGCTTGACTGCGAGCGTATCGCCCCCACCCCGGGCAGGGAAAAGCCCTCCGGGAGCAAATGGCTGCCTGCAGCGTCCTCAAGCACGTCGTCTCGTGTCCCTCCCAGCGGCATCACCCCCAGCCCGGTGGCATCTCAGCCTCCCCCAGCAGCCCCGTGGCTCTGCCGGCCGCTCAACGGGCGCCTCGGGGACTCTCCTCATTAAGGTGGGGTTAACGCGTGTTGTCAAACACAGGTCAGGGTTTAATCTCCACTATTACGGGCTCGGTGGGAGCGCAGCTGCTCCGGGAAGCGCGATGCTGAAGTGCCCTCTTGATTGCAGGTAGATAATAAGCTTTTGCTGTCGCTAACGTACACCATCAATCAGGGAGTGCTCTGCCGGGGCTCCCCGCAGAGCCGGCGGCTGTGAAGCACCGGGTGAGCACCGGCCCCTGCTCAACCGTGCTGGGAACAGCGACGTGCGTGTCCCTCCCCGCCACGACATGCTCCCCAGGCAGCCCTGGGCACCCCGAGGAGGGATGGGGACAGCCCGGACCCTGCACATCTCCCCTGCATCTGCCGGCCTTCCCTTCCTAACCCCAACCGTTTAAATGAGATTCCCAAGCCCAGAGTCTTAATTGGCGAGCGGCTGGCTGCTCCCCTGCCCCGGGATTCATTATTCATGTCACTTCAAAGCCTCCAGGAACCGACTCATTAGAGGAGAAGTCATTAGGGACACGGCTCCGTAGCCTCGTGGAGGCAAAGCTCCTGTGCCATCGCGTCGGTGTACTTTGGTCTATCTAATCATGGAGCACGGGATGTCCTGCACGGGGTGATGGTTTGCACCATCTGTCCATCCATCCGTCCACCCACCCATCTGTCCATCCATCCTCAACACAAGCGGCTTCGCAATTCCAGGAAGGCTCCCTACATCCCACGGGTACCCGCACACAAGCCGGGCTGGGGAGAGTGGTGTGATGGGGAAACGGCCCCGTGCCATGGCACGAGCCGAGGGAGAACAGCAGCACCATCGACCTGCCCCGGGTCGCATCACACATGGTTCTAATCCCTCCTTTCTTGTGGCAGAGCGCTTATGAGAGCAATACCTGGATTATCCGACGCGAAGGCTGCGATATCCCACCAGTCCCAGTCCCGCTGCTGGCAAAGCACCTCCACTACCAGCTCGGCTGTGCTTGGGGACACCAACCTGCCTTTGTCACCCAAAACCGGCCCCGACGCATCCCCTGGTGCAGCCAGATCTCAGCTCGTAGGCTCCTGCACTTCACTGCCAGGCGGGCATCTCTCCCCTTCCCTCCTGGGAATGCAAAGCCGGGAGCGATGGCAGCTCCCGGAGCCCCGTGGTTTTGCAGCTTGGTCCCACCTCGGGAACGGTGGGTCCCTCCTTGGGTGCCCTGGGCTCTGCATCACACGTCCCCATCACCGGAGGCTGCTGGCACATGCCGCCTGCCTTGTCCCTGGAACCGGCTCAAATGCTGCTCTTCAGTGTTTTGAAATCTCATCAGACGTTATGAATCGGAGCAATTTGCGCCTGCTTTTCAACCGCCTGCATTGCCGGGCTAAATCAGTAATTAATGAATTTGCAATGGGGAAAAGGAGGGGGGAAAAAAAGCAAGTCTTCAGCTCAAACCTCAGGCCTCAGGTGGGATGCCAGGGAGCAGAAAATTCAAGTTTCTCACTTAGGTAATAGCACCACAGACTCTGTCCATGGGAGGGCTCTTCTGCTAAAGACAGCATTAGGGACTTGGGCAAGTCAAGCTCCCCCAGACCTGCAGCCCCTCCGTGGGCGAGCTGCCCCTTGGGCTGCGTCTCTTTCTCCCTCACCAGCCCTGAACTGGGAAGTGCCAGGAGACTTTGGGATTTTGGGGGACGTTTATAGCAAGATTTTGCAGTCTTTGCCCCATCTACTGCTCTGCAAAGGGAACACGCTCTGCAGTCAGAAGTTGGAGTTTATTCTCTGCAGCAGACCCCCACCCATCACATGACTCCAGGAGCTGGGGCTTGAAGTGCCAGATGAGTCCTGAAAGCAAAGGCAGCTTTTCCATTCATTTATCATAATAATGGAGCTCATCCCTCCCAACCCAAGCCCACATCATGGAAAACACGCACACTCCCCGCTCCACTGATCCCCCGGGGCTGCGTCTCCCATCTCAGCCCATCTCCGACCAGACCTCGCCGGGAGCTCCACAGAGCCGCCGGCACTCACCTGGCACGACCCGAACCGGCTCGCCAGCTCACAGGCACCCCCCAAAAACACACCCCGAGAATATTAAAGAGCAAGATATGGACTCCGCCTGCCTCCAAAGCCCGGGTTCGGGCTCTGAGCCAGAGCCCGTGCGCCAGCCCCCACCACAACTCATAGCTCCTCTCTGTCCGGCGCCGCTCGCCTCCCGCCCCGCTTCCACCGCACAAAGCGAACGCTGCGAGACACGAAAACAAGGAGCAGAGTGAAGAGGCGCGGGCAGCATTATTTACAGGCAGAGTTCAGCCAGCAAACCGAGCAAGCCCTGGGGCTGGAGGGAGCTTTTTCCCAGCACAGCAGCCCCAGTCCAGCTCTGGCTCTCCCCAGTCTCATCCTGCAGGACACTTCGTGTCCCCTGGCAAGCAGCTCGAGGGCAGGGAAGGATTTTAGGTGGGAAAGCTGAGGCACATCTCCCTTGGAGTGCACAGTGTTGACAGTAGAGAGGGAAAAAAAAAAAAAAAAAAAAGAACCAGTGGGGGGAAAGAAATAGGAAAATAAGCCGGGGAATGTGGTTTCTGCCTCCAAGGAGCCTGCAGGAGTTTCAGGACCCAAAGAGGCGATGGCAGCAGAGCCCTGTCCCATCAGCACAAAGAGATGCCCCATCCAGCAAGAGCTGGCACTGATTTTTGGGCAGGGGGGTGGGATGACAGAGACCAGCACAGAAACAGGTGACCGTGCTCTGGTGGGGGGGTTGGACTAGATGATCTCCAGAGGTCCCTTCCAACCCTGACCATTCTGTGATTCTGTGATTCTGTGGGATGGCTGTCACCATGATTTTGGCCCCTGGGTGCCAGGGACCCTTCCTGAGCCACGTTGTGAAAGGACCTGCTCAGAGATGCTCCGTTTGAGCCCCACGGGGAAAAGATATACCAACACCCTCAGTGTTATCGGCCAGAAAGCACCTGCAGGAAAAGATTCACCCAAAAAACAGCCTTCCCGCAGAGCAGGGACTCTTCAGGCTCTCGGCATCGTGCCACAAAAAAACATCCAGCTCTGTGCCGACTGCTGAATGGGAGGATTTGGCTGGGGAGCTGAGCCGCTGGCAGCAAATCACAGCCCTCCGGTGAGCCGCGGTAATTGAGTGCTGACTGCACAAGAACGGCTGTCCTCGGGGATGAAAGGGAGCTGGATCGCCAGCCCCGCTCTGCCCTACCGCTCATCACACCTCGCTGTCACGGGGCTGAAGGTCACTCGCTTTAACTCCTGCACGCTTTGCTGGGGGGGGACAAAACTCCTTGCAAACAGCACTGAGGGGTACGAGGGGCAGATACCCACCAGCATCATCCCCCTGTCCATCCCAGTTGTCCCACGGGGATGGCATCCGCAGGGCGCAGGATGGGACGATTCCCGAGGCCGGCAATTAACCAGGATTAGCAAGCTCCAGGTTTGCATAAACAAACGTGCTGTAAAGTCATATTCAATTCTCGCTTCTGCCTTAAGACTTGGGAGCGGCTTTTTGGGGGTGACATCCCGATGCATCAACCAAAAGTAATGAACCCGGCTAAAACCAGAAAGAGACAGCCATGAATGTCACATGGGGATGAACAAATGCATCACAAATATATATCAGCCTCTTAACTAAAAATATAGAAAACTCAGCGAAGGATAAAACAATAGAGGGGGGGAAATGACAGTGTAAAATTGATCCAGACACATGACTAAGGAGTCTTGCGTTTGGCTGGAAATATTACCCTCTTCACAAAAGCGAGCGCTGCACATTACGACGCATGGCATAACATGCCGCGCTCACCAGCTAAATTACATAAACATAAATCTAATACTTCATCTCGGAGAGCTCGGCGACAGCAGAGATGTCAATGCACGCAGAGCCAAAGGACTGCGGATGGCTCTGTCCACTGAAAGAACGCCACGGGTCAGCGTCCCCGGGGGATGCTGTACTAGAGGAGATGGAGATGGGGACGCTGGGGACACCCCGCTGCTGGCCCTGCCTTGCACCTTGGTGCCGTGGTGTAAATACGGCTGACACCCACTGCCTTTGCAGGATGCTTTGGGAGAAGCACTTAAAACACTTAAATCACAGAACCACAGCATCCCAGACTGGTGGGGGCTGGAAGGGCCCTCTGGAGCTCCCCCATCCCACCCCCCGCCAGAGCAGGGGCACCTCCAGCAGTGGCACAGGACGGCGTCCAGGCGGGTTTGGGATGGCTCCAGAGGGGGAGACTCCCCCACCTCTCTGGGCAGCCTGTGCCACTGCTCTGCCGCCCTCACAGCAGAGAAGGCCCTCCTCAGGTGGAGATGGAACTGCCTCTGCTCAAGTTTACAAATACAACCAAAGAAAACTCATCCTTTGCAGACACAACATCTTCGCAATGCCAGCACCCAAAAACCCCCCATTCTCAATAATAAGGACTGTCCGGCCATTGGTGCCACCACCAGCAATCACCAGGGGCCAACAGCATAACTACCTAACACGTAACGGCCCACCCAGGGCAGTCTGTCTCGGTAGCGCAGGGTCAGCCCCGGCCGCAAGAGCATCCTGTCCCCGGGGCCAGTGTCTTCTCCCCCCGCCGGCGGAGGGGGTCGGTTTGTGCCTTGAGCGGAAACGCTTTCCACTGCGCCGGCGAAGGCTTTAACATGTGGCTTTGCTAAAAATTGAAGCTGAAGGTCAAGTTGATAATGCATCAGAAAGCAAACAGCTTGAATGCTAACTGCTAACTACAGCAATGAGCATTATTGCCTGATGGAAATAAAACCCGACTCTGAAGACTCAGGCTCGGCATGAAAAATGAAGCGGAGCGCTGCTCAGGAGGAGAGCGGAGAGATGCTCGTCCTGATCCCGGGTTCGGCTGGCTCTTTCCCCCGGCATAAATACCCCGGCATGGGTAAACTACGCCACTTGACAAACTGCTGGCAAGCCCAAAGCAGAAGCCAGATCCCGAGTCAACCGACAGCCCTTTTACATCACTCGGACAGGCTGGAGGCACCTTGAAGCAGCAATAAATCACAGGAGCCTTTACGCCGCCGTCAGAGTGCCAAACGAGACCCAGATGTATACAAACAGGTTGGAAAAGAAGGGGACGGATCCTTCCCCCATTCTCTCAGTGGCTCTGCACTGGTCTAAAGGCATTCGGCGTCAGCAGAGCTGTTTTTATGGGGGAAGACTTGAAAGGCGAAGCAGGCACAGCCCTGCTCTTCCTCCAGCCTTGCAATTGCCACCACAGGGGGCAAGGCTGGAGGATTTTCAAATAAATTAAATTAAAAAAAAAAAAAGAAAAGGGAAAAAAATAAAAAGAAAAAGCACATTCTTGGTCCAATTCACGGCTGCGGAGCTTCCCTCCACAGGCAAAGGAGCGAGGCTGACCCCCAGCACTTTCCCCCCAGGGGAGATGCTCCAGGGAGCACCTCGGAGCCCCCCCAGGCGCCCCAGGGAGAGCGGCTGCCCCGGGGCCTCACGCTCGGGCTGATAGACGACGGCTCTTACAAATAAACGTATTCCTGCAGCGCGAGCAGAGAAGCAGCGTTACTGCTGATAACGCACGGGCTGCACTTACACCACCGTTATACCGCAATTACAGTGGAATTATGCTTTTTGATAACTAAATTATCACTAATGCACATAATCGTTGGGTTATGTGGATACACAAATTACAGGACTGCCTCAGCCCCAGATTAATACACGTGCATTTCGACTCCATGTACACTCGTTTACTCTGCAATTACGCCGTCATATCATTAACCATCTGGTTAGAGGAATTTGCGGTAACCACAGGTATCTCGAAGAAGAAGTGCTCATGCTGCAGTGGGACCACCAGTCACGACAACCGCTCCTTACTGGTGCTTAGTGGAGGAGGAGCGTGGGTTCGAATCGTGCCTGCGCATCAACCCGCTCCTCCCGGCCACGCGCAGCCCGGCACCGGGACCCCCGGGGGAGCAGCAGCCGTGGATGGGGTGGCAGAGCATCCTCCGGCCGTGCTTGCTGCAGGGTAAGGGCACACCAGGGCCCGGCACGGGCTAACAAAGCTGCTTAACCCAGAATTACTGTCACCTCCCCGTGTCACCCAGCTGTCCCATCAGCCCTGCCCCGGGCACCCCACGGGGCAGGACCTGCCGGCCCAAGGCGGGCAAGGAAACTCCCTTTTTGGGGTGGAAAAACACTTGAGAGAATGCAAAAATGCCCCTCCACCCCCACAAAAGGCTGCTTCCCCTTATTCCTCCTGTATTCAGATGAGAATCTCGTTATCTCCGCTAGCCAGCTGGGGCTGCTGTTAGCATTTACAAACCCCGCTAGGGTTAGCGGCGAAGCCGTTCGCAGAGCCATAAACCCAGCCCTTTGCTCGTAGACCTTTCCACCCGCAGCCCCCCCCGTGTCTGCGATCCCCCCGCAGCCCCTCGCCGTCCCTCCCGCCTGCGTGCAGACACCCCCCCGGCTCGGCGCAGACACCCCAGCGCCGCTCGCACCCACGTCCCCATCACAGGGCACACGCGCAGCACGTCCCGCGCCCCGCCGTACGACAAAGCATCGCACCCGCCTACTCCGAAGCATCCCCGCGCGCTCCTCCTTGCAAAACCACAGCCCCGTGAAAATATTCTGCTTTTCAAGTTAAAATCCTGAAGAGCGGATTCCAGGTTGAATCCCCAGATGGGTTTCTCTGCATATTAAAAGCACAGCCGGTTCCCAGTGCCAGGGCGCGCGCGCGAGACAGAATTAACGCTGTTCCTATTTATAGGGCTTTGATTAGGAGCTCGTCACCTAGAAGTTTTTATTCCCTTTATCCATTTATAAGGCCATAACACAGTTTGACTAGCTCCAGATCGGCTGGTGTCCCACCGATTTTGCCAGAACTTAATGTGCCATTCAGATACAGTTAAGCCAGTAATAGGCAGCAGCCTGTGCACTGCAGGGTTTTAACTGCCTCGGAAAACACTCTTTAGCTCCCGTCTCGCCCCGTGCGCACGATGCCACGGAGGCGAAGCGATGCCGGAGCGAGGAGGGACCCCAGTGCTGTGCCAGTCCCTCTGTGGGATGTCGGGGCGGCTCTGGGCTCAGAGTGATAGCACCCACGACAGCACCACCTGGGGGTTCTCACCGTCCCAGCCGCTCCTGGGATTGATGCTCGGCCACCAGCGGGTACCCACGAGCTCCTCCGCCCACTCCCGTGGCTGCTAATCCCCCTAAGCATCCCCGCGCTCCCGTCAGCAAAACGTTTTCTGGCTCCAGACAAATCCTCCCAAAGAGTTTTGCTGAGCACGGACTTTCCGCCTGTCCAAAGCCTATAGACAAGTTAAAGCACCTGCCCTCAGGGATAATTCCACTAAAATTGGGTGAAGCGCGCGTTGGTGCCAACTTTATTTTCTGTTAAAACCTGGGAGTATTTGTAAAAGTCTTTTCTTCTGGAACTCGCCCAGCGCCGTGGCTCAGCCACAGAGGGAGGGGGTTAGATGGCTCGGCAGCCACCGGCTCGGCGGATCTGAGGTCTCCTGGTGAGCAGGGAACGGGATCTGGAGATGCTTTCTGAAAGGAGCTGGCAGCAATAAAGCAGCCTGCCCTGCAAAGCGGAGGCAGCTTGGGATTGTTGGTCCCAATCCTTGCTGGAGAGCTGGGATCCTTGTCAGACACCACGTTGTCCTTGCAATCAGCAGGACAGCCCCAAAACCCGCACCGCCCCAGCATCATCCCCCAAACCGTGCCATCCACCCCTGCTCATGCACCGCAACCACATCCCAGCTCAGACCAAGAAGTCCAACCAGGCGCATCCCTCCATCCCCATCCATTGCCTTTCCTCCTCCAGCCCCAGCTGCTCCAAAGCCCACGCCGAGCTCCCACTCTGGGAGAAACCCACTCACCATCCTCCCTGGACTTCTGGATGAAGGCTTCCACGCCACTTTCACCATAGCTGCCCTCAGAGGCCAAGGTGGAGACGTAGTTCCACTTGAGGGCTTTGACGATGTCCACCATGGCTTGGGCCTGGTAGGTGTCAGACGGGACAACGCGGGAGAAGAAGTCATAGCGGCTGTTGTCGCTCAGGTCCGGCGCAGTGGAGGCATAGCTGATCTGGGGGATCTGGGATGGAGGGGGGAAAGACAAAGCGTCAGGAAAAAGAGGTGATCTCCACCCCACAGCGATGCCCTCGCCTTGCCCATGCCCTCAAAGCCCTGCTCTGGAGGAGAGGGAGGTGGAAATCAAGGAAGACCATGGGTCAGGTGGGAGCATGTGCCACCAGAAAGACATGGGATGCTGCACAGCACCCGGGACCAGCAACTCATGGAGGGGAGACCACAGAGTGGAGGGTGATCAGCTCTACTGGGTCTTGGCAGACCCAAAGTCTGGTGACTTCCATCCATAAATGCGCAGAGGAGACACAAAACCACCCCAACCCATGCCAGGACACACATCTCTGCGCCCTCCAGTCCAGTCTGAACCCCCCCACACCAGTGTCTGGGAAGGGGGAAATCAAAGCAAGCAGAAAGCGTAGAAGTGCTGCTTTACACTTCTGCCCACAGAAGCGCCTGGCAGGACAGAGCCCAACAGCTCAGAAGGACTCCAGGATCCCCCAGGGAAGAACAGAAACCAGTCCCAGGGCAGAGCAGCCACCGGTAACTCCCTTCAAGGCCCACCAAGGAGCCGGGCAGCCCTGGGCTTTGCAGGGAGAGGTTCAGAGCATCCCCAAACTTTCATTTCTGCATGTAACGTGCCTCCATACCTGCCTGCTTTGATCTCCCCTCCGTGCTCCCCGGGGACCAGCCCGCACGAGAGCTGTGGGTGCCTCTGGGTGCTGCCTGGCTGAAGGGGACCAGCACCACCCAGGGAAAGCAGGTACCAGCCCTTGGCCACGCAGTCTGGCTCAGCCCCTGTGAACATCGGGGTTTGGGGACCACCTGAAGCTCAGGGACACCCAGCAGGACTCCAGAGGGGTTTCCCGAGCATCGGATGTGCCCGGCATGGGGGAGGCCAAAGAGAAAACCTTACTTCTGCCTTGGACAGCACTGCTAAGGTCTCCTTTTGGCTTCCTGCCCCTGGAAGGAGAAAGCCGACCTCACCCTGCCAGGTCCTGTCCACCCAAGCCATAAAAAAGCCCTTTAAATTAACCAGAGCTGCCGCAACCCGTACAGTACATTAGAATGATTTAGCACCGCAGGATCCCGCGATGCTTAACACTTACACTGCACTTTACATCTCCAAAACACACCACAGATGTTAATTTATCTTAAAGATGGAAAAGGCTTATTAAATCATCAAGCCCAGGCTCTCCCCACCAGCCTGAAGCTCCCTGCCAAACACATACCCAATACCCAGACAGCCCCATCCGTTCTCCCCTCGTCCCACACCCGAGCAGGTACCTGTCCCAGCTGCAGCCCAGCACACCGCAAGGGCTGGCAGAGCCCTCCCCAAAACCTGGGCAAGGCTTGAAATTCAGCAGCGATATAATCACAGGGACTGGAGCCACCGGGCAGCAGCGCTACAGAGACAGCAACACCCTACACGGAGCCGGGACAGCCCGGGGAAGGGTCCGGCCACCGCTGCCCTCTCGCCTTCCCGCGGATGCTGCTTTACTGCCAGGACAGAGCAAACGGAGGGGGAACAGCTCAGGGCATCGCCGATCCCAAACTACCCCGTGCCTTGGGGGCAAGCGGGCACAGAGCAGCAATCCCCAGCTCTTGGAGGACTTTCCCCCTCTCCTGCTCCCTCTAATCCAGTTTAGGATCAATTCAGTAATCGCAGCTTGCAGGAGCACAAACACCACAGGGGACTGCAATGGATCCCACAAATGACCTGGGCTCAGCGGTCACCTGGGTCACGCTGGGTGCCCAAATCAGCTCAGGCTCACCCATCACCACACCCCATTAAGCAATTAGCCAATTCCCAGCAGCAGAGACACGTGGGTGGGCTTAGAGAGCGCGGGGAGAGGTTTGGGGTCTGTGGGAAGCCTAGTTCGTGTTATAAGATCAAGCCACCTTGCTGGGAGCCCAGCTGGGTAGCGGCATCCCAAGGATGGGGACACCTGTACTGCAGCCACCCCCGGACCCTCCTGGGTCTCCCAACCCTCTCCATCCTCCTCCGCTCCTGCTCCCGGGCTGCATCTCACAATTTCTTTGTTTCTCCATTATTTTCCCCCTCTTCCACTCCCCGCTCGCTCTCTATTAAATGCAATACCGGTGTTATAAACCCACAACTCCACCTGAATGCTAAAAGGCCCCTGGAAAGGAGCAGCCACCCTTCTACCTACCCGCAAAATGTAAGATGGAAAAAAAAAGGGAGAGATGGAGAAGGAGTGGGAAAGGAAGGAATCTTTCTCAAGGCACAAATAGGATTACTCTCTGTGACAATCTGCTTTGTGCTCCTTTCTGAGGGGCTGTGATCTGCTCGTTGGGTATCTGTGACCGGGAGCCGGTGCGTGAGACTCAATTAAAATTCTGCTCAGCAGGCAAAGCGCTCGTCTGGCAATCATTCATCCTGGGGAGGGAATGGCGGGGGGGGGGCTGCTCCCTGCCTGCTCTCCTCGCCTCCTCCTCACCTCCTCCTCGCCTGCAGCAGCGCTGCCCAAAGGATGGACACGGGGGGGTTGGGATGGAGGCGATGCGCGCAGCGTGCCCGTGCGACGAGGGCATGGAAAGCAGCGGTGCCCACGTCACAGGAGATTTTGCAACCCTGCCTTTCCAGGGGATCCTTTCCCAACCATTTTTTTTTTATTCTGCAAAGAGGTTTAGTTTAAAACAGATCCCTGCCTCCTCAGCAGGGCACTGGTGATGGAGACTTCCCAGCTATTCCCCTGTGATGGAGACTTCCCGCCTATTCCCCCCCATGCCACCCGCATCCCATCCAAGCCCCCGTGGCCGGGGCACGTCTGGGTTTAAACCCCGGGCTGCCCGTCCTGCTCGAACCCCTGCTGGAAAACGCAGCCTAGAAAATACCTGTTGATCTACAGGCTACGAACTGGAAGCTGTATTTTAATAAACAAACGGAAAGAGCTTTTCTCTTTCGCTCCTCTGCCTTGGATGGAAGTGAAAATAAAATACCAGTTCCCAAATGACCGTTTCATAGAGTTCTTCTGCCTTTTTCCCCCCTCTGCCTTTTTGATCTCCTGGTCTACAATAGCCCAACTCCCGGCACCAGTTATTTTCTCAGATAAAAGACAAAAGTCCTTTTAGGTCCATAAAAGCAAAATGCAGGCAGGGAATTCAAAGTTCTTAGAAAGAAGAAGGACGCGGTGAGGGAGGGGAAGCTGGAAACTTAACTCAGCTGCGTATTTGGGCACTGGTGGTACCTCACCTGCCTCATCTCCAGCCTGGGATAAATACCGTGGTGGTGGGGGGGAAATCAGTGGGACCGGCTCTCCTGCACCCCAAAGCTCCCTTGTCCTATCGAGAGTGGGGAACAACCCCAGGGCAGGGAGTAAAACCTCCTTCCTCCCTTTTTTTGAACCAAAAACCAGAGTCAGCGTCATCCAGAAGCACCCCCAACCTGGAGCAACATCCCTCGGGGTGAGAAAGCGGCAGGAGCCGGGACTGGGGCTGCCGTCCTGCTCCCCCCCAGCCCCTGGGTCAACGGACTGGTGTGACCAACCTCAAACGCACCGCAAACACACCTTGATTTCATACCCATTTCATTCATGCCAGCTTACGAGCTGGGGATGGCGCTTTCTCTACCGCCAGCAGACAGAACCCCCTTCAGATTGAGGAGAATTAGGCAAAAGCGGTGATTTCAGCCTGGCCCCAGCCGAGGTTTGCGGGGCCGCAACGCTCCAACTTGAACCATCAATCCGAACATCAGCCTGAGCAGCCAGGAGGGAAGGAGCTGAAAAACACAGGGGCCATTGCACAGCCAGAGCCGCACACACCAGTCGGGAGCATCCTTACGAGAAGGGGCTCCTGCACCACCCCCCCCTCTGCTGCCAGAAACAGGGTCGGGAGCAGCTAATTCCCTAACCATAATTATTAATTTCATGCATATCTTATGCAAACCTCTGGTTCACCGACAAGATGGAATTGATTTAATTAGAATTTCCATCATCGAGCCATTTGGATGGCAGCTTTTAATTAGGGAGAGTGTAAAGCACCGCAGGGGCTGGAGGAGCGAGGGGGCTGAGCGGGGACGGTCAGACCTCGTCATCGGAGCCGCAGCCCCCATCCCGCTGCCCCTTCCCCGGGGCCGCAGGATCAGGCCCAGTGCCAAGACAGGATCCAGCCCTCGGCATCTCCTCGGAGAGCCATAAAGATCCCGCATCCTGCAGAGCCTGGGCTGCTCACCGGGGTCTCCGTGCCTCAGTTTCCCCAGCTGAAAATGGGAGGGGGGGAACTGCTCCTACTGCAGAGGGCAGGCAAATCGCTTGGGCATCGCGATGCACCGACACGACGCGGAGCCAGTAACAAATTCCTCCATTTCCCAGCTCCGGTGCCACCGAAAGGCAGCCGCTCTGGGGTGACACATGACAGCCATGCTCGAGGGGACACAGCCTGGGGCAGGGAGCAATGGACTGCCCGACCTGCCCGCGCCTTTGCCGTGACCTGTTAAACCGAGCGTGTAAATCAGGCAGCTCCTACGCTGGGGCTGATGCCGGCCGGGCACGGGCTGCTCGGTCCCTTCAATAAATCTGGCTCTTGTCAAAAAATCAAGTGCTGGGAAGCGCGGCAGCTGTGGGAGGATCTCCCGGCCAAGCCCTGGCACCGGCTTATGCCGAAAGGAGATGCTCATCCCGGGGTGCTGGAGGCAGATGGAAAAGCAGCGATGAGAAAAGCAAACTCTTTCTTTATGGCTCATGGAACCAGCTTCCCACGCCGGGGATAAAGCTCCAGCGGAAAACCCCGACGCTGCCAGAGGGTGGTTGCATCCCTTTATCCAAAAAAAACCAGCTCCCATCCCGGCTGAGAGCAAGGCACAGGATGCAGAGAGCCGCGGATGCCGCCCTTTGCCACTCTCCTTCCCAGACCTGCCATCTCCCTGCCCTGTGGATCTGGGGCATCCTGCATCCCCCCGTGGATGCCACCCATTGCCACGCTCCTCACCAGACCTGCCATCTCCCTGCCTCCTG
>NW_009649114.1:3203376-3204498 GCF_000708025.1 Charadrius vociferus
TGCCCAGGGGGACTGAGGTGGGGGGCGACTGCCACGGGGCCGCGGCAGTCCAGGGGAACTGGGCAGCTGCAATTTGTTTTAATAAACCCAATGAAGAACAAGGAAATGAAGTGGCAGGGGCGGGTGATTAATCAGAGCCTCCCCCGGCCGATTTCCACCTTCCCGGCTTCATGAAGGTTATTTACCCACTAAGTGGGGAAGCGTAATGCCGAATGCAGCATCCCTCCCGTCCCACCGCCCCCAAAGCCTCGGGGCATCCCCCGTGGTGGGGAGCAGACACAAGCCCAGGGGGGCTCAGCACCGGGGGTCTGATCCAGCTCTGCACCCTCCCGCCTGCGGCAACACAGCCCCGGGCAGCAAAATCCTCGCGTGCCTGCAGGTGCTGAGCATCCCCGGCTCCCGCCGCGCACGCAACGGGCATCGTCCTCCATTAGGTGAATTATTCATGCTGTACAACACCCCTGCGCTAAAAAGAGCTGCTGCACTTGCTGCCACGAAGAAAACAAGCGCCTCAAAGTGTCCGGCGTGCGTCAAGTCCATCCTCTCACCAGGGATGCTCCTCACCCCCGGCTGGGCTTCATCATGTCCCAGTTCTTTCTGGATGGGGTCGAAAAACGCACCCCAGACCCTGACGCAGCTTTTCGGGGATGACATTTGCATGGGACAGACCCAGTTCCTTTCACACCATCCTCGCTGTGGCTGTTCAAGAGAAAGTGGGTAGAGCTGGGGCTGGAAAGCGAGCGGAAAGGGGTGGGAAGGAGCTGGAGCGTGCCAGAAAGCTCTCGCAGTGACGCCAGAGAGATGCTATCACAAGGAGCCGAGACCAGGGAATTTGGGGGAAGGTTTTTCTGCAGGCAGAGCTATGAGGAGTGATGAAACCGGCTTGGACAGAGGATGCCGCATCTGCAAGTTGTTCCACTGATGTACAGCTTTAATTAGGCAGTGGCATCTAACGAAGGACACGTTATTTATTTATGTAGCGCGGGAGCGACAAAACCCCTGGCAGGGAGGGGCGGGGGGAGAGCTGGGGGGGCTGTGCGGCGGGGAGCAGGGATGGAGCAGGCAGAGATGCACGGGAGGGGAGCGCGGGATGGGGCGAGGGACAACGGAGGGGGACATGGA
>NW_009649114.1:3205012-3208002 GCF_000708025.1 Charadrius vociferus
GATGGGGGACGTGAGCAGTACTCGCCTCGTGCCGTGATGCCGTGGCAGGAGCCAGAGCTCCGGCAAGTGTCATTCCCCAGGGAACGGGCAAAGGCAACCGCCTGCGCAGCGGCGAAGGCAAACGCTTTGCTGAACCTCCGAGCGGAGTCACCCGCGCTTAAAGGTCAGCGGCGGCGTGAAATGGAAGTTGCCTTATTTTCATTTTAAGCATGTCCCTGCCATAAACTCACTATTTGAATAACAAAGAGCGGCAGCAGCTCTCAGGTCGTGGGGGGGGCGGAGAAGGGGAAGAGCCTCCCTCCCCCAAGCCCCCCAGGAACACGGCTGTGCCCGGTGAGGCATGGCGAGACCCCCACATCCCATGGGAACGATGTCCCTGTGCTGGGGACCGTCAGGGAGCGCACCCACCCTGCACGCACACCCCATCGCCCACGCACAGGGATTCGCTGCTGTCTAGGAAGGGTTGAGCTCCTCCTGCATCCTTCTCCCCCCGGGGATTTGGAGGTCTCCATCCCCTACGCACCTCCTCACTGTCACGTTGGGCTGAGATCAGCTCTGGATTTTAAAGTTGCTGAGGACACCCGGGGCTTCAGGCAGCACCAGTGCCCAGCTGCAAGGCTGGGGCATGGGTGCACCTGAGCTCAGCGACATCCTTCCCACACGGGTCACGGCCGCTTTGCCCGAGGATCAAAATTGGAGAAGTGAGGGTGGAAAAAAAAAAAAAAAAACAAACAAAAAACACAATCGGGAAAGGATGTAGGTCCCCTCCACTCCTCTAACTGTCACTCTCCTGCCTCCTTCCCCGCTGCCTGCCTCCCTCCCCCTCTCCGAGGCAAGCATTCAATCATTTTTGTCTTGGCAAATAGCTTTTAAGTTCCTCCCGCTCCCTCTAATTTATATTATTTTAATTATTGAATAGCCCTCTCACTCGTCGCCTGGAACATTAGCACGTTTTTTTAAAAAAAAAAGGGACCCAGAAAAATCAAACTCCATCAGCGATCTGCTTTTTCCGTCTTTGCTAACAGCTTCCAGCCCTCCCAGGAGGGCGCCCGGCGCTCTCAGCACGCCGGGCTGGCGGAGGAAGAGGAGGAGGGAGAGAGAAAAAGGAAAACGGCATCAGTCCTGCAGAAGCGAGGGGTTTCGGGGTGCTGGGAGGCGAGGCAGAGCTGGACCCCCTCTCCGGGAAGAGCACGGGGCCCCTGCCACTGCTGGGCGTGCGGAGTATTTACATTTCTCTCTGCCATTTGCTGCGGAGGGGGCTCTTGTTCAAACACTCGCTCCGGCTCAGGGACGTCGCTGCGGATAAATAAATGCACAGCGAGGGGGGAAAGTAATTATAAACTCCTCAGCTTTCCTACAGCTGGAGGAGAGAGCAGGAGGCAGAGCCAGCCCTCGTCCCCCCGCAGCCCTGAGCGCCCCGTTCCCCCCCGCACACCGGGGACCGGTGGCACAGGACAAACGTCCCCAGCCTGGCTGATGTCCCCTGGGCTGGAGCAGAGAGCGGTCACGGCCGTCCTCGCACCCCGTCGGCAATAGCTGCCTCCGATGCAGCAAGCCTGCGACTCCCAACCATTCGGCCACACATTTTGGGGGTATACCCCACACCCCCTTATCGAGCCGTCCCCCGTAACTGGTGTCAGGGTGGTCCCTGTTGAAATGCTCAGCTGCGTGCAGGCAGGCGAGTCGAGAGCGTTAGTCTACAGGCGACAGCCACAACGTGTCTTATATGATGGCAAAGGGTATCTCACACCCGGGGTGCTGAGCGGGATGGCCGGGGTCCCCCCGAGCTGACCCCCCGCGGTGACACCGCTCCCACAGACTGGCCAAGTCTCCTCCAGTATCAGCTGGGGTGGGGGGTGAGGGCTGCACCCCAGAAACCCTCGGGGACCTCCCAGGGAGGCCGGACCCTCTCCAGCCTCAGAGGTTTTCAAGATCCACCGCAACCAAGACCTGAGCAACCTCCCTGACCCCAGAGACAGCCCCGGTGGACACGGGCGGTGGGCTGAGCCCCCCACGGTCCCTTCCAGCCTGAGTTATCCCACCTCACACCCACCCTCAGCCCACCTCCCCATCCATCCCCTGCAAGGCGACCTCCCTCCCACAGCCCCGCTGACGCCAGGAGCATCAGCATCCCCCGTCACCACGAAGCTGGGGGAGAAGAGATAAAAATCCTCCTGCTAAAAGTGTCGTCAGCAAAGGGGGACGGAGGAAGGGATCCCCGGGGACCCGGGGGAGGCAGGAGAAGGGTTTTAAAGACACCAGCTCCTGCCTACCCCCAGCTGTGGGGAAAGAGGCACGTGTGGAGGAACACTGCAAAAACATGCGCGGCGGTTTCACTGAGTGGTCATTTTTACCCTCGCCGAGCCCTACCTTGAAGAGCCGCAGGATGTTGGCCACCATGATGGAGACGGAGCTGCCCGAGGCGCCGATGACGCCGACCACCCGCTCGGGTTTGGTGATGATGGGGGGACCGCCGTTGACGCAGCGCACCTCAGTGCTGTCCTTCTCGATGAGGGCTTGCACGAAGGTCAGCGACTGCTCCAGGGCGTGCGTGTCCCGCGAGCACGTGTCCAGGATGCGGGCACCCAGGGTGATGCTGGGGAGCAGGTCGGGGTCGTTGTTGATACGGTCCAGGGCGAAGAGCATGGCCTCCAGGCGATGGATGCCCTTCTCCTTCTTCAGCTCCCCGCAGGGTTTGCCCTCCCTGCCCCGGCCGTGCACGGGGAAGAGCCCCCCGAGGGTGATGTCCCCGTCGATGCGGATGGAGTTCATGTGCGGGTAACCCTGGCCCTTGGGCTTGGCAGCACCCCCGGGCGCCCAGCCGCAGCTCCAGGCACTCAGGAGGAGGCAGAAAGAGAGATGCTGCATGCAAAAATAACCCCCGCTCATCGCCGAAGCCGTGCTGGGGCAGAGCTCGCGGCCCGAAACCCGGCGGCAGTCAGGGAGCGAGGCTGGCACGGGCGGGCGGCATGGCTCCCGGTGCGCTCCCG
>NW_009649114.1:3208054-3209848 GCF_000708025.1 Charadrius vociferus
TACGCCAGGGAGAAGAGGCGGCGGCGGAGACGTGAGCCCAAGCAAAGCTTCGGGTCCTTCCTCCGAAACCCTTGAGAGGGCGGGGTGGAACAGGAGGGAGGGGGAGAGAGAGAGACAGAAAATTAAGCAGGAGGATGAAGAGGACATCCGCTATTCTGAGCTTTCATCAGGGAGCCCAGCAGAAGTTAGCACTGGAGGTTATTGTTAAAAAAAGATTTGGGATTCGCTTGGTTGCTGATTCACACTCAGCCCAAACCATGTGCAGGCGGAGGCCGGTGCGGGGGCCCCCAGCCCCCTCTGCCCCACGGAGCAAGACCAGGTCGGTGGTCAGCTTGGGGGTGGAAGGAGACCCCAGGACCCATCCCATCCCGTCCCTTCTTCAGGGAGCCTCCAGGGTGGGACAAGCCCCGAGACGGTGCTTGGAGGGGGGCAAACCCCACATGCACCCACAGCCCCGGTCCCTGCCGGCCCTAGAGCATCCCTCCTGCCCCGGGGCACCGCTGGGCACGGGAACCAAGCAGCCACCTTAAAGCTGAGCTCGATTTAGACCCCAAGCTGATGTGGGGGGAAACCTGCTCGTTAAACAGCCCCTCTATGGAGTGCAAACTGTCCTCCTCTCCTGAGCATCCCCTGCTGCGCCCACCCGCCCCTTGCCTGTCCCCATGGATGGCCCTGCCATGCACAAGCTCCTGCCCCCAGCAGAGCAGGCTGAGGCTGAAGATCTTCCCAAACCTCCTCCCAGGTCTGCCAGGCACATGCCTTCGGCGGAGGTCAGGGCCACCAGCCTGCACTGTCCCCCATGCCCTGCACCATCCGAGCTCAAGCAAAGAGGTGCCGAAGGACCCGGGGGCCGTGTCCCAACAGGCTTTTCCTTTGCCTTCCCCGAGTCCCCACATCTTGAACACCGCGCTGCAAACCGTGCGGGCTCAGAGCTGATCTGTGTCTTATGCGAGAGCCGACACGGCCAGGCACTGCCGAAACCCGGCATTATGGATCTGAATCACTACCCTAAGCATCGCCGCTCCTGCTGCTTTTCCTTCGAGCCACTGATTTCTGAACCAGCAGCTGCCTCCTTGCAAGCATCCGCTATCGACAGCTTCCAGCAGCAAATATCGACAGCACCGAGGGCTCGCCCAAGCCGCGGGGGGAGTTTGGCTTTCTGGCTGCCCCAGGGTCCGCTCAAATTAAAAGCGCCAAGGATGGATGGTCAGCTGTGTGCCGAGCACATTGGGCTGCAAAAGCCATCGGACCCCGAGCTGGGTGCCCACAGGGGAGGAAGGAGGGAGCAAATGGTTCCTTGGGGGCAAAACTGGTGGTGAAGGCACGGGGAGCGGCGCCTGGGTGATGCCCACAGGCTGTGCCCATGGACACACACCGCATCCCGACCTGCATCCCAACACCTCCCCGAGCGCCACGGGGCATCGGCAGCCCTGGCACCAAGCACAGCCCATGGGGAGCGTTTCAGCATCGCCAGCTCCTCTCCCCAGAGAAGCAGCAGAGAGCAGCCCTGCCCTGCAGCACGGCGCGGGGGGGGCACCCTTGGGTCCCGATAAACCATTGCACAGCATGGTATGAGATTTGGTCCTTTCACCGGGTGGAAAAAACCCACCTGCTCTTGCTAACTGCCATCCCGCCCCGCTGCCCCAGCATACCGCTACCCACACCGTATCTCGGAGGTGGTGGCTCCTCCAGAGCCAGCGCTGGAGCTGGCAGAGAGGGCTCAGCCCACCCCAGCCCCTCCATCCCAGCCCCACACCCTCGCAGGGACCTCCTGCTCACAGCTAGGGGGGGGGG
>NW_009649114.1:3210495-3214249 GCF_000708025.1 Charadrius vociferus
GCCCCGCCGCCGGCAGAGCCCCCGCCAGCGCGGCCCCGCTCGGATGTGGGGATCAAGGGCAGGGATCAACCCTCCGCATGGTCCCCGTCTCCTTTGCAAGAACCATCCCATGCGTTGGCAGCGGAGCAGGGGGAAAACAGCTCCTGCGACTGCCTGGAAGCGGGTCAGGCTCTCCCCGTGGTGAGGAAGCAGATGATGGGGAGACCCAGAGATGCTCAAACACAGCGCTTCCCCCACGCCAGCTGAAATCAGGTCATCTCTTGCATCCTACCCCAGGAGCCGTGACATTTCTGGCCGTCGGAGAAGGTGCGATGGGTCACCACGTGGACCCGCTCCCAGGAAAACGCTGCGAGCCCACGGCAGCTCCCACGGAGCTGGCAGTGCCCCCAGAGCCCACAGCCTCTCCCTTTCTTCTTTTAAGCTTTTTCCTCTCTGTTCTCTCCCCTTTGTGCCTCCTTTGATCATATAATCTGAACGAACTGAAGGTAAAAATATCACGGCAGGCAAGAAGAAAGCGCAAATAATGGGGAGGGGAGGGGGGAGCTGGTTTGAATCCCTCACTGAATCATTAGGGGAGATGCAGCCTGAATTACCCGATGAGCCTGCGCTGCAAGCGGCCCGAGCGCTCGTCGGAAGGGGCAGGAGACGAGCATCCCCTTCCCCCCCATCACCCTCCACTTGCCCCGAGCATCCCCACGGCCCCACACAAACCACTGTTCCCCACACAGCCCAAATTTTGGTCCCACCCCTGCCGGGGGTGCGCCCAGCCCTGGGGTGCTGCCCGGGGGGTGGCGAGCAGGCAGGAACCCCGACGGTAAAGCTCGAGAGCGAGAAGGAGGGAAACCCATCCTTCCTCCATGGTGTGGGTCCAGCCTCTGCTCCCCAGGGAGCTCCTGCACCTCCCCAAAGCAGCCCTCCCCCCATGAGGCTGGTCCTGCACATCTGGAGAGAAACGCACGTCTGGAGGGAGGTGCACATCTGGAAGAGATGCCTGCCTTCAGCAGGTGCTCACGGCACGGGGAACAGCCTTACCCACAGGCTACGGGCAGCGAGGGGATGGAGCCGCCCTCCTGCCCCCTCCGCAGGGCCACCACCACCCCGGGGAGAGAAATACTCGCAGATTTGGAACAAGTTGGGTGCAGGCGCTCACCCGCGAGGGTGGTGATAAACGGGGAGGAATGAATGCCCAGCGCAGCACTTATCATAGCTCCAAAGGACGGAGCAACACTGGTTCCTCGCGCTGCCCACGAGCCCATCGCGGGTGAGCATCGAGCCTTTCCGCCACCCTCATCCCGGCCATGCCGCAGCCGGATCTGCGATCTGGAAAGCAGTGTAAGGACGGATCAAACCGAGCAGATCTCCAGAGCCCCGGCACAGGTCATTGCCCAGCCTGAGCCAAACTGACCTAACGAGGGTCGGGAGCCGCAGAAGTGAGTGCTGGGGCTGCTGCCACCCCGGGACAGGGCTAGCCAAGGGGGTGACGGGCAGCACTGGGCTCCCGGGCTGTGCCCCTGCCCTGCGGGTCACCAGCACCCCAGGACACGGGGCCGGTCCTGCACGGTGGCATCTTGCCCCCCTCTAGCGGTGGCCAAGCCACCGGCCAGCACCGGCATCGCCATCATCGCCATCCCCAAAGGCCCCTTGATGGGGGGCTCAGCTGGGCGGGAGAATCAAACGCTGATTAAAAATCCCCCCTGCGCCGCGCAGAGCTCCTGCTGCAAAACCATCTCCAGTGCCCAGAGGAGGGATCGCGTCCAGAGGCAGAGAGTAACCGTCCCGGGCTTCACCTCTGCGGCTCCTTCCACAGCTCCTTCCATGCATCCGGCCGGGATTGCAGCAAGACATAATCTGTGCTCGCCACATCCCACAGAGCTCAGAGATGCTCGCAGGCGCTGGGACACGCGGCCCTGGAGCTGGGCAGCCCGTCCCACCACGGGGGTCTGCACCCCAGGGCTTTGGAGCCAAGGCAAGCGATCCCGGTCACCCCCCCGGGGCTGGTGTATCTCCAGGAGAGGCAGCCGGAGCCACACACACAAGCACGCATTGCATGCATTTTCTTCCCAAAATTTCCAGTCCCCAGCCTGGTGCTGTCACAGCGCTGGGAACGGACAACCCAGAGGGACCCCCAAATCACACCGACAGTCCCTAAGAGACCTGGCCCATCACGGCTGCACAGCGCAGGGGGCTCTTCGCTGGAGCCCCCCAGACCTGCCTCGCGACACAGGGATTTCTCAGCAATGAAAAAGCTCCTTCGGGGAGGGGGGAATAAATAAATAAGGAAGGAAACGGCCCATTTCTCTCCCTCGCTCCGCTCCCTGCAGGACTCCCAGTCAAAACCAAGTCATTTTACTGCCATTAGCTCTGTGGAGCCCATGCCGCTGCAGGCAGGGGAGTTCATGTCTCATGTGCCATCAACCCGAGCGCTGGCTAACCACTAATCACCGCGGCTTTATCACCCCCAGCCGCCGGCAAAGCCAAGAGGAGAGTCATTCAGATCCCAGCCAGGGCTCATCGCAGGGCAGCCCGAGCATCCGACCCCTCTCCGAGCAGACCCCACTCCCATGGACCACAGAGCTCTGCCCGCACCGGGCTCCTTCAGCTGTGCAGGACCTGGTGGCTCCCAGTTCAGAGCCAGGGCACCCACTGGTTTTGCGCTAAGCCCACCCAGTTGCATCGGGGCTTGTTAAACCAGGCAAAGGCTGAGCGGGTGGCGCGGTCCGGGAGATGCAGGAATAAGCACTCATCCGCACAACCCCATCTCCAACTGCCCAGGAGCCGACCACCCATCAGCCCACCACCAAAGAGACCTCCTCAGTCCAGCCCCGGTACCGGGAGGGCTCTGCTGGCTTCTGCCGTGCTGGCTGCCACAAGCTTGCCGGCATCTTTTTGAAAATCAAGGCCATTTTTCTTTCCCCACCTGCTATTCCTTCGGCAAGCGGGGCCAGCCGGCACGCAGCACAATATCCCAATTAGCGCACGCTCGCTCTTCCCCGCTTGCGACCGATTTCAGGGAACTTCGCTTTGGCTCCTGGCTTTTTGTTTAATTGCAAAAGCTCCATGAAGTACAGCAGAATTCAGACACGGAGGGAGGGGACATCAGGTTAAGTTCTCTTTCGACAGGCAAAACCTTAAGTATTCAGGTCGAGTACCCCAGTGTTCGCTCGGAGGAAAAGCCAGGCCACGGCTCAGCAGGCAGCGGCGAGCAGAGACCCCAGATTCTACCATCAAAACCCACCCCATGTGCTCTGAGATGCAGCCCACCGCCTCCCCCAGCAACCCCTCGATCGATGCACAGACCGATATCGCAACGCTTGCATAAGCCCAAGCGCATCGCCCGGCTGCCGACTCAACCTCTCTGCAACCAGGTCCTGCCAGCACCCGGCTCAGAGTCCCACGCGGGGAAAAGCCAGGTATTTCCCCCCTCCTCACCGCTCTGGAGCATCCCCTGAAGGATGCTGAAGTCCGAAGAAAAAGGCTCCTACCAGGTGCAGATCAGACCCAGGGAATATTCATCACGTTATATATATATATATATCTCCTTAACTGCCAGAAAGCTCTCTCCTTCCCCCTCCCTCCCCGCTGCCAAGCAGGCCAGCGCTAATCCCTCACTTCGAAGGACTGGATGGCATGGCGAGGGGAAGGCGAGCAGGATCCGGCCCCGGAACAAGCGGAGATCGCAGCAGCTCACCTTGCGGGAGGCGGCACAGGGTCTCCGCCGGCAGCCAACGCACAGAGCTCCAGCCGGGAGACGCCG
>NW_009649114.1:3214260-3216040 GCF_000708025.1 Charadrius vociferus
AGCCGGCGCACGTCCCCGCTCCTGCCACGTGCAGCAAAATCCCCCAATTAATTTTTGATCGCCTTCTGCGAATTGGGACGGCGCTGGCTTGCAGCGAGAGTGCAGCCTGACTGCCGGTCCCCAGCGGTGCCCCTGGCACTGCCCGGCATTTCTGCTCCCCATCACACCTACGCCCCAAGACCCCGGTCTGGCAGCACGAGCCCCTGCCCGTACCCAGCCTGGGAAAGCCCCGGAGGGGGCAGAGACCCCCGGTCCTGAGCCGGGCTTTGTGCAGGGCCATCCACAGCACTGGGGCATGGGGAACCGGACCACCCCGCAGACGAAACCCCTCCATTAGACACAAAGCCCGAGAGGAAGAGATGGTGCCCACAGCAGGCGCGAAGCCGGGGAGGGCAGCGGGAGCGGGTTCGCCTATGTTATAATTAGGACCTGCCACATCTTCAAGCCATTGCCTTTCTGGGAAGAGCTGGAAGGGGGTGGCTGAGCTGACAAATCCATCCTCCTCCTGCCTGATGCCAAAGTTGAAGCACGTGACACCCTTTTTCGGGGAGCCAGCAGGCTCCTCTGCAGGGGGACGCTGGCCCCCGGGATGCAGGGCTGGACCACAGCTGCACCCAAGCTTCAGTTCCAGCCGTAAAATCCCCTTGAAGGTCCCCCTCCACTGCCTCGACACCCCGGGGTGCAGCTCAGCACCACCAACCCAGCGCCTGCCTCCCTCCCCAAATCAGGCTTGCCTGTGCCCCCCCAGCCCGGGGCAGCTGGAACCCACTGCTGCCCACGGGGACCCACCACCCTCGCAAAGATGGACCACCCTCGCCGCAGCCCCCAGCGCTGCATCCCCCCAGCTCGGCCAGGCTGGCCAAAAGCAGCCAAGATGATTTCTGCACCCATCGCACCATGGCTCTCGGCACGAAGGCGGGAGGTTACAGGGAAGGGGGGGGGGGTCTCACCCTGGCTCTCCCCCAAGCCGGAGCCTTGCCCAGCACGTCCCCTCGCACCCCCTGCCTGCTGCCCTGCTGCGGATAAAGCCCGGCTTAAAGAGAGAGAAGGGAGGGAAGGAAACAAGCTTTTTCTTTTGGCACTTCTCTTGGCATTTTCCCAAGCTCCTCACTGCATTCAACAGATCGGCTCAGTTCCCTCCCTCCCCGGGCCCTGCCTCGGGCGAGCGGCCAGCTCCGGTGAGCTCCTCTGGTCACCCCAGCCCAGCTTTGGTCACCCCAGCCCGGCTTCGTGCCATCCCTCCGTCAAGCTCCAAGCCACAGGTCACCCGGCACGGCAGCGGCGGCGATGGCAATGACTCACTCCGCAGCGTCTCCGTCGCAGCCACCGCTGAAGGCAGCGGGCATCCCCCTCAAAGCCCAAAGCAGCCCACAGAAAAATAACCCAGCTGGCAGAGCACAGCAAACTCATCACACCAGGAGGAGGAGGAGGAGGAGGAAGGCAGCGGGACTGCGCCAGGGCAGACGGTGGGAGAGTTCTCCGTTTTTTTCCCACAGCTGCCAACTTCCCCGGCGGCTCCCGAAGCCGCACAGATCCGCTTTCCCAAAAAGCGCTGAGGACCAGGAGAGCGCTCCGGAGAGGAAAACAAACCCGGGAGCATCTGTCTGTCACAGGGCTCCCTGCCCCGAACCGGGGATGCCTCCACGGCTCCGGGGAAGGTTCTTACCCCCAAAAAGCCCCTCCAAGCTCGAAGAGGCAGCCCCTTCCCCGCTGCCCAGGGCAAAGCACCGGCTCTCTCTGCCCCTGCCTTGCCCTGCGGCGGGTTCTGCGGGCCCTGCCC
>NW_009649114.1:3216996-3220766 GCF_000708025.1 Charadrius vociferus
CACCGGGGCGGGGGGGCCCCCCCGCCCCCGCCCCCGGCTGCCCCCCAGTTCGGGGGGTGGAGGCGACACGGCTGCACCCCACAAGCCCCCTCCGCCGAGCAGCACCGGGCACGAAGGGCTCCAACAGCCCCGGCCGGTGGGAAGGGGGGTGGATATGGCACATATCCTGCCCTGCTGTCCCCAGCACCTCTCCCCTCCTGGTCCTTAGCATCGAGACATATTTTACTCGTGCTTGTCCTTCTCTCCCTGCCCATCACCTGCAGCCATCATCGCAGCCGTGAACGCAGCAGCAGGACTGACAGGCAGCCGGGCCTCCAGACCCCGCGGTGCTAAAGAGCTTCTCACGGGTCACATCCTCTAATTTCAGTATTTGCAGAAGCGAAGGCCCACGACAGCTCCCATGGGTGCAAACACACCAGCCTTTGCCAAGCCCCGCAAGGAGCACGGGGCATGGCAGGGGCACAGGAAGGGTCCCCCAGGCCAGGCTGCTGAGATGCTCCAGCTCCCACCATGTGCGCTAAAAGCCAGCCCCAAATTTCCCCTCCCCATGGCGGGAGCAGCTCCCCAGGGCAGCGATGACGAGCGTCACCCCAAGCCATCACCCTTCTCTTCAGCCTCCCATAAAACGATGCCAACACCCCACTCCACACACAGCACGCAGCTCGTGCATCGTCTCCTTTCGTTATCAAACCACCCCCTGCCAGGCCCCAGCAGCTCCAAGGAGCCCGTCGTGGTGTGTCGATTCATTAATCCAGAGAAAACACAGCCCCCTAGTAATAGCCATTGACACATTAACTGCTCCAATCCATCACAATAATGACTGCGAGATAATCGGTCACCGGAGCGATTAAGGACTATACACCTGCCTGCACCAGGGCTGCGAGAGCACTCAGCCCATGCAGGGACCCCGGGGAGGGGGGGGCGAACCTGGCTGTGAGGAGGGGTCTCTGCAGCTCCAACTGCCCCTCCGAGCACCAAAAAGCAAAGCTCAGCCCTTCCAACACGCGTTTCCAGCCTCATCACTTCCCTAAGGATTGATGCATTCCCTGCTTGGAATAGTGAAACAGCAGCCCTGGTGCGGGATGAAGCAGGTCGCGGGCAGGAAGGATGCTGCTGCGAAGGGTTCAGCGCTGCGACCGCAGCCCTGTCACCCAGATGCTGTTTAAGAGGCTGGAGAGGAGCTGGAGAAGCACTCAGGGCTGCCCAGCTCCCAGCTCAACGCCCTGGCCAGGCTTTTGAAGGAGCTGCGTGCTCTCCAGCGAGATGTACTCCCCCGGAAAGCTGGCCAGCTGCCCTCCAGCCATTAAAATAAGTGGCGATATTCCTATGGATTCAGATGCTCACGGGATCATGCCCAGCGCGCCGTCTCCTGCGGAGAGACCAGGCTGTTGCAGTGATTTCGTTTACAGTGAGAGCCGGAGTGGTTCGCATTATTATTCTGCTCTGATGCAGGGGAGGGCGGCCCCGGGAGGGGGACGGCCCCATCCAGCCCCCCCATGCACGCACACAGGGTGTGCAACCCTCGCCCGTGCCAGGAATCGAAGCAAAAGGACCTCTGCACTGTGGCCACCGAGGAGGGGACCCAAGGATGGATGGTGGTGACAGCCCAGCCCTCAGCTGCGATGTCTCCCACCGGGAGTAACCTCCCGTCCCCGAGCAGGGCTTTGACCCGGTGTCTGCCCCTCTTGGGGGTCCATCAGTTATTTCCAAAAAGGTTCTCAGGGGGGTGGGGACTCACCCGGGCCCTTGTGCGCAGGGAGCAGAGTGGATGTGCAAGAGGGGCGCAAACGTCAAGGAGCCACGTTGTCCCCACCACAGGCACCAGCTGAAACACTGCAATGGCGTCAGGAGAGACCCCCAGAACCCACCCAAGGACCCACATCTGGGACCACCAGGCGACCTGAGGTGGCTACTTGGACAGGCATGGTGTAGGGCAGAGATCCATGGGCAGGAGGAGGGTCTGTGCCCATCGGTGCCAAGGGCCATCGAGCCCCTGGGAGGAGAGGAGCCCCCCACCTGCCCCAAGCCCGAAAGAGCCTCAGGGCACACCAGAGGCACCGGTTGGGGGCTCCAGCCCCTGCGGGATACGCCAGGCAGAAATCCCTTCACTAAAAGCAGCTCTCAGAGGCACCCTGAAGTCAAGTCCTCTGCTCCGGGTGGGGTGAAGCCCTCAGCTCCCCACGGGATTTCTAAGACACGTGCTCTGCCTTCGAGGAGAAACGAGGGCATCCCGCTCACAGCCTGGGATCTGGCAGCACTGGGGCAGGGCTGTGCCCCCGGGCACAAAGACACCGAGCCAGCCAGCTCTGCTTCGCTCAGCTCCCGAGGAAGCGCTGGGGGAAGGTGTCTGGGCTAAATTATGGAGAAGTTTGGGCTGAAGCGTTACCTGCATTGCTCCGGCAGCCTGCTCACCCCGGGGATGCTCAGTGCTCACTGCTGCCCCGGCTCTGGTGGAAAATACCCCTCACCCAGTCTGGGGGACCTGAGTCCCAGGGATTTGGGGGATGCTCTTATCACTGTGGCTGCATCTGGCAGTGTCTCTCTTTTCTCCGAGCCTCATGGACCACACATCTCCCCTTCTCACGCGCCTCTCCCTTCTGTCAGCCAGAAGCCAAAATACCATCACAGCGCTCGTGTCACTATCGAGAACGTCAAAACACAATTAACATTTGAAAACCCGGCTCAAGCCGATGCTGCTGAGCTTCCCCCAGCGTGATGTGACGGGGAAGGCAGAGCCGTGGAGGCTGAAGGGGACGGGTAGGAGGGCACAGGGATGGACGGGAGATGCCCCAGCGATACCGATGAAGGAGCCCGTGCACGGGGTTACCCTGAGAGCAGTTCAGCAAATCCCACAAAGGTCGCTGCCGGTGCGACCAGGGCTCCTCCTCGGCACTTGGGTCAAAAGATGATCAAACACTCCAGGATAGTTCAATACCATCAGCAAATGGATGCAGTACCATCGTCTGCGGGATCAATACAGCTTCATCAGGCTCAAAACAAGAGGAACTGAACAAGTCGCTGCCTCTCCCATCCCAGAGGCAGGGTTGGAGGGGTACCCCCCGAGCCAATTCCCAGCTCCATGTTCACGTCCATCCAGGGATTGCAGAGTGCTCCAGCATCTCCAGGGCCACCAGCAGCCTTTCCCTGAACCTCCAGGGCTTGCAGACCCGGGGGCAGGAGGCTCCGGCGTGCCCCGAGCCCGCTCAACCCAGGGCTGTCTCCCAGACAGGCACAGCTCCGGCCGCGTAGCATCCGGCCTCCCACTGCCCTGGACCCCATCCAGCCAGGAAGGTCACCGCATCCACTGCTAAAGCCACTGAGCACCACCAGGGAGACACGCTGCTTGCATTTTTGTTTGTTTGTTTGCTTTGCTTTGGTTTTGTTTTTTTTTTTTTTTTTAAATATAGGAAAACATGAAACCGCATCTTATGGACTGGACTTTCCGGCTCAGCTCTGCAGAAGGGCTTTGAATAATTTATGGCCAAGCCACCACCTCCTCCTTCCTCTTCATGGGTCACTCGCGGCAAAGGGACACGGGCACCACGCACCGTCCTTTTCATCTGTGGGTTGCGTTTCCAGTGCCTGCAATTGCCTTGGGTGTGGATTTAATTCCCTCCTGGATAGAAGGGTGGGGAAAATAAATCTTTAATTCAAAGTGAAATATTAATAGAACTGTAATTAGCTGTAATATCTACACAATTAAAAAGCAGGAGTCCCAGCAAGAGCTATTTTCATGTGTATTTAAAGAAAAATAAGTTTGTTTGGTAAGG
>NW_009649114.1:3220787-3226129 GCF_000708025.1 Charadrius vociferus
CGGCGGGTCACGGGCTCCTGGTTAGTGCTGGTGACACAGGAGGAAGCCAAGGCTGGTTTGCAAGAAAAGAAAAGAGGAGGAGAAGGATTTAAGAGGGGAAGAAGAAAGAAAGAAGAACATGTCCTTTTGTCGTGCTCCCTGGGGAGGGTTTTGCAGCAAAGGGAAAGTTTTCACTGACGTCAGGCAGAGAAGAGCCTCAGCGAGACGATGGGGAACGGGAAAAGTCTTTTCTGGAAGTTTGCAGGGTGTTTCAGGCTGGGTGTCGAGCGGGGTGACCCGGGCTCAGCCCCCCGCCCCTGCAGCAGTTTGCCAGCAGAAACGGCACAGCTTGCTTGTAAAAAGGCACTGAGCTTTCCTGCGCCGGGCAGTTAGAGCTGGAGATGGGGTTTACCGAAGGAAGAAGGAATAAACAAAATTGCAAAATAAAACCAAGCAACAAAATGATTCGGCTTGCCCCCCCCAAAAAAAACCCTAAATAACAGGCGCAAGGAAAAAAAGAAAAGCCTCGGGTTTCTTTCCACAAGAAAGAGACTCCTACACATAAACAGCACATGAATATGGGTAATAGATATGGATATTTCAGAGAGCAAAAATGGTACTGACTGCGCTCTTATTGGATCAACATTCACACATCGAGTCCATGTTTCTCTCGAGGAGTGAGGATAATGGGATGCCGAATGTCAGACCATTTTAAATATATATAAAACTCATTATACGCTTCATGACTAACCAGATTTCGATGGAAAAGAGTTGCATTTTAAAGAAATGGGGGAAAGAAAAGCCCATCCAGGCTTGCGGGGAGGAATTAGCAATGAAAGAGGGATGATTCGGCTGCAAGTGACGATAACTCCTCCTCCTCCTCGTGAGGAAGGCTGCTGCGGCTGTGCCAGCTCCCTGGCAGCCCCCCCGGTCACCCCTTGCCCACGTTGGGGGCTGCCAAGCCCCCGCCAGCGGCTTTCCCGCAGCCTGGAATCCTGCCGGGCACCCGCATCCCACCCGGATGATGCGGGACACCCAGCAAAACCCTGCCCGAGGTCAAGCGGCCAGACCTGCCTCTTGGAAGCCACCAAAGGGGGACTTTCCCCGGGTTTGTGGGCTTCTCCCAAACCCCCTCCCATGCCAGCACTGAGGGGATGGAGCGAGCGCCGGGATCCAGCCCCGCTCCTCCACCAGCAGCAGCACCGCTGCTTCATGGCCGTACCCATCTCTGGCCAAACCTCCTCCAGCTGCAACATCAGAGCCTCTTGTCAGGGATTTATTCCTCTCTCCTGGATGTATCCAGCCTAAAAATTCCCCTTTGTACCTCACTGCCTCCATGTTTCAGGAGGACAAAGGACTCGTGCCTGGCTTTGGCCGCTCTCTGAGCCTGGAGTCAGGCAGCACCAGCGCGCTTCTTCTCTACAACACTTCCACCTAACGGCAAAAGCGCCGGCAAGGAGACAGCCCACGGCACCAGGGCCGCCCACCCCACGGTCCCTCAGCACCCACATCGCAGCCCCTGGGGGCTCAGCAGAGGCCGGCACAGCTCAGTGCACTGATGGATGCGCTCAGGCTCAGACCTCAGTCGAGGAAAAGCTGTGGGGTTTGCCCCGGGGACTGACCTCGTGAGCAGGTACCGGAGGCTCCAGCAATGGGAAGTCTTGCTCGATTAAATAAGAAAGCCAGTTTTGTGATAGAAATGCACTAATCCGGCACACATTGCCCAGAGAGCGTGACATTTCCCGACCTGTTTTGCAGTGATTTGTCACTGCCAGCATCACCTGGGCTGCATCTATTCCCCACACAACCCATAACTTCTTACACCCATCTGGGGCCAAGCCCCGCGCTCGCAGCCCTTCCCCGGGGAGCCGCAGCAAAACCATAACCCCCCCAAATGGTGTTTTTCCAGGATTTTTCAGCCAGTTCCATCCTCAGGGCGATGTCCTGCTTCCCTCTTGTGGCTGCTGCTCCGGCACGGCTGCGCCGGGCAGGGAGAGGGGATTGGGGAGCTTTGCACCCCACTTCGCTGCTCACCGGAGAGCACGAGGGCTCCTGGCAGCCATCATCTCCAGTCTGATCCACTCAATGTAACTGGTGAACTGGTCCCATCCTGTTTAGAATCTGTTGCTTATAAATGAGGATGAAAAGGAGCCGTTGCCTAATTCACCGGGTCCCCCCGCCCCCAAATCTGAGCTGCCAACCCCAGGGCTCAGCAGCCGAACTGGTGGCAGAGAAAGCACCGAGTTATTTTACCCGCTATCTGTGTGGGATGGGCTGGGACACCCCCGGACAGAAAGTGTCAGTTGTCCACGGACACGCACGCAAACACTTTGTCAAAACACGTTGATTTAATTTTTTGGCCCTCCTTACCGGGATCCGCCGCTGAGCGAGTTCCCAGCCCTCACCCAGTGGGAAAGACAACTGGAAACCAGACCCGACCCTCTTCCCCTCCCAAATTGCTCCCACCCTCCTGAGAAAGCTGATGGGGAAAAGAAGGGAAAAGGGAGAAGACAAGTTCCTCATCCCACGAGAAGCTCTCTGCAGCAGGATCGGGCCCCGGCACGAAGCGTTGCCGATGGTTCTCCAGCTGATGCCGAGCGGCAGCAAACACCCCGCAGCACCTTCCTGCTCCTGCCTCCCGCTGACATCCAGCCATTCCTCCTCAACACTAAAACGTTATAACAGTCCTTAAAAATGAAATAGCAGTGACAGATTCAGCGGTGTCGGAGGAGCTGCTCCGTGTCGGAGCGCGCGGGCTCACGTGGCACAGGCCCAGGGACACGGCTGAGCAGCGAGAGGCTATTTTGGGCAAGCGATTACTCCGGATTTTGGGTCTAAACAATGCAGAAACATGAAGAGCTGAGGCACAATGTTACATTGGAAATCTCTCATTATGCACCTTCAGCACCTTTTATCACCGGCGCTCCAGAGAGCGGAGGACCGACCCCTGAACCAGTGCAGAGATGGCTCAAACTCATCACACCCGTGCTCAGACCACCCTGCGGGACCATGGATTTGGGGATGCAGCTTCGGCCGAAGCCACCGTCCTGCTTCCACGGCAAAGACCCCCAGCCACGAGGGTTGTTAAGCCCTGGAGGGACACAGAGCAGGACCCAAGACACGGAGCTGCCTAACAAGCTGGCAGCGCTGGCGTCACTAAAGCCACCGGGTATTTCAGGGTAAATATTGCACCAAGCAGGAGCCACTTCCAGCTGCGTTTGAAGCAGGGCTGGGGACAATGAGTGGCGGCTTTTATTCCCATCCTGGTTTTAAAGCTTCGTCTTGCAGCAAGAACCCGACACGGCACAGAAGTCACCCCCTATGTAGCCTCGGAGGTGCCGGGGGTCCCAGTGGTTCTGCCCCACTCCTCTGGACCAATATGCCTTTTCTCCTCCCCAATTTTCTCTCCAAAGCCAGAGGTGTCCCCCTGTCCCCAGTGCAACATCCCGGGGACGCGTCCCTGTCCCCCAACCCCAGCATGGGGAGATTTCCCAAGAAAAAGGGGGGCAGACAGCTCTATCTGTGTTTCCATTTGGATGCAGGAAGGGTTTTTGTTTTCCGCCCACAGGGATCATGGGCAGCTGGAAATGCTTTCTTTTAAAAAAAAAAAAAAATAAAGGAGAAAAAGGAAGGAGAGAGCACATTTGGTGGTAAAATTAACTGTGACGGCCAGACAGCACATACTCCCTCTGCACCAACAGGACAATTAGAGGAAAATCTTTATGTATTAACTAACATGAGGACCACTGATGGTGCGGAGAGTTTATCCCCTCGTCCTTCCCGGCTGGTGCTTTCTTTTAAAAAAAAAAAAAAATAAAGGAGAAAAAGGAAGGAGAGAGCACATTTGGTGGTAAAATTAACTGTGACGGCCAGACAGCACATACTCCCTCTGCACCAACAGGACAATTAGAGGAAAATCTTTATGTATTAACTAACATGAGGACCACTGATGGTGCGGAGAGTTTATCCCCTCGTCCTTCCCGGCTGGCCGGGCCGGAGCGGAGTGGCAGCCAAGAGGCAGGACAGGGCTGACCGGGGAGCAGCACATCGCCAGCTCCCAGCCACAAACAGCCCTGAGCCGTCGGGGAGGGACCGGCAATGGAAAACCATGGGATGCTGGAAGGGCCCAACGCTGAGCATCCGTCTCTCGAGTCCCCAGCCAGGTATGGGGACACAGAGGAGACGGGAGGGGAAAGCAAGGAGGAGAGCGTGGAGCAGGCCGGTGAGCTGCCATCGCCATGCTTCTCCTCTCCAAGTGCCCGGGGAAGCCACCGTAACCCTCTCAAAGGTCTCCGAGCGCACAGCTGATGCTCATCCCGCATCCGACCCCGTGCCAAAAGTGCCCCCCCATTCATTCTGCGTGCACCAACCTGCTCTGCCGGAAAGCAAAGCGCCCCGAATTAGGATGGATTTGCACCCAGGGCTCCTCCAGCACCCCCTGCCTACTGCTGCGGTGGAGGGGGGACAAGGGGCAAACATTGCCCCCCACCCAGGGAAAGGGACCCCATACAAGTGAAGCCCCACAGCACCAGCGCAGCCTCCACCACAGAGCTGACCCCATCGAAATAACACCCGTCTTCTCCTCCCAACTTCTCCATAATTCATGCAACAACCTCCTGAAAGAAATATCCTCCTCGGGCATAAAATATTCATGGCCTCAGACTTTGCAAGGAAACACTGTCTTCCTTGGAGCGCTACCAAACAGTCAATGCCGGCACAGATTTGCCTTTGCAAGAGTAATTATGTTCCCCATCGATCGGGTGCTGCAACGAGAGGGGCTGCATCAGGGAGGGCCCCCCCCGACCAGCATCGGTGTGTGGCTCCTGTGCAAGAAAACAGCTTTTGGAAAAGGCCTAAAAGGGCTCAAGAAGAGGTGGGATGGATCTGGCAGTGTGAAGTGACATCCCAAGAGATCCCCGTCCCCGTGGCTGCATCTCTTTGCGCAAGCAACAGCCGTCCCAGAAAGGACCGTCTCCCTCAGCATCGCCACAGATCCCACCCAGTCCCATCCCAGCCGTGCTCACCACCCCTCGCACACTCACGGACCGACACGCCGATAATTACACACCTGTGGATGACACCCCCCAGCCCCCACCTGCCTCTTTCCGCTCACAATTAGGATGCCGGTCAATTAATTAAGAGCTCTGACATATTTCACTCCATTTGCAGAGTTCGGTAGGGGGCCCTGGCCCCGGCCCCGTTCCACTGCACAATATTCAAAAGCATTATTATTATTATTATTATTATTATTATTATTATTATTATTACTTGGTTTTTCTCTTTCCCAGCACAGGCAGAAGCACCAGCTCTAGTCGCAGGAGGGCAATGGGATTGCGGGGCCGTGCTACGGAGGGAGCAGCCGG
>NW_009649114.1:3226277-3227099 GCF_000708025.1 Charadrius vociferus
AGCAGCTCAGCACCAGCCGCTGGTGGGGACTCTGCTGAAGCGACAGCGGGTGAAGCCGCGGTCCTCGCGGGGTGCTCGGTGGTGCTGCACCCGCAAATTTAGTGTTGGCACCATCAGCCGAAGATGCTTTTGTTGCCGAGAGAACAGCTTCTCTGACCTAGCTATTAAAATTAACTCCTAACAAATTCTCACCCATAACCCGATCAATTCCCCAGCAATAAGCCGAGCCCGCGCTCAGGCCAGGCTCCCATGGGAGGCTCTGGCACCCAGATGTGCTCAGCAGCTGCCGGGCACCAAACCCTGGGGGCAGGCAGGTCTGGGAACCACTGGTGTGGAGGGGACATCTCCCCGGCCCCTGGCAGCCTCTGCTGGGGCACATGGGGACACCCACACTGAAGCAGAGCCCCCATCCCGGTGACAGAGGGGTCCTTTAGCTGCCACCGCTTGGGGACAAGCCCAGGCTCAAGCAGCAGCGTGCGTTTAATTACTCACTTCTTGTCCTGTGCAATATGCGCTGCAATAAAACACAGCCCAGATTTCATGGTTCCTCATATCACAAGCCAATTAAAAAAAAAATAAATAAATAAGAAGCCTTTGCCACCAAGCCTGCCTTCAGCAGCCAAACTTCGCCCCAAACTGGGCGCCCCAGCCATGCCAGGGGGGCACAGCTCCCCGCGCCCCGAGCGAGGGGTCCCTGGGGGGTTCTCCCATGCATCGGCTATAGCAAGGTCCAGGAAATCCCCTGGGATGAGGGGGGAGATGGAGGTGGGTGCATCACCCAGCTTCTGGGGGGGCTCGGCGGTGGGGAAGGAGAGGAGGGGG
>NW_009649114.1:3227477-3227948 GCF_000708025.1 Charadrius vociferus
GGGGGAAGGGGGGAAGGTTTTGGGGGCAATTCACTGGTCTAACACCCCACGCACACATGGCTGTGGTGGGGACAGGGACCATCCCCTCCTGTCCCACGTTCAAACGGTGTTGCACAGTGTTAGCACGCAGCTCCCACCACCCACGTGCATCGGGTGAAACACAACATCCCCCCCCCAGGAGCCTTCCCTAAATCTCCAGGGAAAAATCCCCCCTGCCAGCTGATGCACCCCGAGCACTCTCCCCAGGGATGCTGCGGAGCAGGAACCCTCCAGGCAGCCATTAACTACGTCCTTCTATTTAAGGGTGACGTGTGGGTGCTGGCCCACGGGTGGGCTGGTTTAGGGGTGTTCTCCCTGGGGCCCATCGTTGGGAATGGGAACGCTACTGTCCTCCCCCGGCTCCCAGTCACGCCGAGCCACCCCCCCAACCCGCGCCGTCGTGACGCTCCCCTCCGAGGGGGGGGACGCGTG
>NW_009649114.1:3228442-3228992 GCF_000708025.1 Charadrius vociferus
CCCCCCCCCCGCAGCCCCTCAGCCTTTCCCTTCGTGACCCCCCCAGCTCGGCTGTGCCATTTGAAAGATGACCCCCTGGCATCGCCGGGCAGCGCTCGGGCCAAGCGCCACGTAACCGGAGCCGGGAACGACCAGTGACCACCCGGCCTGTTATAGCCAGCCCTCATCCTCTGGCTGGGGCTGGATGTCACGTACCCCCCCAGGGATGGGTGAGCCACATCGCAGGGTCAGGGACATGCCACGTGCCTGGGTGTCCCCTGCGGTCCTCGGGGGGTAAGGCAAGCAGGCTGTGGAGGGCTCAGCCATGCGGCCAGGGTCACCAGCATCCCCCTGTTCTGTACCCTCCCCAGGAGACCAAACAAGCCCCCACAGGGACCACCACATGCAGGCTGCCTGCTGGGAGAGGCACATTTCAGCTCTGCCTGGCCCCACTTTGCCCCAGACCCACCCCAGCACCATCCTGCTCCCCAGCAAGGGATGCTGAGACCCACCGTGGGGAGAGGCAGAGCCTGCCTGCAGGCAGGGGAAGGGGGTGCAGCCCTGCTGGTGA
>NW_009649114.1:3229553-3230895 GCF_000708025.1 Charadrius vociferus
CCCGTTAGGTGGCACAGGGGGACCGCAGTTTCCCCGCCGGGCTGGCAGCGGGCACGCCGGCGCGGCCCCGGGATGCTGCCCGGGAGTGGGGGGGATGCCCGGATCCGGCCCCCGCACCCCTCCGCCCCATGGGGACGAGGCCTCATCCTGCCCGCTGGCGCTGGGACCACCCGCTCGGTGGGCACACAGGTTTTACTTCCACCAGAAAACACTTTTCCAGCCCCAAAAACCCCACTTTGGCAAGGTGGGAGTGTGTTTTCCCCCCAGGAAAACCTGCCAGTTACATCTCAGGAGGCCTCATCCCACCCAGCCCTGCTGCCTCTTGGGTCATTCACTGATCTAGAAGGTGCTGCACCCGCTCCCCACTGTCACCCGTCTCCCTCAAAGCCCGTTAATTAACCACCCCAGCCCATGGAGTGGGATACGAGTCACAGCATCCGCAGCAGACACCAGGGCTGTTCCCGCTGCCTCCTTTACACCAGCAGCCAGCTTGGCCCCATGCCCCGTCCCGTCACCTCCGGCATCGCCTCCTCCTCCCATTTCCCTGCCTCTGTGGTCACTGCGGGCCCCCACACGCCTCCGGAGCGGGGGACGCTGCCAGCGGCTGAGTCACGCGTGACCACCACCTGAGTCACCGGGATGGAGGGAAGTCCCTCCGTCCCCGATGCTTTTCCAACTGGAGCTGAGTAAAAGGGAAAGTGTCAAGGAATTTGGCTGGGAAAAGTGTTTTCTTGGAGCCCCGACAAGGAGCAGCCTCTTCGGCGCGTCCCCTTTGCCACAGTGAACTCGGGGTCACCGGCAGCGAGCACAACCCCGGGCAAACAAGTACAACGGTGCCCGTGTCCGCACCCGGGGGGCAGTGCTGGAGACACCCCTCTGGGGAGGAAATGTGGAAGCGACAGCGAGCGGCAACATGACCGTCCCCTGAGCTGGGTCTCCCGTCCCAGAGGTACCGGGGATGCGGCTGATGAGTGTCCCCTGGGGTGCTGCCCCGGGTGGGAGGGTGAGCTCAGGACATGCCCCCGCACAAAACTGGGTGCTCACTGGGGGACAGCTCGGGGTGACCTTTTGGGGCAGCGGAGCCACCAGCGGGCCAGGAAGTGGGGCACGGGGTCCTTCCCCATCGCACGGGGCCTGCAGAGACTCCAGGGGACGGAGGAGTCATCCCTTTGACCAGGAAGGGCAGGAAAATCATGTCCCCCATCCCCTTGTGCCACACATCCTCCAGCCCCCTGCAAACCCTTTGCGGTGCATCCCCCCGTCCCTCGCAGCATGTGTCCCCCAACCCCCCCACCCTTGCTGCCGTGCCAGGCGCATCGTAAGTTTGCCGGGTCTCGCTTGC
>NW_009649114.1:3230917-3235468 GCF_000708025.1 Charadrius vociferus
CCCCCCCACCGGGATGCTGCCAGCCGCCGGCGGCTTCTTTGCTGCCCTGTTTAGTTTTGATCTGCCACTTGCAATAAAATACCTTGATTAAAAAAAAATAAGGCAGCCAGACGCCCCTGCGAGCCAGACAGCGAGTCCTCAATTAATGACCCTTCTCATTCTCTTCCGCCACGTTCTGTTAATGATTTACAGCGGTTCCTCCCCGGCCTTTTTCCCCCCGCTTTGTTAGCCCCCAGCCCCTGGGCAAGCTGCTGCAGATGGAAAAAGAGCTCCAGGAAGGGTCCGCAGGTATTTTCTCACCCGCTGGCACGTGCCCTGGGTGTCCCCGGGGAGGACTGGGGAGCAATGGTGGGGAGCTCTTGTTCTGCTGAGGATGAGGAGCTCCGGGGTGAGGAAGGTGCTGGACCCCCCACCATGGATCAACCACATCTCGCTTGGAAGCTCCTGCAGGCACGGGGACGGCGCACAGCTCCGTTCCTGGTGGTCCCCTGATTTATGCCACCCCCTTTCCAGCAGGAGCGAGGTGATGCAGGACCCCAACTGGGCTGGTAGCCACCCGCCACCCACCTGAGCCCCAACACGCTCGGTGCACGTGTGCTGAAGCATGGAGGGGGGAGCTGGGAAGGGGGCCGCCGGTGCTGTCTCCCCCCACCCCCCCCGCCGGGGGCAGCCCCACGGACAAAAGGCCATTGTGCACCGCAGCCATGGCCGCAGCCCCAGAGCATCCCCGCTGCCCTGCCAGGGCCAGAGCCCGGCAGCCCACCCCCAGGCCCCACGAGGTGGCACGGCTGGTGGCCAAGGAGCACGGGGCACCCGCCTGTGGGACACCGAGCAGGTCCCCGAAGCTAATGGCATGCTCCACCTTGGGGTGCCTGAGCCAAACCAGCCCCCCCTTGCGCACCCCCTTCCCCATCCCACCACCAGCAGCACCCCAAAATGCATCCTTGGCCGTCCCAGGGGATGGAGAGGCACACGCTGGGGCTCAAGCGGGTAAACCAGACCCTGCGGCAGCCGAGCAGGGGTGACAGGTAGGGACAGGTCCCCGCGGTCCCGGGCAGGTCAGGGCATGCAGGCTGCCCGGGCATGGCATGGAGCGTCCCCGCCTGAGCCAGAGCCGCTTTCCAGCCCCACCGGTTCGTCCTGCTCGCCCTGCGCCATGCGGGCTGTGTGTTAGGGTGTTTATGTATATATTTACGTATATGGGGTTATTATATATATTACGGACCCAGGCAGCAGCGAGCCCGGGGCGACGAGCCCCTTCCAAGCCCGGCTCCTGCTGGCAAGGGATTAAAAGCAAATCCCAATTTTTGTTTAAAGAAGGGAAGGGAATGAAACCTGGTTTCTGGGATCCAGGGGGGGGGATGAAGCCCAAGCGCTGCAGCGTGGAGGGCAGCAGGGCAGCACCCAAGGGTGCTCAGCACCCTCGAAGCCAGGGTTTTTTAGGGCCCGTGAACAAGAGGAAGGATGAGACGGGGTGTGCGTGGGGACAGGGACAGGTCGGTGGTCGCTGTGGCTGATCAGGGTGTTGGGGGCCCCTGTCTGCCCCCTGTCACCCCCTCAGGGATATTGTGAAGCCACCTCCATCCCCACAGCACCTCTGGTTCCTCTGCCATGGCCGGAGCTGCCCCATGCTGCAGCCAAGCGGCCAAGCTCTACCCTAAATCCCCAGCTCCTGGAGTCAGGGGATGCAGCCCCCATCGCCTCCCGGTTGCAAACCCAAAATGCCGCGTCCGGCAGCGTGGCTAGAGGGGCAAGCGCGGAGAACGCCTGGCGAGCGCCTGGCAGCGCCGGGACCAACCTCATGACTCTCCGCCCAGGCGGCCAAGCCGTCCCAAGGGTGACTTCCCAGCAGAGCTTTCAAAACAAGACAGCACCTGACATGCTTGGCTTGGTCCAGGCAGATTGGGCCACTTCTTTCCAGGCACAAAGGGCACCCATGCTCTTCGTCAGCCTGGGCCCCTCGGCGCTGGAGGGTTGGGACAAGCGTGAGGCGTAATTTTCCTTTCCTTCCCCTCCAACTTTGCCCCAAGGTGGGCTTCACAGGGACCCACGCACACCCATGGCAGCCCATCGCCCCAGCACACATCCCCCCCGTTTCCACCCCGTTTACCCCTCGGGTGCGGATGGAGGGCAGGCGCTCAGCGACCCGCACGCCCCAGCCTCATACCACCCTCCGAAAGTGAGCGCAGGAACCGGCTGCCAGAAATGTGTTTTCCTGGGGGCTAATTATTGATTGTGGCCAGTAATAAATATTTCAATGGGGATTTGCACGCAAGCTCCGAGGTAACGGCAACGGGAGGAAAGACGGGTCTCGTGTGGGCCACTCCGCTACTGCCTCTCCTGCATGGACCTGGGCAAGTCCCTCCACTTTTTGGCTGCCGGAAACTCTTCAGGACATGGCAAATCTGAGGAAAGCCCTTCCCAAGGGCTGTGCTGTCAGAGTGCCCCACACCAGAGATGTTCTCTCCCAGGAGGAGTTGTTCAGCCCTGGAGTGCCTTGAGAAAGTCAGAAACATGGAGCATAGCAAATGCGATGCTCACCGTATTGCACTGGGCAAGAATTAACGAAGGCAATTAATCATCTTGGGCCAGACTGCAGAGCCTTCTTGCTTGTGCAGCCATCACTTATCTTGAGGAGAAAGAGTAGAAATGGGTGGGAATGTGGGGGTCTCCACTCATCCCTGCAGCAACTGGAGGGACGCTGGGTCTCTTGTAGTGCCATGAACGTTGGTCCCGGCCCCGTAGAGCTCAGCTAACTCCTGCACTGGAAGAGACGGACACAACTGAGACAGTAAGCCCAAACCTGGGTCAGACCTTGCTGCTGTCCTCCTGCCCACCCTCGGGCACCTCCTGCGCCTGAGATGGTTTCTCAGCTAAGACACGTCCCCTCCCTGGGGACACCGGCAGCACCCAAGAGGCTGCAAAGAGAGGGGCTCCTATATAGAGAGAAGGCAAATACATGCTCCCGTGGCTCCACCAACCCAAGGACGCTGGAAATGAGAAAACTCAGCTTCAGAACGAGCCAGATCCTGCCTGTGGCTTTGCATTTTGCAAAACCGCTTGTGCAGAAGGAGGTTCTTCAGCAAACGCTCCTCGCGATGCAGCCGGGGACTGGGGCGGTGCACCGGGATGCTCCGAGCACAGCATGAAACTTCCCTGGCCAGCAAAATCCTGAGTGAAGGCATCTGAGAGGGACACAGTGCACCCCGAGCACCGGACCCGACACAAACACTGGTGAAACGTGCTCTTCGCCTGTCCTCGAACGAGTCACACCACCTCTGGTCCGCATGTTTCCCCATCTGTGAGATGAAGGCGACGACACCTTGTCTCTGCAGGGCCCAGAACCACGCGCATTAATTAACTGTTGTTCAAGAGGGCTTTGGAGGTGACAAAAACACTCTTAATTAGTCGGGTAGCCCTTCCAATTACCCAACAACCTGGGCTGAGATTTTTTTTTTTTCCCCAGAGCTGCCTTAGAGGATCCGGTTTCCCCTTTCCCAGGGAAATTAGCAGGAATTAGGCACCCAAATCCCAAACGCAGCTTTGCGGGGCTCGGTGGCCATCGCTAGGACACGGGGCAGAGCGGGATGAGATGTCCTCCCCCTCCCCAGGGCCACCCTGCGGTCCCCCCACGTCTCCCCCAGAGGTGGCTGCATTTTGGGGGCAGACGATGAGCGCCTGCGGCTTTGCAGAGCCCTGCTGAGCTGGAGAAGCAGGGAATGATTTCAAGCGCCTTCTTTTCAGGGGACGTGGCAGCGGTGCAGCTTTTCCCAAGCACTGGGCACCCATTTCCCCATCAGATCTCCTCCCAGGCCTGAAACATAGGCTGAAAAAAAACCAAAGATACTCAATAATTCATGTGCGCACCCTCCATCCGCAGCACGTGCATCCCACAGTGCCGGCATCACCGTGTCCTGCAAAACTCCGGGTTGGCGCTCTCAAAAGCGGCGGCGTTAAGCCTGTAATTTATCAGGTGATTTAGGAATTTGTCCCCGGAATAGGGCTACAGGAAAATACTGCACTGGTGAGTGCTAAATCTACTCGGCGGGTGAGAAGGAAAGAGCTGTTTAATCAAATTAAAAGGACTGTTTCTGGGTAGGTCTGGGCCTGTTTGGCCACATGGGGCTTCATCAATGGGGCCGTCGGGAAACAAAGCCGGGAGGGGAAACAAAGGCCCCGTCCCTGTCCCTGTCCCCTCCCGCCATGGCCGACCGTCCCTGCAAACATCCCGACCAGGGACAACCCCCGCCTGCATCCCAGCGGGTTTCCCAGCTTGTTTGGCTGACTGGGATAACGTGGGGCAGCACCGCTCGGTGCGATGCTGAGCCCGGCACGGCGCAGGCTGCTCCTCCGTGCCCCACGTGGGGCTCAGCAGCGATGGGGGGGGAATAAATGACTCCTTGTTTCACTGTTTCCAGCCATTTTCACTTTCTGGTCTCACTGCAGAACTGACCTGCAGGTTGTGGGATCCTCAGCGGTCCTGATCCCAAATCCGCACCGGCCACAGGCTTTTATTTCGTGGAATACTGCAAAAACAAAAGTGAAAACGCT
>NW_009649114.1:3235823-3237380 GCF_000708025.1 Charadrius vociferus
GGACCCGGGTTGGCGAGGCTCCGGCGTGGGCTCGGCGAGCGGGGAATTGCCAAAAGTTTCAGGGATCAAAGCAAGAAAGAACAGCCCCGGTTGTTCGCGGCTCTCTGGTTACAGCCATTCACCGCCGCCGCAGAATAAATAACGAGGGATATTAATAACAACGAGCCTCTGCCAGGGACAGAAACCAAATTCCTCGCCAGGCTCACGGCAAAAGGGGGAAGCCCGAGCATGGCCGCGGGCAGGGCTGGGGCTGCTGCAGGCAGAAGGCACCCTGCCACCTCCAAACCCAGGCAGGGCTGGCTTTAGCCGGGGGGAACACCAATTTTAGCCAAAAAACCCAGATACTCAGGGTCTGCAAACACCACCTTGCCTGGATGCAAGGCCCTCGGATGGAGGAGACCCACCACCATGCCCGGGTCGGGGAGCTGCAGCCCCAAAACACAGCGGCGCAAGCGGGGTGATGCTTGCTCTGTTCGCAGGCGTTGGAAAACAGGTCAGGCTCTTACAGGGTGTTCCCCCCCCGCCCCTTTGCTTTCATTTTTTAATCATCAGAAAGGGACACTGCTTTGATTGTGTTTTAGTCAGGGGAATTTGCAGGGGATTTTAAAAATCCAAATAACAATTAGCAAAAATCCAAAAAACAATTAGCAAACAAGCCTGCCTCGGTTTGTTTTGTTTCTTTTACATCGTAAATCTTCCCTGCTGCAGAAGTTTTGCATGTGCAGATAATTCCAAGTTTCACATTTCTAAAGGTGCTTTTTTTTTTTTTTTTTCACAATAAAAACCTGCTTGAAACGTAAATCTGGCATCGGCCAGTCTAAAGTTCGGCTCCTAACTCCGGATTTCGACCCTTAGTGTCAGGATGGTCAGAAGCACCTAAAGCGGATTTTCCATTAAATTTGTGATTGGAGTTTCCATAGGAGTTTGGGGAAATTTGGCACAGTCCCATCACTGAGAGGATGCTGAGCTCTGGATTTCCTTGTGCCCCATCAAAAAACCCACCATGAGATCCCAAATGGCTGACATGCCTTGGAAAATCTTGCCCCAGATATAACGGAGCTCTGTATTTTTGGGGTACCTACCTGGAGAGCTGATCTCAGCTCCTGTTCCAGACTGACCTAAACCACTTCCAAAACAGATCTCAGAAATCCAGAATAAAGCCCTTTTACTGCAGACCGAGCCCACTGCCCGCTCATACCCCGGCAGAGCCTCAGGGTTGCTCACCAGCTCCCAAAACCTCACCGTGCCGAGCCACGCAGGACTCGGTTCCACACCCGCCTCCCATTTCTGCAGTGGTGCTGCAAGGAAAAAATAAAATAAATATCACGACAAAACCCGGCTGACCCTGGGATGCCCCAGGGATGGAGAACCCACTGGTGGTGCCTCAGATGGGGACCAGAGGCTCTTTTTTTGGGGGGGTTAACCTGTCAGAGAGGCAGCAAAAGGAAAGAGCATCATGCTTTGCCGGTCGGTGCCGAACCCGACACATGGTGCGGTGCGGTGCTTGCCCCCACGGTGATGCCAAATCCCTCCATGCCAGCCCAAAAACATGGGGGG
>NW_009649114.1:3239508-3242233 GCF_000708025.1 Charadrius vociferus
TATTATTGTTTTTAAGATCTAAGCCACCGCCTGTCTCCCTTCTCCTCCCGGGCTGGTTTGTTTAATCTAAGAGTAGGTGGCAGGAGCGGGGGATTTATGGGGTTATTTGCAGGGAGCGGTGTAAGCCAGCGCGGGCGGGTGGGGGAAGGCAGGAGCTAGGCCCAGGGGCAAGCGAGGAGCGGCTCCGGGTGGCCAGGTTGCCTCTTTCGCAACCCAACCTTCCCTTGTGCAAGAGGCGGCTGCTGAGAATGGCCCAGCTCGTGTCGTGCAGCAGAGGCAGTCGATGGGGCTGGGGGAGGAGAGTCTGCCGGCCCACCATCCATAGGGATGGAGAGGGGAGGAGTTTTTCATCCCCCCAACTCCATCGAGCGAGAGGCAGATGTACCCCCTCCACCTCCAAACCTCGTGGAGATTTATCCCTCCCAGCCTCGGGGAGCCTGGCAGTCCCCTGCCCTCATCTCCGCCTGTATCCTCCCTGCGTGGAAAGGTTTCTCTCTCAGCTGCTTCCTCTCCTCCATGGCAACACAGCTGCTCCATCCCTCCTATATGGCTTTGATGCTTTAGAGCAGCTTCCCGCGGTGTGCCTGGCATCATCTCGTGGGTTCAGGGCGCTCCCAGCACCGGGCAGGTGCCACCAAACTGGGGAGCATCGCAGGGAGCCAGGGCCGCTCTTGGGAAGAGGGATGTTGGCAGGGAAGGTGCTGGGGTAGGAGAGAGGAGCATCCCCCATCTCCCGCCCGGGCATCCTCCTCATCCCCCTCTGCCAGAGCGGGGCATGGAGCCCTTGGTCCCCTGGAGTGGCTTTGGTGCTGGAGCCCCTGGGGAGAGCTCAGAGGTGGTGGGGGGACGGGTGGGATGTGCATGTACTTTCCCCAGCATCCACAACTTTGCAGCGGCAGGCTCTGGCTCGGGGGGGGCCATACCCGGCGGCATCCCCACGGCGGGGAGGGTCCCCTCAGCATCCCTGGCCGGAGCCGCTGTGTGGGGCCCATATCCGTCCCCGGCGGGGTGGAGGAGAGCACGGCAGGGTGGGGGCCATACTGGCCCATCTGTTCCCGGCTACGGGAGAGGGTACGGCATGGCGCGGAGGCTGCGGTTCCTCCAGCAAAGATTGACTTAAAAAAGAGACAAACCCATCCCAGCCCCCGGTCAGCCGGCCGGCGTTTTACTTTCCTAAACCTAAACCATACTTTTTTTTTTTTTTTTTTTTTCTTATCAGATTAAACACAACAACATAAAATGGATGTACACAGAGATAAAAATTGTTTACACAGCAGCATGGTTTCTGTCTCCCAAAAAAAAAAAAAAAAAAAAAAAAAAAATCCGGGGGTGGTTTTTGTTGTTGTTGTTTTGCACTTGTGAGTCACTTCCAGAGGGGAGCGGGAGCTGACGTGTGTTTTTTAAAAAGCCTCAAAGGTCTGAGCACGGCTCCTCGCACCGCATGTCTCGCCTGTGCCCGCTCCGGCCACCCCAATGAGGCTCAGCATCCCCGGGGGGGCTCAGCACCCTGGCTGCCCCCCTCAGCCCCGCTCTCCCCAGTAGCGCTGTCCCAGCTGCTCTAACACCATCCAAATTGAAACCAGTTGCTCAAAACTCAGTGTTATTAACCCTACAGGCAGAGGCAGGCAGAGTGCCTCTGTCTTTGCACGGAAAGCGGGCACACAACCATGTACCTGGCAGGAGAAGCGGGGCCGGGGGGTTGCCGTTCTCCAGAGACATGGGTCGGACCCAGGGGTCAGTGCGGGGACCGTCCCCAGAGGGAGAGGTGGCCCAGGGGGGTTTGCAGCACCCATCCCAGAGCCGCGCTGGGATTTTCTAGCCCAGTCTCCCGGGCAGAGTCTCCACGCCCCGCGCTTACGGGCGGCGAGACCGGGACGCTGCTCTCGCAGCCCTGTTTCTGCCGGGAAATGCCACATCACCGCTCGGAGCGGGTGCCCCCCCTCTGCCCGGCCATGGTCACCCGAGCGAGGAGCAGAGCAGGCGCCCTGCGCTCGGGGTCACCCGTAAGCACTGGGGCTGTGGTAGCAATCCCACTCCCTTTCCAGCCTGGAGCCCATCCTCCCGGTTCCTGAGCTGGGAGCTGGGTGTGGAACCGGCCCCACGGCTCTGGAAAAGCAGGTTTTCCCTACGCCCCTGGGGAAGCATGGAGGTGGAGAGGGGAAGATGGAGCCTTTTCCTCCGTGGGATTTCCCCGTGAGCGAGGAAAGCCATCCAGCCCTTTGGGATGTGCACAGGGGAGGGGGACAACTCAGCACCCCGAGGACAAGTGCCAGGCGGTGCCTGTCCCTAAACTCAGCCGGGGTGGCAGGAGCAGGGTCAGGGGTGCAGCATCCCACCCCGGGCGCAGCAGTGCCGGGTGTCGAGGCCGGCTGGGGGGGAGCAGGGCTGCGAGAGCACGCACCACCCTTCCAGGGCTCTGGGACCCCCGTGGGGATGCCCGGAGGCCCCCAGTGCCGTGCCACCACCTCGTCCTGTTCCAACTTGCCAGTGCCGGCAGCGTGTCTGGGATTTCAAGGACTCCAGATTAAATCTGGAGCCGCTCTCCTCCTTTTGGGGAAAGGGGACGGGCACTGTGGGAAAGGTTGGCCAAGCTGCTGCTCCCCAAATGCCTGCTGGGGACCCCGGGAGCTGCCTTAGCACCAGGGCACTGCCTAATTCAGCAGGGTGTGCGTGCCATGGGCTTGTGGCAGGATCCTGCCCGGCAGCCGGTTTGTTTTGCTCCCCA
>NW_009649114.1:3242323-3244691 GCF_000708025.1 Charadrius vociferus
CCGGGCCCCCCCTGCCACGGTCCGGCCCTGCAGCCACCAACACGTTGCTCCATCCCCGTGCGTCGGCACTGGCCTGGGCTCGTTGCGTCGGGGCATCGTCACGGGGCACCAGCGGTGTGAGGGGACGCACGGCGGGGACCGGCACGGGCCAAAGGTCTGTTTGCAGGAGGGACGCGGGTGCAGCAGGGGCGGTTTTGCAGATACTGGCGTTGCGGCGGCGGGAGGAGAGTCACGCCTGCCCGAGGTGCTCCACGTTGCGGGGGCAGAAAATCCCTGTGCCCCACGGCGTGGTGCTGCCGAATGGGCTCAGGAGGTTAAAAAACAGAAGCATAGTTCTTCTTGGCATAGTTCGTAGCGATGCTTTTGGATTCTCTCCCGTGGGCCCTGGCAGTGGGCTGGTCCCCACCCCAGGCAGGGAGAGGAGCAGGATGCAGCCAAACCTCCAGAAAGGGCTGGAGTAGGGCAGAAGCTGCACATCTCAGCTGAATTTTAACTCTAAAAGGCATTCTTAGAGGTGAGACCCTGGTCCTTGTCACCTCCTGTCCATGCTGATACCCCACCGGCCGCCCCCATCCCCGCAGAGGGGCCAGGCAGCAGCTGGGGGGGCCGAGCATCCCTACCCGGGGGGAGCGGGTGGCGTGGGCATGGCAACGTTGGACTGACCCCACGGGAGGCTCTGGTGGCTCCCCTCGTCCCTCGCAGCCCCGTGAGACACTTCTGTGGCTCCCAGTGCCCACCTGCCCTGGGGTGAGCGGCACTGGCTGGCGTGAGCCATCGCTGACTGACCTTCCTCCCTTTTCCGCTCCTCCTCTCCCCTGCTGGAAGGACGATGAGCGAATCCGGCGCCAAATCCAGCCAGCCCCTGGCTTCCAAGGGGGAGAAGGATGTGGCGGAGAAGAGGGGCCGGGGGCGGCCCAGGAAGAAGCCGCAGGTACGTGGGATCCCCTGGGAGGAAGGGGTGGGGGGGAGCATCCCACTGGGCAGCTCTGCCCTCGGGGGCCGGGTACCCCCAGGCTATGGGGCAGCAAGAAACCCCCCCACTTGCACCCTGGCAGCATCCCCCGGGCAGGGATGGGGGTGCGCAGGGTGCAGCCCCCGTTACCTCCCTTCAGGCAGCACCTCCTGGGTGCAGCAGATCCCTCCTGGGGGGGCTTCAGAGCCCTTCAGAGCCGCCCCCCCCTCCAGCCCTGCGACACCCCAGAGCTCCTCCTCGCCCAGGGAAGGGCAGGAGCCTCCCCTCGCTCCTCCCCAGGCTGCAGCTGAACCTGCCTTTGCAGACGGGCTAATTAAAGCCCCATTAGGAAAAGCTGCTCAGAGGGATAAGATGCTGCCAGAGCCTTTATGGTGCCAAGCCCCCACCCCACCCACCCCCTCCCCTCCGGGGCAGGTGGGGGTTTGTGCACATCCTTTTCCCACAGAAAAGGCGATTTGCCGCTTCCACCACACTTCGCCAGGCAGCGGCACCGGCAGCGCGCCGGGTCCAGGGCTGAGACACCAGCGGGGACCGTCCGGCTAAGCCCAGCCATTAATGCCGGGCGGTACGGGTCACGTACGCACCCGGCTGAAGGACGTGCAGGAGCCTCTGCCTGCCGCCTGACCGCCAATCCCAGTGCAACCAGTGCTCCCAGTACCACATGCATCCCTGCCCCAGCAGGGTCTGCTGGGGAGAATGGGGCTCCCAGCCCGGAGCATCCCGGGGTGCACTGCTGCACCGGGAGCCGCTGCAGGCGCACGTCCCTCCCTGGGGACCCCCAATCTACAGTGACCCCCCTTCTGCTCTCCCTCCAGCAGGAGCCCAGCGAGGCCCCGACCCCCAAGAGACCCCGCGGACGGCCGAAGGGCAGTAAAAACAAGGCCACCCCGAAAGGCAGGGTAGGTGGCTGGGGACGGGGATGGGGGCTGCTCCGGCCGGGCAGCTGCGCACGGGGATGACGGGTCCCTTTTGAGCCCAATTGCAGACAATTCAGGGCAGATTTACCCCTGGGAGGGGGAGTTCTCGACGCTGGCCCCCGGGGAAGGTGGGGAGGGAGCCAGGGACAGCGTGTGTCGGCGTGCGGACACCCGCGATAAACCTGTTTGTAAAACAGGCGACTCACATCCTGCGCCCGCCTGTGAGTCACAGGGCTGGGGCTGTTCTGGTGCTGGGAGCCAGCGGCATGGGGTACTGGGGGCGCTGTGGCCCTGGGGCCACCAGGGTGCTGTGGCCCGGGAGATGCCACTGGGGTGATGAATTTAACAGTCATGGGTGGGAGGAAGGGGAATGCCATCCGCCCCCCTGGCAGCATCCTGGGGAAGAGGGGATGGCGCAGGCCAGAATAAAATGTCTCCTTTTTTTTTTTTTTTTTTTTTTTTTAAAAGCTGACTGCAC
>NW_009649114.1:3245546-3246134 GCF_000708025.1 Charadrius vociferus
CCACGTGCGGTGCCGGACACGGACACCCGGTCAGACACGGACACCCAGTCCTGCCACCACCAGCACCCCCCTGGTGGCAACTGGGGACATGGCACTGGCGATGGGGACCGCAGTCTCACACTGATGCGAACCCACCCGGGGGGGGGTCTTACCTGGGATTTAACCCGTAACGCTGAAACCTGGTTAAATTTGGAGTCCTCAAAGCCAGGAGGGTGCTGGTGCCTCAGTTTCCCTTCTTTGCACCAAGGGCGTGATGTCCCTGCTCAGCCCTTCACCCAGGGATGGAGGGGGGTGTCCGCACTCCCCGGCACCCCCCGACCACTCTCCCTTGCCTCGCAGCAGCAGGACGAGGAGGAGGTGAACATTTCCCAGGAGTCATCCGAGGAGGAGCAGTGAAACCTCCCGAACCGGCGCTACCTCATCGCCCGACGGTCCCCGCGTCCTCGGCGGCCGGGAGAGAGGGACGGGGAGAAACCCACCGCACCGCCCTGGCTTTTTCCTCCTCCCTCCTCCGCTCCTTCCTCACCCTCAGACAACGGCAGCACTGGAAAACGGCCCAACCCGGGTGGCCCCCCCACAGCCCCCCCC
>NW_009649114.1:3247213-3247878 GCF_000708025.1 Charadrius vociferus
GGTCCCCCCCCCCGCCGTGCCCCCCCCCGCAAGACGGCTGCAGCGGGACCGGAGGTCGGTGCCGGGCGGCTCCAGCGGGAAAAAATGGGGTTTGTTTGGGGTTGGTTTGGGTTTGGTTTTTTTTTTCTCTTTTGGTCCACTGTTAACGACCTTTTGATTTCCTATTTGTGGTTACTTGAATAAAACATTTTATGGATGTTTGCCGCCTCTGCCCTGGGCTCCGGCAGGGGTCCGGCAGGGGGGTGGGAGTGGGTTTTCTGTGCGCCGGCAGAGCCCACGGGCACGGAGCAGCCGCTCCGCGTGGTACCTTCTCCGCCGGGACATCCGTGCTGGTGCCAGCCATCCAGCCATCCTCCGCCGGGATGGACGGGAGCTGCCGATGGAAAAAGAAACAGACAAAACCCCACTGCCCCCCACCAAACTCCCATCCTCGGCATCTTTTAACTACCAATCCGAGTCGTGATGCTGCGGAGGCAGGGATGCGTGGTGCCCACCCCGGATCGGCAGCGCTTGTGCTGCTGGAAACCCTCCCTGCCCGACGCGAAAGGCTCTTGACTGAATGCACAGAAATAGGTTTATTTGCTCCAGCACGCGTCGCGCTGCTCCTCTGTCTCCTGCCCTCCGCACCCGGCAAAGCCCCGCAGCCCGGCTGCTCCCCTGCCCGG
>NW_009649114.1:3250383-3250627 GCF_000708025.1 Charadrius vociferus
ACGGGGAGTGCACAGCCGGGGGTGTGGGCGGGTGAAAAGACAGACATAGGGAGGGAGGGATGGACAGATGATGGACGGATGGACATTGGATGGATGGGCGGACGGACAGATGGATGGACGGAAGGATGGATGGAAGGATGGACAGATGGTGGATGGATGATGGATGGATGTTGGATGGATGGGTGGACGGATGGACGGACAGATGGATGTTGGATGGATGGGGGGATGGACGGACGGATGGATG
>NW_009649114.1:3250731-3284695 GCF_000708025.1 Charadrius vociferus
GCGGGAGTCCCTGCGGGTGCAGGCACACAGGCCGGCCGGGCAGAGTCACCCACAGCGGGGCTGCCGTGTGTCCCCTCCCTGGCTCACGCAGCAGTTGATCCCCCCAGGGCCGGACCTGCAGGGACCCCAGGAGCACAGGCAGGGGCTGTCACAGCAGTGCCACCCGTGGCAGAGCCCGGGGCAGTGGCAGTGTCCCAGCCCCGATCCCGCACACAGGGGTAATCCGCTTTGCCGGCGCAGGGACCAGATGGCCCCGCTAAGTGGGTCAGGCGAGAGCTGGGGACACTGGGGAGCAAGGAGCCCCATTTTGCTTCCTGACTGCTAAAAAAATTAATAATCGAGTGAGAAACAAAGTGGAAGAGAAAAGCCCGGAGATGGCAGAGCCGGGGGTGACACAGCCCCAGTGCCCGGGCTGGTGGCAGGATGGGGCTGGGTGCCACCGCAGAGCATCCTGTGCCAGTGGGATGGCAGTGTCAGGGAAAAGCAGGTCCTGTTCTGCAGCCGCCGGGATGAACCTGCCCAGCGAGAGGCCGCACAGCCGGGGTCCTCCTCCTCCTGCCCTCAGCCCCCGCCAGCCCCCGCCAGGTGATTTTATCCTCCAGGTCCCTGCGAACCACTTGGGGACAGTGCTGACGCACCGGGGCTGTGGGGGCTGTGGGGATGCAGGAGCGGAGATGCCCTCAGCCAGGCATGGTGTGGAGCGGGGGATGCTGGAGCCTCTTGTGCAGGGTGGGAAGGGGTTGGGGTGGCTCACCCCGGGGTAGAGGGATCCCCCCAGCCCGGCAAAAGGCACCAGCTGTCCTGAGAGCACCTGACCCCTGCTGTCCCCACTGTCCCATTGTCCCCAGTGGTCCCACTGGCCCTGGCAGCCCTGCTGTCCACAGCATCCCCGCTGACCCCACTGTCCCCAGTGGTCGCATGGGTCCCATTGTCCGTGTTGACCCTCTCTGCCCCACACATCCTTCTCAAAACAGCCTCACCCCTCCCGGCCCCCACGTTCTCCAAACCCATCCCCGCAGGGAGCCCGGGGAGCATCGCCTCCATCCCAGTGCCCATCTCGCCACGGGAGCAGGGGCTTTGGAAGCACGGGGGGAGGCAGATCCTGGGGGTCCACGCTGGCGAGAGAGGTCTGGGGGAGCCTTGCGCCCTGGTTGAGCAGTAGCAGCTCTCCTCGCAGCCCGTCCTCATCCCTTCCTTCTGGCCTGAAGGGACCAGGACCTGGCCAGCACTGCTGCAATGGGGCACAGTGGGGCTGGATCCTCCCAGACTGCCCCCCCACCCCCGGCTGCCAGGGCAGGAGTCGGCCAAAGCAGCAGGAGCACAACCACACCGTGTGGGCTTCCTACTCCGCTGCTGCCCATCCTCTCCCAGCCCGGCCCTGCTGCGCCGCAGCTAAAAATAAATCCAGCAATTTCTAGGAAAGTTCCTTGGAGAGAGCGAGCGAGCGAGCGGGAGCAAGCGGGGGCCGGCGGGAGTGTGCGGCCAGTCCAGCCCAGCCGGAGGAGCGTGCGGGGTCTCAGGGGAAGCAGCGTGCCCTGAGTGCAGACCAGGGGGTCACCGAACCCCCCCCTGCATAGCTGGAGGCGGCACTTGGCACTTACAGCATCCCCACATCCCAGGCGAATGTTTTTTCCCCATCCACCGCTGCCCAGAGCATCTGGATGGGGGAAAAACAGGGAGTCGAGGCCGGAGCAGCGCAAGGGCTGTTCATCCCTGGGGAAATCTCCCCGTACTTACTGCCGGGGAGGGGGATGGATGCTGTGGGGCTGACGGTGGCATCGCCGCCAGTCCCAGGATGTGGCACCTTTGTGAGCGGGATGGGAAGGGGATCACCCAGGGGAGCAAATTTTTGGCATGCGATGAGAGCTAGAATGGTGACGTGGGGCATTTCTGCTCCAGAACCGGCTGAGAGAGACTCAGAGAGACCCCCTCCTCTCCGCTGCTCGGCCACCAGCAGATAATTGGGGACAGCTTTGCTGAGCCGCTAAGCTCCCGTTTAAGCAGCTAAAGGCGAGTGGCTGGATTTCCAGCCAGCGCATCCCTCCGGCTGCTCACCCGGCCAGGAATACCAGCGGAGGGGGGGAACCACTGCCACCCACCCCCGCGGGGGCACAGCCCGCTCCGGTTCTGCCTCGCCGCTCAGCCGAAGGTGTCGACCCCACCATGAGAGGAGATTAATTTCACCCTCAGCTCAGCGCCGCAGCCCTGACCGTGACGTTTTTCCTCGCTGTAGTAACACGGTGCAGGAGGAGCCCAGTTGCATTTGGATCCCAAAGGGAATTTGCAAAGGGTGGGGGAAGAAATGGATCTCCAAACCAGAACACGAGCGCTCCCACGGCTGTATTTACAGCCTCGCTGCTGCGATGTCGCCCATTAGTGGATCAAGCCCCGCATTGTGTTTCACATCCCAAAAGGAGGAGAAACTGCAGCCTGTATAGGAGTATGTCCATCACCATGACCGATCTCCAGGCGGAGGACTCGGGCACGTACTCCTGTGCTCACCCTTCCCGCACTTCCAGGGTGCCGGTGCTCTCGGCGCAGGTGGCACCCACCCTCTCCCACCCCGAGGAGCTATTTCCACGTGAAGGGCTCTCGGTGAGGACGTTGTGAAATAGGTGTGAGCAGGTTTGGAGTCAGGACAGCTTCTGCTCCACGAGGCTCTTGGTCAGCACCAGAAACATCTGAATGAGACTATGCCGTGCTTGAAAATTCACCCCGGTTTTATTGCAGGGTACCTGCCCTGCTCAGACGAGCCCATCTCAACATCAAGCTGTTGGTGCCATCCCTCCAAATTTTCTTTTCCAGACTGTGAATGTACCAAACCACTTCAGGATTTCTCCTCTGGTGACACGCGATTGCCCAATCCCCGAGTCCACATACGTGGGGTAACAGCGCCGGGAAGACGACAGACCACGCAGCAGGCAGAGCCGTGTGTGAAATACTGGCGTGTTTATTGGTTGGCACTAGATTACAGCCTACACTCTTGTCAAACTTGCATCCACGAATTTTTTTTTTTTTTTTTTCATTTTTTTTTTTTTAATCTTTTAAAGACAGTGATGACCTCCCGCCTCGCACACAACTCAACCAGAGACACCTTGAGAAAGGAACCAGACTGCCAGCTGCTGTACGCCACTGCAGCTGCACAGTCTCAACATCTGGCTCAAAACCCACCCAGACTCAGCGCAGGAGAGGGACGGGGGGGTTGTAATGATACCAGAGCCGAGCGTGGGGTGGATAGCGAGCCCTCCGGTCCTTCTGGGAACACTACGGATTAAAAGACCAAAATTACGTAGGTATACGCTATACCTGCCAGCCAAGGCTACGCAGGAGCAAGAGACCACCTGCGTTACTCACAGGTCGAGCTCAACAAAACCAAAATGTGTTTTCTACATTTGTCTTTGAACGAATGTGTCGTAAGAATGAGTCCAAGTCAGTAAGAAAAAGCATCAGCTGAAATGCTAGATTTCCAAAGTGCCCTTGCAGTTGTAAAGTGTTTTTGTGAACCGTTTCAACTTAATATACCATAAAAAAACCCACATGTTAACTTTACCAGAAGATTAGAAACACAAAGCACTGGAGTGAGGAACAGAACTCTGCAGCCAGAAAAATAAACCAAAACAGATTATGGGAATTACAAGTCCAAAACCACCTAGAATTCACGGAGAATTGAGTATTTAACTTACTGACCATTCACTGAAAAATCATGGGAAGCCTCAGGCTTCTTTCAATTCTAATAAATTAGCAAGTTTGTTCTCTACACGTTTTTCCTCCTCCAAGCGCTGACATTTCCGTGCGAAAGCTGGGTGGCAGCAGCAGCACAAGAGCCTCCGCTGGGACATCCCAACCACCACCACCGGGACATCCCAACCACCACCACCAGGTCACAGGGGAGCAGGAAGCCCCGGGGAGATCACTCACTGCACTCTGCTGCTGCCATCGTCCACCCCAGCCCTGGACACCTGAATGACTCCGAAAAGTATCCACAAGGTTTAAAACAAACCCATTTTCCTTAGGGACTGCTCAGGCCGGTGCTGCCAAGCAGGAGAGGTGGGCGGAGGTCGGTACCTGGATTGGTATCAAAGTCTTCTCCATGGTCACGAGGGTGAGTTCGAACGTACCAGCTCAGACACGAACAGAAGAGACGGCCAAAGCCCCACAGCTTTGACCTTGGAGGTATCTCGGTTCATTAAGGAATGGAAAAGCCTAAGGCAGGTACGCTCACACCCACGGACACCCAGTTCGTGCCCTCTGCAGGGGGGGAAGTGCCCCCGTTACGTACCCCATCACCAGGCACACGCTCTGCTGGGCTCTGGGATCCTGCTCTCCAGCTCCGGGTGCTGCCGGGGAGTCTCCGGTACAGAGAGTTTGTGAAAAGACTGAACAGAAAATGCAAAGTGATGTTTCCAGATCTTCTGATTTAATAAATAGAAAACAGGACGTACAGGAAGTTCAGCAAACACTCTTGGACCTCCCAAGATTAACGTGAGGCGATTCTAGAGCCAATTTCTCAAGTATAACTTCAAAATTCTCACTTTCCCACCAAAAAAAAAAAAAAAAGAAAAAAAAATCCCTAGCAACTAGCACCAAAAAGAGATTTTGTAAATCTCCTAAGTACATCTTCAATCCAGTTAAAGTGTTCTTTTTCACCCATCTACACCTCTCTCAATTATGTACAGAAGTCATGACACTATACCCAGTAAAACACTACACGTATCTACACGGCGCCTTCCACCACCGAAGCTGACTCCTCTCTAACCGTATTAAATTCGTTCGAACACTGAGAAAAGTGAGGAACACATATATGCGTACGTTATAGTCTCCAACACTGAGACACGAGGAGAGTACATCAGAAGCGAGGTCACACCTGCATCCCCAGGCTGTGATGTAGCCACTAGATGATGCTGTCTTATTGAGCGGGAGGAGCAGAGGCAGGAGGGAAACCTCAGCCATCTAAAAGCAGGACCAAGCAGTCGATGAATTACACAAAGCCGTTGAGTATCTTTCTAAGATAAGAGCTCTTCACGCCAACAAGTGGCTGCAACAACTTCATTTCTTGGCGCAAGCTGAGCTAAAGAGACCGACAGATTTTGTTCCTCTCCCGAGAATCGGCATCAGCCACAGCTTCTACTCTGGGCAAGTTAAATATTCAAACCTGTCTTTCACAAACCCCCAGGTCACCCCCGTTCCCTTTCACTGGCTGCTTTGCACAGGTACAAACATCGCATGCGGCTATCTGCAAAGCACAAACATACCCACTTGGGATAAAACGGCGTTTCTGAGAACGGGCAAGAAAATCTGAAGTTGTTATAACTGGGAGAGACAGACATTGGATCTGTGCAGCTTCGAGTATTTTGCTCTTCTGGAGCAACCGCCGCGTTGCAAAACGGTGAACGCATTTGCTGCATGGAAAAGCTGAGGCAGATGCCCGAAGTCCGGGTTAGATCTGGGAAGGGAACCCAGGATTCCTGACATTCCCTACCCACATTTTTAGCCACTGAATACTTTGTGTCTGCACAAGAGAAAAAGCAACACTAGCAGATTCCGATCCCTTTTAATTTTTCAGCTTATAAAGTTTGCTTTAAGGCACATTCCAGATCTCACCGAATTAAACTGCCTTCTTGCTCAACAGAAATCTGGGAAGTGCACACAATGTCCATCTGCCGAGTAAAAGAGCTGATGGGAATGCTTAAATCCCTGTTCCTTTCCAGCCCCCAAACCGGAGCCCTTACCTTCCTCGGCAGCAGCGAGACCACAGGCCATCACCGGAGGGGACGCAGTGGGGTGTCTGGGTGCAGCCCCCCACGGGTGGCGGGGCTCTGGAGCACAACCCCCCCAGGGAAAGGCTCTGCTCCGTCCCCACCAGCACCACGCAGCGGTTTGACCTGGCAGCAGCTGTCAGAGCACACACCTGCCTCGCTAAGCTGGAACCAGATCAACCTCAGAAGGAACCACGTCCCCAGAATGGAAGAAGGAGGAAACAAATCCCAAAGGATGTATTTTTAAAAGACGCAGAGAGACAGCACGTGCGTTTCCCTGTCTGTGCCACCTCCCTCCGGCAAGCAAGGCAAGAGGTGTTATCCGAGGAGAGCCCTGGCCGGGCTCCCTTCACCTGTAAATCTAATAGTTTCTTGTAGCGTAACGTACACAGAACTCCATTAAATCCCAGCAGGGTGGCTATCAAGAACCAACAGCCACCCCCCAGTACGTCTCACATCTTACCGTACTGAACGTGAGCAAGGGATGGGGGGAAGAAATAGCAAGATTTTAACAAGCCAGATCCACACAGCAGCTTAAAAAACCCCTCATTATGAAGTGCCCCTCTGTTAAAGCCCATATTTTCATCCCCTTTCATTTGGTTTTAATTACAGTTACATGCTAACGGAGTTTATCAGTAATACCAGTCTACGGCTTCAGCTCTGTTTAACAGCATTAACCCCAAACAAGTGAGCTGACCATCACCAACTTCCAAATTACCTCTTCGCTCCAGGCGATGCAACTGCCCCACGCGTACTGAACAGCCTCATTCCGACACCCTCTCTTCGACAGACTCATCTCCAGATAGTTCAGCTGCAAAACCACTCGCAGACTACATGCCCTGTTCTGAGAGTTCAAAATCACGAGCAAGTAATATTCACCCCGTGCAGTGCCCAGGGCACAGCAGCCGGTGGGAACCACTGCCATCGCGTCCTGTACCCTCTCAGCTGTCACCGCCTCAGTCCTGAAGAGTTTTTACACTTCAAAGTCTAATGTGTTTTCAATTAGAAAAAAAAAAAAAAAAAAAAATCTCATTTTTAGTTTGCAAAGTAGCCATTAACTCAAAGGAATGTTTTGCCGAATGATAGACCTGGAGAAGCAAACGCCAAACCAGGAGAGGCAAACGCCAAACCAGGAGAGCCAAACGCCAAGCACTTGTACTTTTAAGAAGTCGCTGCAGTTCTGGGCAAGGGTTTGCTGAGCTCTGCCAGAGCAGCTCTGGCTAACTCCGAGAGCACAAACAGCTCGGCCAGTGCTGGTAAGAAGGAAAAACCCCGTGCAAAGATAAAGGAGGTACGAGCCTCCCCTGGCTTGGTAACAATACTGAGTTTCTCTATCGCCAATAAACTACTGTCTACAATGAAACAATCCATCTTTGTGAAGAAACCAAAAGACATCTTTGTAAAGCAACCGAAAGTACTTTAACAGCACTGAATGCCAGATTTCAGGGAGAATGGAAAAAACCCTCCTTCTTTCACTTTTCTCTAGGCATCTCCCAGGAAAAGGCGTCACCTCCCGGGCCCGGCAGTGTCACATCGCACCCTCTCGTAGCCAGGCACCGGCACCAACACCAGCACACACGGCCATGGCACAACTATTAAACACTGTGGGAAAGCTTCACCTCAGAGAAAATGTTACTTTTAACCAAAAAAAGGTTCTTCCTTTTGAAAAGTGCTTTTGCAAAGCCTCAGCATGAGCACAGTCAGATCTGAAACCCAAAAACCATCTTACAGTAACCACTTCAAGCCAAAGGCGCTGTACGTTTCCTACCGCATGCAATTTCTAAGCTGACGTTATCCCATGCATCAAAATCCCTTTCCACCACACCAAAACCTTATTTGAGAGACTTCCTAGAGCTCGATATGTATGATTTCAGCTCTACTAAGTTTAATTGCAGTTGGCACTCTTCCGCAGAGGGGCGTCCAGCTGCCTCTTGAGTTTTACGCATCAGTTAAGATCATCAGAAAGGTACAGGATCTGACAAACCCTGCTGGAAGGATCACGCAGCAGTTGCTGGAGACATTGGCACCCCAGGGGCATCACCCTTTTTCTCCTGCTCCCATGCCCGAGTCAACAAATGCCAGTATACCCACTACCCGGCATCGGCTTAAACCACCCCTTTCCTGCCACAGCACTAATCCAAACTGGTCTGTCAAATGCCTCCAGTGACAGAGATCCAGATTTTTGTGAGTATTTTGAGGTTTAAGACATCATCATGCTAAGCGGTGGTGTCTAAGTGCTGAATGCACTTCTCTCATTAAGATCTCAAGCAAGTTTAAAAATCCAGATGGCAGGATGTAATTCCGCTCTAACAAGGATTTCTAATTTTGACAATACCAGAGGATGTAAATCAACGTTGAAGAGTGGGAACTGCTCAGAGAACCTCCCTGCGCCGAGCGGTGGGTGCCCCTCTCCCTCTTACTTCATCACTCAACTTGCTACCCTGAGGTGACACTTCAGTGCAATAGAGAAATCCAGATCTCCAGTGTTTGAAGGACCAATAATTGTCCCCCTCTTCCTCGCTGCAGGCAGACTTGCTTCTTGACGTACCAAGAGCGAGGTGTCCTTGTATACACCATGAATTCATGTATGAAGAGCAACAAGGGAAAAAGTAATCTTATTAGCGAAATTACTCTACCCCTAAGAAGTTGCAGAGGACACTGGAAGCTTTTCATGCGACCCCTGGGCTCAGAGCTGTGCCAAAAAGCAATTAACAGGAGCCCCTCCGAGTTGGAGGCTGCACATCGCCAACACGCTTGGCATTTATCCCAAATTGGGTTTCAGAGAATGAAGACTCAAGGGTGACTCGACAAGTTCGCCGCAAACCTGCAGGACGTCCTAACGAAGCATCGTCACTCCTCTGTTTTACTTACAGATACGCCAGTGCCAAGTAAGATGGAAGCTACGCTGAAAGCCAAACTAAGAACGTTATTCTTCAACAGGAAGCTGAGAGACATTGTCATGTTCGATTTAAAGGGTCAGGCTAGACACTACATTGTTTGAGGTAAGAATCCCACTAGCTCAATATAGCACCAGTTTTAGCAACGCTGGAAGTCCCAGTCTAATCCTACAGGGTTTTTTTAGCGGTTGGTCGTGACAGCAGCCCTAAGCAGCGCAATCAAGCAGGCACTAGTCTGTACTGCGAGACCCAGAGCGCGCGCCGGCCTTCAAGCAATCCTTTTGTCACTAATAAAGGTAGTTTGATTGTCGGTCCCAAACCAATTTAACACCATTTTGGATAAAACCGCTTAAACTGCTAGGGCACACAGCTGTATCAGTTACTAGAGAAGAACCTCAGATGCTGAGGAAGAGGGGAACTGGCGCGGTGCAGGGAGAGGTGCAGGTAGCACAGGACTAAGGCCCGTTTTGAAATCTGCATCTGTTGAAAAAAGGCTATTTCTACCCCGGGAGCTATTTCCAGTTAAGAAGGCATAATATCAGCCGCTCGATGTTACTGTGTTAACAGCATCAATTCATGCCACATTAAAACACTTTCTTGGCACAATTTATTTTTCTGACCCAAACAAATAAGCCATTAGCAAGTCATCAACAATATTCTACCCTAAATTGTCAGTTTAACAGCCCTGTAAAAACATTTTTAGTTTAAAAACAAAAGTGTGCATGCTGTTGATATTAAAACTGCAGTTACTCTTTTAGGAGTACCAGCTGTTTCGTCGCAAAGCATTTTCAACATACTAATCTGTACAGTAGAGACAAAAACTCAATCGAAGGCAGTAGATGGCTGTGTTAGGTGCCACTCACGGCTCGGGAACAGCGGACTGTCTGAATTTCTCGTACACTTCCAGATACAATATTCAAGCCCTTTTGAGAGTTTGGTTCAGGCCGATCAGCACAGAGTAAGAAAGTATTGTACATTCGTCTCTAAGTTGAAGTGAACTGAACTGGTGTAATTTAGGCTCAATTCCAGATGCTCGGTTTCGAGCTACTTCTTGAATAATGCCTCTCAGCTTTTCCTTATGCGTGGTTTTTCATGTTAGCGATCACTGGCACTGCTTTTGGCCTTGCTACTCCACGCTGATGAAAGCAAGAACAAGCAAAGGAACAGAATAGGATCTTAAAATAAACAGCTTCTTGCCAAACCAGCAAGGATACCATTCCCCCTTGTCCCAGGCTCCATGGATATTTCCATCAGATTTTCATATTGTAAGCGCTTCTCGGGAAGAGAGAAAACTCTGGAACAGTGAGTATTTATTAGAATATTTTTTGTTAAATAAAGAGGAGGAAAAAAAAAAGGGGAAAAAAAAAAAAAAAGAGTACTGCAGATTTAATTTCACATCTTGGCTATGCTCTGACAAAGGAGAAGTTACTGAATTCAGCAACTACTTCTCGTCCCAAGCCAGGGATTAATTAATGCCCCTCCCAAAACTTGTACCTGTCCCAACCCACTCCCCAGCCCCAACCCTTCCCATTTTATTTCCCAACTAGACAACACTGTTGGCAAATCAAGACAGCATGAAACTTACATCAATAAAAACAACAACAAAAAAAAAAGCGGGGGGGGGAAGTGTGCCAATGCATCAGGGGAACTATCCTATTAAATGGTGTACTTCTCCAGCTAGCAATTCTGCTCGGGAGTCAGCTGTACCTGTCACGGAGGGAGAGTTTAAACATTTTGAGCATGCTCCATGGTGCAATTGTAAGTGCTGCAGAACCACAGGACAAGAGATTGAACACCTGAATTTTTCCCCCGGGACTTCTCTTCAGGGACACACATAGTTATCCAACCGAGGGTTCGTGCAGTAACACTCATTAAGTTCAATCCAATGCTTTAGCACAAATTACAAGTATCCAGTTCAGCACGGTATAAGGCATGTGGACAAGAAGAGACATCAGCAGAACGCAGCAGGATCAGCAGAACAGCATTGGTGATCGACGCTCCAGTTTGTCAGACTTTGAGCCCACTTCGAATCTCTGATTCCTACCACAGACAATGAAATTCAGTTTCTATCGTAGTATTTCTGAGGCTATTTATTTTTGGCCAAGTGTTAAAAGACCAACTCCTTTTTGTTTCGTTCTGATGTAAATGCAGAAACATTGGCGGAAGCTGTAGGAGAAGCAACGGAGCAGCAGGGATGTCTGCAGGTGATCAAAACTCTGCCCTCAACTTCAAGTGTCACTGCACTAAATCGGGAGATACCGAATGGGGAGTAAACTGGCCCAGCCACTAGCACTGTCACAGAACGTGTATTTAAAAAAAAACAAAACAAAACCCCAACAAAAAAACAGAACAAAAGGCAAACAGATTAATTATGAACCCTTCTTTTCAGAAGCAAACCAGGATTAAAAAAATTCCCGCAAAATTAAAATGTTAGATTCTCCATCTAAAAAAAGTTTATACATATGCGCTGAAAGTGACCACCACACGGGTCTGAACAGCACCTTACAGTACAGACTAAGACTTAAAGAGCTGATCTCACATTTGAAGTCTTTTAATTAAAAAAAAAAAAGTGGCTATGGCTGGGATGACACAAACGGGACACTTCAGAACACAAGGCAGAGGCGAAACTGGCAGCCTCGCTCGCCAGGCCATGGAAGCGGTGTAACGGGAAAGGGGCACTTCATGCACAAAATGTATTTTACAAAATACATATCCAAAAAAGCAAAAAAAAGCCAACAAAAAAAAAAAAATCCCACCTTGCACTAAATTGTAGCACTCTCAACACTTGCTCTGCCACAGGCTGCTGCCCATGCCTTGGTTGATAGAGGAGGCATGTGAAAAAGGGGAGGGGGGAGGGAAATCCGTGTTTCAGTCTATTTTTCAAAATTTTTCTCATGGGGACGTCTTCAGTCATCTGATGTCAGACACGGAGCTCTCAGAGTACGTCGTGGTCATGACAGGAGTGCCGTTGTTTGCCAAACAACCTTGCCTCAAGGTTTCAAAATACGAGGCCTGCACTGGTTTATGATACTGCAGAACTTTTATGGCATCTTCTATCTTAAACCATTCCCTTTTCCTTCCTGTGGGTAAAAAAAAAAATAATAAAAATAATCAGTAGATGCAACAAAACGATGTTTAAACATTACTGTTGATTAGCTTTCAACCATTATCACATGCACAAAGCTGCAAGAGTAAGTACACTGTGTAGCAAAGCGTTCAAAAGACACCGGGAAATTTTCTCTTGGGATTCTCTGATCTTGAGGGCCCCCTACTCCAAACACCACACTGAGGGCTCCTCTGTCCCCATGACAGGTATCTGTTTAAGGCACTACATCCACTGTCCAAACAAACCCGTCTTGCATTTCCTAATTTAAAAAAAAAAACAACCCACAAAACTACATTTATTTTGCTATTTCTGCCATTTCTATTCAAGTCAGACACTCATTTTAAGACAACCCACAACACCACACACCAACCACCACACAATTTCTATCAACCTGCAAGCGAACCTCACTTTTTGGTGGATGGCACTCATTTCTTACTCTTTCAATAAAACCTCTTCTGTACACAGCCTGAGGAAACTCAAGTTACAGGGGTGCCACAGTGCTATGGACAACCCTCATGCAATACAACAGGTCCATTTTCATTTGGGAATCTGGTTTAAACGCAAAGATTTCAAAAGATAACAGGAATGATTAATCCACACTGCCCACATACATTTTCTTCTAGTCTTAGAAAAGACAACTCTTCGTGCTCTTTGCTTACCATCTTCAAGTGCAAGAAACAAATACAAAATTGCTGTAGAGGCAGCTGTACAGCTGAACTTCTCTTGGGCCACAAAAGCATCAATCTGACCACAATTTGTTTTCCCCAAGCAACAAAAGGACACACCACTGCAACTTTTCTCAACCACTCTCACAAGGATTCCAGCTCCCAGAGGGACGCTAAGCTGACGTGGTTTGTCTGCATCAAACCAGTTGATTCTAGCAAGCGCAAAAAGCTTACCGATATTGACAGAGTCCTCCCAGTCTTCCAACACTTCTGTGACGATAAGTACGTAAACATATGTCCTGTGTTTCCTGTCCCGATTCTAGAAGGCAAAGGGAACAGAATAACGACAAAGTCACCAAGGGAGCAAAGGCAGGCGGGCACACGGCGACTACAAGTCACAAGCTGCCTCACTACGATGCTGCGGTAGCTTATGTGCGATTCCTCTCGCATTATAGCTCGTTCGTAGCTATTAAAAATTGTTGACTTTTAAATGAGAGGTCTGAAAGTCTTAATAGGCATTGCAGCCCAAAAGTCTATTTCCTAATCTGTAAGGCACTATTTGGTGGATGGATACGCTTATAAATTACTTCCTCAGCTCGAAAAAAAAAACACTACAGGAAAGATTTTTATCTACTTCACACAATTCTGAAATAGTTAGAGGAAAAACAACTGTAAGAAGAGCTGTGCCTGGTACCCGCTGACTCTGCATCTCACCAGTACTTATCAGGTGTTACCACACTCCTAACAGGAGCGCACAGGCTTCACCACATCAGAGGCCAGTTTGGCAACGCGTGATGGCAGGTGCTGAAGGACAAAGGAGAGGCACTGCTCCCCAGCTGGTGGGTGGCATTTTTTGGCAGCAAGAAAGGTATGAAGGCACTGGGAATATTCACTGTTACACCAGCTTATCACTCAGGATTTCAACTGAAGTGGAAATCGCAGATGCTCGGTATCGTTGAAAGGATCAGCATGCATTTTTATTTAAAAGGGAGTGTTAAAGTTTTCCTTCTATCAAGTTTACGTCACAGCAAACTAGGAAGTGATTTTTACTCCAAGCCAATTTTTTACATCAAAATTTCACAACCTCCATGTCTGAAACTTACCTCAAAAATTCCCACTAATCTTCCTAACGTCCCTTTCACTCCAGCCTATGAAAAGTTCAAAGAGAAAAAAACATGCTTTAACAACAGCTCAGTACATATTTCCTTATTTGTTGTGCAGGAGCAGTTCCTTTAGAACAGGAAGCAAATGCTGTAAAATTCTGCTAATCAGAAAACAACATGATCACAAAAAAGAAAACAACAAACAACCCACAAATATATCCCGACCTCTAACCATGCATGCATTCCCAGGGATTTCTTTTTTTTTTTTCTTCTTTTTCCATGTTCAAACCATTTTGGATTCAATCTGGAGGAAAAAAATTATTTGATGAGTTCCTAATTACATACTGACATACCCTGAATGACCAGAATCTCCTGTATAGGTTATGACAGTCCAAGCACAGGTAAAATTTGCTTTGGGGTTTAGCAGTTTTACCTCTTTAAAATTACAGTTTAAGAAAATAACTTTAAAGTATGTATAAGACATACACTTACACCATCAAAGCAACATGACAGCTACCAGGTACTTCAGGGATGGCCTGAATACATTTGAAGCAAGCTAATATAAACATAAAATACTTCCAATGTAATGTGGCCTCCGCCACAGGAGCAAGACTATTTTTGATATAACACAAAATGCAGATGTGCATCGAGAGAAGACTTTGAATCAAGCACAGACACAAATCAAGAGAAGATCTAAGCAACAGTTTTGTCTTCTGTTTGAATACTACTGAGGATCTACCCACTTCATCTTATTTGCTGTCACTTTCTATACATCCACTCACCGCTGTGGCTCAGTCACTTTCTCAAAGTGCCGTTTCTCGCCTCTGCTCTCCAGGGCTTGCATCACACAGGAATGCAAAATGCCATCCCACTCTCCTGCCCCCAGACCACCCCCACCCCACCCCTTCTTTTCCAATAATTTACATTCCCTTCTTTATACAACTGTAAATGGTTGGAACTCAAGTGCTGCAGACAAGATGAGATTTTGATCCATGACTTCACTGGTCTGAAACACCACACATACAACTGGGCAAACAACCCAGCCACGTTTGGAAGGTAAATTTGGCTGCCGTCTCTGGCAGCTGGAACACATCCTAAACAGTTCAGGAAAATAGTGCCTCTGCTCCTGCAGATACGTAGATCTGATTATGTAAGGCACCTTTTTTTTTTTTTTTTTTTAAAAAAAAAATGTTTGGATGAGGGCAACTAAATATTTAATAAGACAAATCCCCTGTCCTGAGCAGCCGAGATAAACCGTTTCCCACTACTAACCAGTTGCTGTAGTCATACGCTTTCAGAAAGGAAGAATTTTTATTAATTAAAAGACTTTACTGGTTAAGTTCCCAACCTACTAAATGAATACACACAGATACTAAACAATACAGCCAGAGCACGGCTCTCTATTGCTTCTAACAACAGCTGATGGTGGAACTGCCCCATGAGATAAGGATTCGTGGCTCCCCCTACTACAAGCATTCATAGAAATCTATAATTCTTTCATGTAACGTGCTCCCTGACCTCTACTTCTAGGAAGGAGCTTTTCAACTGAATCTTTTATGTTGGTTTTGGATGCAAAATTTATTGTCTCATCAGTATTTCTGCCATTCTGCTCAGCCCATAGGTGGACCACTGACTATTAACCACAAGGCTATTTCTGGAGTCAAATAGCAATTCCATGAAGGTCAATGTACGTGTGTATGCGCACACCAGCGTGGCTACGACAGATAACTGGGGTTGACCTTTGCGGATGAGTGATTTTACCTCATCTGCAAAACTGTTGCTGCTAACCTGGACTAATCTCCCTCAGAAGTGAACTGGAAGGCAAATACTTCAAACACGTTTCATTCAAAGAACTCCTTCAGCAAACTCAAACAGTGGGTTTGGTTTTTTTTTTTTAGATAAGCAACCATATCAATCAGGCAGCAATAACACAGAGAGGAACACAGGACTTCCACCTTCACAACATACATGCATTTTTAAGTATACTGTAAGGTGAAGGGTAATCAAATGTTTCAATTAAATAACTGTTTTAAGCTAATTTTCTTCACTTGTTCCTGGACGAGGTTACTGAATTTCTGCTCTCCTTACTTACCTGCAGAGGCACTGAATGAAAAGCCAGGGATGTTGTCGTGATGGTTTAGCGAACTCTCAAGCCTGACTAGAAACAAATTTGTCTCCAGGCAACTAGCCAGCCTGGAAACAGCATGAATACTGCACAACCAGCCTCCCAAGCAGCTTAGCCCCAGCTCTAAAACTGTGCTTGAAGTAACACAGGCAGGTGAGGAGCCCTTCCTTCTGTTCTGGTTCAAGAGAGGTGATTGAAATAACGCTCTGCCTGCAAACTAAGATCATCCTTCTCCATCCTGCCTAGTCGTATTGTACCCAAAAAAGTCGGATTGTACCCAAAAAAGGTACAAAAAGTGATGCCAAGACAAACAGGCACTGTAGGAAAATCGTATTAAATTATGATTAGATAACTGAGATCCAAGTGCTATGGTTTTCTTCACGTATGAATTTATCCCATGCAGTAGGAAATGGTGACATAAATTAATGATTTGATTCAAACAAATATTGGGCTGATATTATCAAGAGCGTCCTTACCAAAGCCTGCAAAGCACATCAGCCAATGGCACTCTCATCCTATTTTACTGGCATAGTGGATTTTAAAGACAACATATAGGACATATAACGCAGAAGGACTGGAATGTTATACACCTATTTTTGATAAAGCACTTTACACACACACCCCAATAGGAAAGTCATGGTCTCTGTACAATCATGTACTTTGCTTAATGGAAGAAATGTGGAAGTGGAATTCACAGTCTCACACAAGTTTCTAGCATAAAAGTTAGAAAAGCATCCGAGAAAATAATCTGTAGCTGTTACCACTAGCAAAGCAAGCTAGATAACGAGCAACAAAACAAAACCGCCAGGCTCCTCTGGGCAAGCTCCATCCCTCTTGCTTTGCTATGGGCCAACCCCTCAGCACCTTCCCGACTCATCTTCACTGCACGACAACAAGCGTTCGCTCGGAAAGGTAAAAGCATAGTCACAGGCTCATCCAGGATTGAAGCTGGATCTAAATCTTAATTTGCAGCAGATGACTCGGGAATTTTCTCCTCAGTAGTAAATGGATTGAGGATCCTCCGCCCTCGTGGGCCACAACAGTAAGTGTCTGGCAGAGACAGCACAATTTATTTGGGCACGTGTTCCCCCCCAAGCATTAGAAGCGCTGCACACAGAGCCCGTGCTGCAATCCTCAAAATACACGCACGTCCTAGGAGGATGCTATTAAACGTATCAACAAGGGGTAGGAGAGCACCAGCACCAACTGTTCCATCTGCAAGTGTGAAAATAAAGCAAATCAATCAAACGACAGTATTCCCCAGGAAGAGGCACATTCAGGTATAAAAGAGGACAGACAGAGCTTGCAAAATGAGCTGCTTTTTCACTGCTCTGCGGATCCAAATCAGTTTCCAACGCCTGAGGTAGCCCTCACCGGAGGAAAAGATAGATCTGGCAAGAGCGCATCAATGTCACAGCTGCCCCAAAACAGCACATGACTTCAAACCGCTGCCGCACACCCAGAGGGGTGGGCTGGGCATTCAGGACAAGGAACAAAAATCTGGAGGAAATGAAGCTTTACTAGTTCTGCTGCTCACGGAACAACTTGTTTTAATAAAGAAAAATTACTGAAGACATCCAAGAACAGCAGGTTCAGGTTTCAAAGCTGAAAATAAGTTCGGGTCAGATGCAAAAAGCAGCCTGCAGCAACACCATCTGTTCCTAGGGACAGCTTTTATTTCCTTCCATCTGAGCTAAGGAAAATGTGGGTTGGAATTTCAGCTATTTTACTTTGCTCTATTCGGCTCAAAGCCTGCATCTACTACAGATTACTGCTGGGCAAGAGGACTGTGGTAAAACACCCAAATCTTTGTTCTAATACTCGCAGTACTGAAGGTAGTAAATCACACCCATAAAGAGTGCTAGCTTAGACAAGTTCTAAAGACACCAATTACAGACCTGCTCGGCAAATTTTCTTGCTGTCTCTACTGTGTCTCAGAGAGGGTTATACTTATATATCTAATTCTTTACTGCATTACAGCCATTATATGCTTTCACATTTGTGAAATGGAGATGAAATACCACAATGGAGTGAAGAACTTCAAGACACTGCACTCATTTTTATGAAGTTTGAGTACACAGAGTAACAGAGGATTGAACTTGGTCCACTATCTGCACTGAATGTTACTAAATCTAGGAAGAGTTCAACACCATCACCTCAGTCATTCGTCCACGGTCCTTGCAGCATTAAAAAAACAGTTTCCCTATTTTAGGGCTGAAAAGATATCAATACTCATATTCCAAATCACTAACAAAATACATGAAACAGAAAGGATTATTTATAAAGCTTGTTTAAGAAGGGGAAGGAAAAAAAACCCACAGGTCTAGCAACCAGATCAAAGTACTATCACGATGAACTATTTTTTATACTGGCATCAATTGCCTGTTTGATCACAGATCAAGCACAACTTATCTGGCTTTTGATTCCCATGAAGAAAGCACGACTAACACTCCCATAATTTTAGAGAACTTGACATTTACTAAGTATTTAAAGGTCAGGATGTGAAAGATGCTGTAAGTGCAAAATGAAATGCCTTTGGGTTTAACAGATGAGTGTGGAGGCTTTTTTCAAAGTCACTCCATAATAAGTTTAATTTAAGGCATCTATTTCTAAAACGTGTTCTTCACCAGTTGCTCACACCCATAAAAGAACCTTATTCCTAACACAAAATTAATTTTGGGGACAAAATGCAACAGCAAAAAAATCCAAGAATGAAGAAGCAAAAAACATACTACATTGGCGCTAATGACTGCTTTAAAAGGGTACATCATTTTTTCAGAAGGTGAACCTTAGAACGTACCTGGAGTTTACAGCTGTGTAAGACTGACTACATCATTTTTCAACAATCTGTCAGAAATAAGTGGGTTTATTCTGAAAGGCTGCTCTCCGAGTGCTTGTCTACTGTCACTTTGCCTAAAAACAACGCCCAAGAACTCAAGTCACTTCAAATCTTATGCGGACAACAGCAAGCGTGACAAGTGTTGGTACCTGTCTACTTTAATACTTCTGCTTGTACAGATTAAGATAGATAATGACTATCTCAAACTAGGACAAGGACTTCTAACTCAAACTGGGACAGAGGGATCACCGGTTTCACTCAGAATCAACATTTCATTTTCAGAACAGTCTTCTAAAATATTGAGAATCAGAAAGAGGGAAAAGTCAGATTTCTTTATATGAAAATTATTCAAGCAATCACATGGATAAACTCAAACACGTATGTGATGAAATTAAAACAGTGAATGCAGAAGTTCAAAATCTTAGTTTAGGGAAGCATATTTTAAAAAGCAAATGCATACCATGCAAAAAAGAATGAACTGAGAAAAAACAGCCTATTGTCATCTTCAAAGACCACAAGCAACTGAAAGGGTAATGAGTCCTTCCAGCTCTTCCAACTGTCTCTTATTAAAACAGGAAAGGCATACCAAAGGCAGGGAAAGAAAGTCCACAAATTTCTTCCATAACTTTGACCAGCATGCAAACCACCTTCTTTTAGGATAAAAATTACTTTGCATTCATCGACATGGAGGAAACTGGATTTTCCCTCTCCCAACACAAGCAGCAGAGTCTCCCTGCTCAGCTAACCTCTTGCTTCCTTGCGAGTGACAGACATGCCTCTCCCAGCAGAGGAGCAAAGAGATCAAACCTACTCAGAAATCAGCGCCAGCTACAACCTACCTGAAAACGCCTAGATTCACATGAAAGGATGAATAAGGATTACTAGCTGGCGTGCACACCAGTTGCCCAGCAAGCAGCCTCCTAAAATACCTCCCCTGCCAAATCAATAGCACAAGCTGGGAAACTGGGTGCACAAAAGTCCTTTACAGCATTACAGCTGTAATATAACAAACATTCCCCTCCCGCACGCGCATTCCCCAGCAACATTTTACCGTAAACAGCTCGCTGAGCTTAAGACAGTTGATGTACATTCTAATTTTGTGTGCGGATCGTAAGCAGCATACTGGAACACAAACCTATTTGAGGAAGGCCCCGCACACCTAAAAACAAGCCTGCGTTTTCCACCCGTGTCAGCTAGCCTCATCATTAGCTGCAGAAGCGCTCCGGTAATTTTATACACATGACAGGCTGCTATTCTGCAGAGGGCTTTCAGGAAAGCCTTTATTGTAACAGCATCTGATAGCTCCATTTCAGATTCCCACCCTGTATTCACATCACACACTACTAGGTGTCGTGGAGGTTAGCCGTTGGGGTAATCCTGCCGCTTTTGGAGCTCTCCGTGTTTACTGTTTGTCGAGCAGCATTCGAGCAGAGAGGTGCTTCGCTGGGAATGACTCAACCCTGCCAGGCTGCCACAGTTTGAATTACATTCTCATTCGGCACCGGTCCACGTGAGCGAGGGAACACCAGCTGAGCGAGAGGGGATTATCTCAGCCAGCCCAAACCAGTTTCTTCACTGCAGACTGAGCCCATGCCAAGGCTTCCTTTCAGCCACCGAGCTGTCACGGAAAGAGAGCGACTCTTCCAATGCACTGCACTGCCCGAGGAAGGGAGGGTCGATACAGATTTATTTTTAAGGATTTGAAAGGTGAAGCCATGCGTCTCTTGAATGAACCCTTGACTTCTGTATCAAATAACTTAATTCTTAATAACGACTGGGCTGTAAAGCAGGAGCTTGCAGCTAAAAATATTTCTATTGTTCTGGTTAAACTCACTTTGGCTTGTAATGTGTTTGAAAGATCGCCGAGTTACGAAAAAAGCAGGAGCTGTATTACAGGCTGGAAACAAAATTTGCCAGCAGCAATCCCAGTACTAGAGGGACCTAAAGACATTTAAAAAAAATAAACTTTGACTGTATAATCTTTCATATCTTTCTGATAAACTGCTAGGTTATAAAAACATCCAAAGAGAAACACACAACTCGGGAACTGCCACAGTAGGTTAGTCCAGAGGCCCAAACATTCAGTGTTTTGTTAGACAGAAGCAGGTACTTCCAAATACTTCAGAGAGAAACCTTCATATACCAGATAATTAAATAAAGCTACTACTGGAGAAGCTTCCTCCCAAGTCCCATCAATTAGCTCTTGATTTCTGTTCTGCAGCACAAAGATTTATAACCCTCTTAAAAGCATTTTTAATCCTGCCTTATGTAACTAACTGTGAACCTACTTGGTCATCCATATATAATCATTTAATCGTTTCTGAATCCAAGCATCTCTCCAACTCAATAATATTCAGAAGTAAATTCTAAAGACATGTTTTACATACAGTGTAGTCAACTGCCATTTGCTGTCTTTAAATTCCTTATGAAGAATAAAATTGTTCTTCCAGCTTTAAGAGAAATATATGTCTTCTCCATACAGATCATCAATCTGTGTTTGATCTGCTGTTTGATCTCTTTCTGAAATAGCTTAAAGTAAAAAAAAAAACCAACCATGAACACATTAGGAACTGTTGCTTGTAACTCTTACGATCAATTTCTCTTACTCACATGAAAATCAAAATGTGTACTAGACGAAAACACATTGAGGTCCCTATTTTGGGGTGTCTTTAGGGGCTCATACAGTCTTATTTCTATTCTTTACCCAAGTATTAGATAGCTCCGCAAAAGCATATCTGGTTTTCAAGTTCTCTTAAGAAGCTGTCCTTCATACAGTAAAAACAAAACAGAGAATATCATGGTGTGCATTGAAATGACTGTAGCTTAATTTTATCTATTTTCAGTTAAGGGAAAGTTCATTCCAACTAAGAGCCTTAATTACATTTCTATGCTATCTTTATTTAGGACTCCAGTTTCCCTCCCACATATGATGCGGGTATCACCAGTGACCCTATATTCCTCTTCACCTTAAGGAAAAGGAGCAAGAGTGATAAAAAACAAATTCCCAGAACCCCAGCTAAGCATCAGCAGCGGAGCTCCAGAAACTCCCGTTCTTGTCAAATACTCACCTCTTCACAGACTTCTCGCACAGCGGCCACGTTGGGCTCCTCCTCGGGCTCCATGCCACCCCCAGGGACAATCCATCGATCAGGATGACGACTACTGCTAACCAGCAGCACCTGCAGAGAGTAGAGCACAGCTGATGTATAAACTCAAGAGCCCATCCGAAGAGGAGAAGTTGTCTTTGCATCTCTCACACCTCCAAACACATCCAATCCAAAGTGAGTCCTTGACAATACTCCAGTTTTTCCAACACAATTTCCTTAGCCCCTTTCAGGCAGCTGTGCAAACTACATTATCAGTGACACCAAGGCACTCTGACACTCCAAATTATTTCAGTCATTACCTCCTCACTGCTCCAATGCATCACAGAATAAATTAGGCCTCTGCATACCAAAACAACGATTTGCTATTTGATACAGCATCACAATACTTACACTGTAAGAGCTCTCTGCTGTACTCAAAGTCACTGCGTAGTCTTGACAGCCTGGGATACACATCATGCAGCAACGTAAGATGGCACAGAAGCTGCTCAGTACCTCCACCCTTTCAGAAGTAGCTCGATTTAACTTTATTGGTACCTTTGGCACTGTCTGCCTCTGCAGTTACACTAATGACAGATACAAGTCGGGTAACTGCCATTAAAACATTTATGCGCAATTGTTTTAACAAAGACTTTCAACTTCTCTGCTTGCCTCTTCTTATGCAGCAGGCACCAAGGAGTTCAGCTTTGGAGCCAGCACTTGGTTACATTTAGTTTAAATGAGGTTGTTCAATGAGATATAAGCAAAATATAAGCCTACTTTAAACCACTTAAGAACCCTAGGAAAAGGCTGCATAGACGGACAGATTTTTATTTTTTTTTTTTAAATCAGGAAAAAGGTTCAACCATTTCCACAGGAGTAATTTTCTTAAACGTGCTTTGTGGCAGTTCTTCTTGAAACACATTGTATTCCAGTGTAATTCTGCTCTGTATAAGTTCAGTTTTTGTTTTGTCATCTTCCGGAAACAAAAAGCTAACTAACAATCTCAACTGGCTAAAAATTTTCCCAAAGAATACCGAGACACTGTGCTTATTAAACCTACTTGCAATACATCCATGAGCAGAGATGGAAACTAAAAACAAAACTAATACTGTTTTTCCGCTCTCTAAACAAAGCTTGTTCATTAGAGTTATCATGCTATACTTCATCATTTCACTGGCACAAAGCTTACAGCCAAAGCGACTTGCTCCAGAAACTTTCCAACATACCAGTCCAATTAGGTTACAGGCCAGCTGTAACAGTTTCAATCAGACATTCTGACGTTAAACCGTGCGAGACACTAAAATCCCAGGCTTTACTGTCTAAATGTTGATTTACCAGTAGGATATGAAAAGATTTGCACTAACTATCAAGAGGAAACCTACCTACAGAATTCAAAATTAAACTTCTGAAACAAAAATAGACGTAAGATTTCCAGGGTTTCCCAGTTCTTTTATCTTTTGAAAATTTTCATCTGCCGAGCGACCACCCTGCAAAGTGATTTTTCATTTTCCAGGGCCACCCAGACCACACCAGCTCAGCACAGGGAACAAGAGCAGCCAACAGACTAGAACACGGCGAGGTGAGGAGACAAGGGTCCGTTGTGGGGGTCCAAACCACAGCTCTCAAACCAGGAGCAGAAAAGCTTCAGGCAGAAACCGAAGAGGGGTCACAACAAACGTTTTAGCAACTCCTGGTCTAACCTTTCCTAAGTCTGGAACTAAACTCGATGTTCTCAAGTGTCAGCACTCCTCTAATCAGCAATTTTCTGTGGATCCCACCAATCATAATGTCTCAAAGCCTCCTCTTCCCGCTTCAGTCAGAACCCACACCTCAATCCTGCAATGCGGGAAGAAGCATCCTTTATCAAACAGCCCCATTTTTATCCCCGAGCACTCCCCAATCTGTCTGTTGAATTAAGGCAATTACAATGCATGCAAGAAACGAATTAAGCTGAACGCACAACCTTAATTCTGCAGTTTTCTAATGGAGATGCTTACTACCTTAGCTGTCTTCTGGCTAAGGCTGCAACGGAACAGCATTTCCTTTATAGCAACATCCCGTGGCGTTTGGCTTTCTTCAAGAGGAAGACAGAATTCCTCTCCCCAATCCATACCAAACGCGATCAGTAAGCCATGCCTAAATAGGGAATGTAAACCTCATTCACCCTGAGCCTTCAAGGCTCGGGCCGGCAGCCAGGTACCGTGGGCTGGGACTGTAAGGCAGCACCAGTAGACACCTCTGGTTTGCCAATATTTGGCCACGGCAGGCTCAGCACACAACGCGCTCCGCTGGCCTGAGCTGTCTTATCACGGTACCTTTTCCTATTACGTTACAGGACTTTTACTTTGTCCTGAGTCATTACCAGTATTGTACACAGAAGAGCATGGACTGAAATTCCTAACTTCAGGTCAGCAGGTGATTCTGTGGGCAAAGTTAAAAGGAAAGTAACAGACATTTCAAGTATACGTTTTCTTGCCAGGTAAGGAAGCATCATTTTTGTCGTTTCCGATTTTCAGTCAGAGTTCCAACTCAAAAAAAAAAAAAAAAAAAGAGAGAGATTTAAAAAACCTGCAGAAACAGATCTTTGAAACTCAGCGCAGCACACTTCATGCCATTGAACTCCTGTCACCTTCCACTTGTGAGAAAAAGTATCTGCTAAGAAAATCCCTGTACAAAGACTTCTACAGGAAAGCCTGCTGGACTGCTCAGACTAAGACAATGCTTTAGCAACACACTAGTAGGAACTTTTAGGTGTAAACAGCAGTTTTCGGCAAAGCAAATTAACTTCAGCTGCTCTGGCAGTTGAGCATTTTCTGAATAGAATTAACATGAACAACCCTCGCTGGGAAGGAAAAACCTGTCATTCTCACACTTTTATGTAATCAGACTATTTCCTGTTTAATAAAAAGGAAATCCCATCAAGAGAGAGCAGGAAATGTGCCCTACAAGGTCATTCTTTTAAAACAACTTTAAACAGGATATTGCTACCAATGAGCTCTCCCAAGACAAAGGGGCCTAGTTCAAAATGCGGGTGAGACACTGTTGTGTTTTAAAAAACCACACATCTAAAAAAATCCTGTGTCCCAATATATGCAACCCATTCACAGGGATCAAGTAAAAAGGTCATTATATCCCCAATCCATATTTTCACGAGGCAACACCATTCAAACATTTTACAAACTGCCCAAAGCCAGTAAAATGAGATCTGCTGAAAAACAACCTGTCTCTGAAAACCATTCATATTTGGGTGGAACAGCCCGCATGCTGTTTCCAAGATAAGAAATACATTCCCCGGCACAAACCTTTTCCCCCCCGATAGCTAGATGGGTGAACATACCTGGGGAAGCTAAGATACTGGCTGGGCATGTTGCAGAAGAGGGATGTAATAATTTGCATTTCTACCATAACGAGGTCAGAATTATTTTATAAGTTTCAGAACACGCGAGATGGCATATGGTTAACTTACACCAGAAAGTCAAGAGAGAGAACGGCACTATACCTTCATTCCTTCATTTTACAATATAAGATGACAAAAAATTGATAGTCAATTGCTCAATCAGACTGAACATTTTCCAATGCAACTGGATTCTATAAAATAAAGAGGTGTAACATCTTTTTTTTTTAAGGACCATTTGATAGCTCCTATGTCCCCGACACCTAAATTTTTGTTCTGTAACTTCTTTATTACATACAAAACATTAATTTGACTATACACAGAATAACAGATTTTCATGAAAACAGTAATAAAAATATACCAAAAATTACTTGGGTTATTTTTTTAAAAATCAGGTCCAACCACAAAAGAAGGTTTACACTTCCATTTTATTCTTGCCAGGCAACTGTGTTTAAGATGGCTACTGAGTCTCTTGGTGTACTGGAGATTTTAGGGGCAGATTCTAGAGCCAAAACTTGCAGTCTTTTTGGAAAAGCACTTGCAGGTATCGCGTCACATGGCCAAGTTCTGTTTTCCAGGATTTGAAAGCCAATTATGTCATTTCAAAGCAGGGAAATGAGCAACGCAAGCCTCTTTGGCAACGCACAAGGCGGCCCTGAAGTACCTCTCACACACAATCAATGAAATAAGAGAAAGGTTAGAAAAATAAGCAAAGTTTGAAGTCTACAGCAGGGGCTCCTAAACAGTGCTAGATTGTGGCCCTCATGGTAAGCAACCTTCAAAGCAACACGCAAACAAAAAACCCAAACAAATCTAGAGCAGCCAACCAACTCTCCGGGGAGGAGGCAGGAAACATGCTGAGACATCTAAGGCTGCCTGCACCACCACACCCGGAGCAAGGGGCTCCATGGGAAAAGGGGAAAAGAGTTTGTCACCAGGACAAATCTGGGAGTCCCCAATACACAATACTGACCTTAAGACAACCTAACTACATACAAATCTATTGTGTTCACATAAGGGGGTTTTTTTCCTCCCCTCCCTCCCCCCCGAAATAATGGTGCTCTGCAAAGCAAAAACCAGGCAACCAAAACAAGGCAGAGAATTAATTCTCCATTAACAGAACAGAGATCGAGGGATTCCCAGGTTCTGTCATACTATGATGGATTTAAAGAACAACCACCACCCCCCATAAATAAAAGGAGTAGCCACGCTGTAAGGAACACGATTCCTGGAAAGAGGCTCCACAGAAGCATTACAGCAAAGACGAAAAGGGCTACAGCATTATTAGAAGCTGGGCCACAACGTCATTAGAAAATGAGCTGTGAACCTTCCAGGCTTCCAGGAAAAGACGGTCCTACCCACACACGCCAGCCTAAGGACAATCAAGCTGGCAGACTTAGTAAGAAACAGAAGACAAGATGTTAAATATGTGTTTTTTGGCCCAGCCGGCATTCTGCTGCCAGAAGCCAATCTATAAGCTACTGGCTACTGAAACAGCCTCTGTACTTTCTTTCATGTTTTCGACCGATATTGAGCCACAAAATCATGTATTTTGCGTAGCAACTAAAGCACAAACCTCCCGACAGTTAAACTCATTTCACACTTCAGCATTATTTATCGGAACATAAACTGCAAGAAAATAACCCGTCTCCTAATGCGCTGTGGTGAGACTGGTAGAGAAGATGGCTGACTTCAGTGATTTTCGCCTGTACAATCTGTCTTTGTTTGAAAGTTTCAATTTAATAAGAGTCTCTGTATTCAGGAGTTTGGAGCTTAGCTGTGCTAGCGACTCTCCGATTTGCCCTATGACCAGGCAGGATATTGTAGCCGGTGCAGCTCTGTGTCCAGCATAATAAAGACCTTCTACGCTTTACTCAAAGTTAACAAACGGTCTCACAATCCCAATATATTATTGCTACTGTACTTAGTGCTTTCATATCCGACAAAACTAGGATCCCAGTTCAACCACATCAAACCACCTTTAAACACTAACAGCGGCATACACTGACAGACGGAACTGAAGAGGAGCAGGAGGGGAGAAGAGACACTATAGTTAGCAAAGCCACGCAAAAATTAATCTAATTTAGCCAGCAGAAACATGACCTCAATTACACTACTAGGAAACATGCATTTTGCCAAACTACTAGCGCAGGATGGTCTAAACACACACGCCAGGGCATTCAGGAGGGCTTCTCCCACCCTCTTGCTATTCAGGGCACGTTACGAAGTTAGCACATAGTAGTTGCAAGGACAGCCTGTGGTCAGCAAGGCTAGAGCCGGCTTTAAACACGACGATGTCTTTAGCTGAAGCAAGAACACACGCAACCTCAACAGCAAGCCACAGAAAACCCCTCTCCTGACCATAACAGCATGCCCTCGCTGTTCCTCAACAGCAGACATTTCCTTAGACAAGTGTTATTTTCACACACACACCCGCACCTTGCTCTGTGGCACAATGCGATTGAAGCTACAACGCGGTACCTAGAAACTGGAGGCAGGAAATTAACGGCAGAAAGCCAGAAGGGGAAAGTATCGGCGCTACAGAACTTGACAAAAGTAAAGCACAAATCTTGAAAAAGGAGTAAGAGGTGAACTGGAAGAAGTTCAAGTCACTTCAAGCATTTGGATCGCACCTACAGTACTATAACCATAGAGGAAAAAATAAAGAAAATCCTGTTGGCTTTTAGGCTGCTTCTTAGAATAACAATAATAAATCATCATGAACTGCACTAGTTCTCTGGCTTCAAAATGCCAAGGGTCAGATTACTGTTACTACAGTTTTCTTGTGACTTTGGAGTGACTGCTTATTCTTACCGAAGAACACCACAATCCGGAGTCCTCTCCTTCCATCAAAATTATGTTTCAGATAACCACAAAAATTATCTGCGACGTGCCTTTCCCAGCAGGGACAGGACAGAGAAAGCAGCTGAAACGCCCGGACCAGCAGCCGCTTGTTTCCGCGGAACAGGGCTGATAAGGAGGCACTCCCACTGAAAGACCCCAAAACCGATAACCTATTTCTGCCTGTCAAAACCAGTTTGTTGACCGCTCAGTACTTACACAACTCGTCCAGGCATACTTTTTCCAGAAGGAATGCTAGCTTTTAAGCTACCTTTTTTTTTTTTTTTTTTACTAAGGGAAAAAAAATTAAAAAATAAAGTGAGTCTTTTGGTCTCCTTACACAGACCAAATGACTCTGGATGTCAGCAGTTGCGTATGTATACACTTACTGTTTTGATTAACAAGTCCTATTCATAAAATAAAGCATGCAAAACTCTACAGCCATGAAAACTCTTGAGAAGCTTTTCAAATATAAGTAGTTAATTCTATGCTTAACATCAATATATGTTATTTACAGAAGAAAAAGTAACCACCCAAGTCAATACAAATGAAAACAACATTCAAACCATCTGAAGCATCTTAAAAAAAAAATAAAAATCTACCCAGTAGGTAATTGAATCCCTCCGAATTTCACATGTTAACGTGAAATTTCTGAGAACAAAGCGTTACTGTGCATTATCCACTGCACAACAAAGACAGCTACAGAGAAACAAATTCTGACATAAATACGCACAAAATTTGAAAGATCCTTGACCAGTCTATGCAGTCAGTCTCCCAGTTAAACTGAAAAAGAACTACTGTTTAAAGAAACTGAGTACCTGCTTCCCAGTTGCTGGATATTACACACAGCATCTGAATGCTGTTTACTATTCATGAGGAAGAACTGAGAGTTTATTAATTTTGTTCTATCCAATTTTTCTGGGCGACCCCATCGCTGAGGTACGCAAACTCAGATCATTTTCCTTATTTCAAAAAACAACGATAAAATCCAAGCCACGTGATCATTTTTCTTTGACTGAGAAGGGAAAGCGAGACCATCCATGGGAAGATTAGGTCCTGTGCCAGCAGTCCCACTGGTACAGCCCCCAACCGCTTGTACCTGCCTCCACGCTTCGGTAGCTTGTCCGAAGGGTGCGGAGACGAACCAAGTGAGGGAACTGACCGTGAGTTTAAAAAAAGGGGGGGACGGGATACAACAAGTGAGGAGAGAAAGGTAGGAAAAACAGCTACAGCCTCTAATCAGACAAGAAATGGATTTCAGAGAAGTGTTACACAGAGGAGACAGCGGCCACCACTGTTGGGTCCTTCTCAACAAACCTAGGGGTGGAGTACACTCTCTCCCACTTTCCATATTCATCACTTTCCCTGAGTTGCAGCAGAACAAAACTGACTCAATTCTTCAGTTTCACAACAGCTTACAGAGCTTCCAGTAAATTAAGTGAAAATTTAACAATCTTCATTCTTTTGTAGCTTGGGAAAGTACAAGAGGCCATGGAATTGCTTGTAAAATCATTTATGAAAGCTGCCTTTATGAAAAGGCTAGAAAACACTTTTTAAGATGAAAGCTAGGTTTTGCAGAGGTTTCTACTTTTCCTCTTGGAAAAAACTAGCTATGAGCGCAGTGGAGAGGGACAGGAGAAGCACAAGCAAGAGAACTATTTCTAAACTGGCCTATACCCTACTGGAGATGTAGTAACGTATTAGCAACAGACAGGGAGATCTTTCCTCGGTTTCAACCACAACCATTTTATGTAGCCAAAGGGAACGTACAGAGGCAAGTGGAGTCACCGGAACAGAGATTTTGAGGCTATATTCCATGGAAAGCACGATGATCATATGATGCTGGGCTCCCTTTATGTCCCAACAGTGAAGCACTCCAAGTGGTTTTAGCTATTATTATTTTTATATTGAAGCAAACGCACAAAGGACAGCCCAGGAACACTGTGTGATCATCAACGTAGCCTACGGTTAAAATTTGAGAACTGCTGTATTACATCATAGCTTGGTTTAAAACTGACCCAGGAGAAGCAAGAAGAAAAAGGTTAGTTTGCATTCAAATTACTTTCCCAACTGAGGCTGTTGTGGGGCTACATAAACGTAGCTTTTGGTGACCGTATTGGCTTGGCGCGCTCACAGAGCAGCAGAGCCAGGGCGCTCACCAGACCCTGTGTGAAAGTTCTGTTTTCTCATCTCAATTTAGACTTCATTCACAATTAAGAAAAGACGACCAATCCTGGATCCTATTCTTCCCGAAGCATTTCCTCCAAAAAGTCTTTAAAAATACCAGTTGTTAATGAGCAGCTTGTCCTTTCACCAGATACAATGCAGGCATGCTTAAACCTGTAGCTACACCAGCGAGGGACTTAAAGCCAAACGGTTCCCTTTTTATTTCTGTTAAAGTATAACACAGAGATGCTGCCATTGAGCAGACTTCCATCTGCTTCTTAATAGTAAGACATTAGTGAAATTTTCTGGAACATTTCCTTATTGAAACAGCTGGTCTACACAAAAAAAATACTCGTGTTATTTAAAAATAACACCATAATAGCAATATTGAGAGGCACTGACATCACAAAGCAATGAAATGAGTGATTTCTGAGATAACACAAGACTTGGGGTCTCTTGATCTGCAGACTCTCTTTCCCCACTTTTGCAGAAGCAGCAACTATCAAGGGATATTTGAAGAGATGAAAATAGCAGAGTCCTGGCGGTCGGTTGACGAAAAGGTCCTTTGAAGTCTGTTCACACTCTCTTTGAATTCATCCTGTTGATTCCCCTGTTCTCCCTCCTGCCCAAAGAGACATCACTCTGCGGTGGCTCACTGTTTATGAAACAACACAGATACAGATTTTTTTCCACACAGCCCAATTAAGAAATGTATTTTTTGCTCCATTTGAGTTTCGTGGTTAAATGAACTCTCCCCGTACGGCTTTTTAAAGGAATATGTAACAAAAACATCTTTTCAGCCAACGTTTGGTCTTCCAAAAACGTCCCAGAGCTTCTTTCATGTCCAAAAGTAGTAGCTTCCAAATGTAATACAGAGAAAAATTGCAACCTTGAGCAGTGTAAGGAAAAAAAAAAATCACTTAAAAACTAAATAAGAAACAAATTAAGTATTATTATGTCAAGACTCTTTATTTGCAAATTTAATGCCTAACCAAAGACATGCTGGTTTAGCAATCTTCATTGATTGCTAAAATTTTAGGGACAATCACACCAATGAAACGAAGAGTTCGGGGGTAAACACCTAAAAAGAAAATGTAGTCTCTCCTGTAAGTTTAAACAGAATTTTTCTTATTTCTACTTCTTCATTGTTTAATTCAGGAACTAATTAGGGATTCAAAAGGCAGAAAACTTGGGTTTTTTTAATCCATAGCAGGAAATGAAGAAGAAATGTGAGAGCTAAGATCTACTGTTTCTTAAGCGCTTAAAGAAACAGTAACCAGAAACAGCCAGTCCTAGAAAAAAACCCAATACTTTAATACAGCAAGTTTAAATTATTTATCAAAACATGCTTCCCCTCCCACCCTTTTCATTTTCAACAATAAACTTTTAATAGATCTTTAACATACCTTGGTTCTGTGTTTTTTTTCCCCTCCCTGAAGAGGTCTTTTAAATAGATCTCAATTTCCATTTAAATAGAAGTAATCAATAACAAAATATGTCAGTAGCACACACACACAAAAAAGCGTTATTCTTGTTTGTCTCTTTTTCTTGGAGAAATCTTTCAGATATGTTAAACTATTTAATTAAATGTGTACAGATAACACCTTTCTTGTTATCAAAAAAGTGCAAGTAGCAATAAGATCAGACAAGTAGACTTCTCTCAAATTAAAGTTTAAATAAATGCCAACAAATGAGAATTAACCAAAGAAATAATTACAAAGAGAAATTAATAAAGACCAAGGTTTCCTGCTTGTCGATTTCAATAATCAATATGAGCATAATTTAAATGACTTCCAGGCCTGTTGACTAAGATCAAGAGCAGGATCTGTGAAAGGAGTCCACTCTGGGGCATGTGTGTTTAGTATGGTGTGACTCAATAATAACTTTACTAAATGCATTTGTTGAAAAAGTCCACTTCATGACTGGCTACGGCAGTAGATATGTAATAGATGAGAAAACAGGATGCAGTTTCAGCTCTGCGTTAAATACATAGATACCATAAATAAATGCAGTGTTTGAAAGGCTGTGTGATGTCGTCAGGATCAACTCAAAACAAACCAAAACTGTAATTCATGGCTTCAACCATTTCTGTGGTTCACTTACAAAAAAGCACACACATGCACGTACTTGAGGAAATCAATCTACATCCCATGCTGCATCATTTACAAAGCAATTAGTGCTCCTTAATGTGTCACAGAGCAGTACAACACACCACCCGATTTTACTGAGGAGATCAGAGACAAGACCAAACACTAACAGTGACCAAAGCCCAAGTGTGAAAATGACGCTCACGTGAGAACCTCTATTGCTCTGATCAACAAAAAGTTTTCCAGAACTTCGTCTGCAGCCTTTGTAACAGACCCATGGAGATGACAAGGCACAATTAGCACAGGGAGACAGCCACCTCAGCTCCTGCCGTTGAAACTAGCAACAGATCTTTTTACTTTAGGTCTTACTTAGAAACTAAAGCCTGAAATTGTACCAGTTTAAATTTAATGAGATTTCCAAACCACTGAAAGTTGTTGCAAAGCACACCACACACACAACTTTGACGTAAAATAAGTCTTTAAAGCTCAACCTTAAACAAACCAGCTTAACCTACACTGAAAGAAATTTGTCACAAGTTAACATGTCTCTAGAAGGAGTTTACTTTTCCTTCTTCAGTCACCGTGGGTCAGTATAGTGGAACTGCCATGTTAACAAACCTTTGTGTCACCAACACCGTAAGAGCTCAGGACATCAGTTCCCACGGGCCAGAAGATGTTAACAGACCACCGCTGTGGGGTAAGCTGGAGTCCGTATGACACTGCTAATGGAGGCGTTGTAAAACAGAGGCTAACAACCGGCCAAAAGCTGATTGCATCAGGTAGGTGTTGAAATTACATTTCTACCTTCAACCATACTGCAATCAAACATGGTCAAGCACCTAACTCTTGAGAGGAATTGCCACACTTGCCTCACAACTTCTGTAAAATCGCATCAGGAAACTCAGCCACCTTCAACCACCCGTGCTGATAAGCCCCAGTATCATTACACAATATGATTACATTCTTCTTCATAGTTAGTCCAAAGTATCACAAATTTCCTGAAAGTCAGTGGGAAGGACCAACTACGATGAACGTTCCACCAAAACGTACCGTTTTCATTTCGAACCATTTATGCTTGAAATGTTGACACTCTTCACCATGACAGCACAGCTACAAAGGGTTTGTCAAGCCTCCTTCACCATGTTAAATAATAACTGAACAGTATGCTAATTTACTTTCCTCCAGTGAACTGTCTGCATTCCCTTCCGATTTCCTGTAGCTACAAATATGATAATCAGGAGAACAAAGACTTTAGCACAGCCACTCAGGAACCAGTAAATGAAATGAAGTATGCCTGACTCCACAAGAAGCAAAAAGAGACCTGCAGCCTTGTTCGTCCCGAGTATCCCAAGCCCACGTTAAGGAGATATTAAACAAGAATAGTGAAAAACTGCACATCTGAGTAAAGTTTCTCGTTTTAACTTCACAGACAACACAACCACTTAGCACCACAGCCGCTCTTAAATGAACCAATCTACCTTTAATTCCCACTTCCTCCCAAGCCTCTCTGGACAGCAACTTCTGGCACTCCATCAGTCCCCTTTTATCCCAGTGTCTTTTTATAAATCCAAGGTCAGGTTTCCTCTCCCATCTCATGTGATGTGCTGGACTGAAGTTCTGCCAGCGTGGTCGGTCCCCTCAACTGCCAAACCCCATCCCGTGGCACAACACTCCTTTACCAGACTGTCCCACCACCCCATCACCATTTCATTCTGGGCATTTTTCACACGTTTAGCGGAGAGAAATAAAGAAGGGGTGGGTGTGTGTGTGGGGGAACACCAACTTTCCCAGCGACGCTTAATTACATATAGAAAATAAAATCCCCCCCCCACCAAGTCGCACCCGGGCGGCCCCGGGGGCTGCACGGGGGTCCCCGGCTTCACCCCCACCGCCACCCCC
>NW_009649114.1:3285570-3293391 GCF_000708025.1 Charadrius vociferus
GGGGGGCCTCAGCACGGAGCCACCTCATGGGGGCACTTGCAGGGCCCCCCACTGTAGCACAGGCTCCTTGCTCCCCACGGGCATTTTTAGGGTCCATCCTCAGGGCAGGATGTCACCAGGCAGCCTGCGAGCCCCCAGATTGCCCCCCAGGAGGGGCTAACGCCACCATCACCCCGCAGCAAAGGCACCCTTGGCTTGTCGGCATGGCGGACAGGGGTAGAGGGGTGCCATGGCAGGGCCCAGCCCCACACCGGCCCACTGCCCCAGTTTGTGTGTTCCCTCGGGAGGAAAACCCCGGCAAAGGGGTGAGTGCTTCTGCGGGCAGTGTTTGTCCAGCACTGGTCTGGCGTCAGCAAGCCCAACCTCCACCCCACAACAGGAGACAGTCGAAAGCGGAGGGTAAGCCAAGAAGCCTTTAACATCTCCTGACTCCGTGTATTTGCTGAATAAAAGGCTCTTTTCCAGGTGCAGATCCCACCAGAGAGCGGCCAGTGGAGGCACCATCCAGAGAGGAGACACGGTTAACGGCCATGCTGCAGACTCCGTGTCTGAACGCTAAAAAGCTTTGAGAGGATGAGGAGGGGATCCCGTTCTCCACTACACAGAGCTCCTGGCCCAGGCTGGACAGACTGGTGGGTTAGGAGAGCAGGATTAGATTAAAATGCGGGGGTAGTACTTCCCTAAGAGTCTATTACTGTTCTTCACCCCAAAACAAAACCAATTTTATTTGCTCATTTGGATCTTCCCTTTACATCTTCCCTTTAATGAGTCAAATATTCTTTTAGAAGAAAACATTTAGCACTTCATACCAATTGCCACACACTGAAGTACTGCAAGTGATTTTAAATAGTTGCTTAATTTCACATGAAGCTAGACGTTTTGCTGAACAAAACATTGCTTCCCAAACAGAATCACAACTAGAAATGCATAACAGTGGTTGTAAAAGTTCCTCCTACCACTGTAGGATAAAATAAGCAGAAAGTTGAACAGAAAGCACCAGTAGAAGCAGACAACACAGAAGTTCAAGAATATCACTAGCAAAGTTGAAATAAGAGCTGCTTTAATCCACATTCCCATTAAGACCAAGGCTGTAAAGTGCATCTTGGCTAAATCCAGTCACCTGGGATTCAGCAGGTTAGTCTGGATTAGGTTTAGCTAAATTGCAACCTACAAACTTCAACAGAGGCAGACGGATCAGTTAAAACAAACATTTGGAACACCTAGTTTCTCCCTACAGTTCCAACTCCCTCAGAAATAAAATAAATCAATAGAAAATAGTCTCGTGCCCACCATTTCCCTCACCCAAACTAGGACTGGAAGGAACTCCTTTCCCCTGGGTTAGCATCTAGCACTTGTGCGATATTAAACCTGCTCTGAAGAAGATACCATTTACCAGGCTACAGAAACCCATTCCCAATTAGCATCATCTCGTTATTAGTTGGCGGGTGACATCTACTGGTAGGCTGCACACTGCAGGGGACCCAGGCTGCGCCTCCCCACCCTGGCTCTGCTCAGCTGCAGACAGCAGGTGCTGTCACTAACACCTCAGCTTTCTTACACCACGGTTAATTAACCCAGTGATTTCAGAACCGGGATAAAGGAAATGCTCACCTGCCTGCACTGGCTATGTCTGATTCTCACAGGGCCTCAGGCCAACACAGCTGAACTTGCTGAATTTTCTGTCAGCAAAATAGAATTGTCTCTCAGCCCTGATTTACTGCATTACCAGGAATTACTAGAAGCAAGCGTCTTCCTGGGCAGAGTAGAAAAACTGCCTGCAGCCCTTCTGCTCCTCATTCCTCCATAAGAATCACCTCTACACACTAGCGAAACCCTACATCAGTGACCACCACGCCTACAAAGATCCCTCCTATAACCTGCTTCTAAACACAAGTTATTCCACTACTGCTGTCACACATGCCAAAGATTTAAGTCACCTCTCTAGATTTATGCACTTAAGTAAGACACGGTGATGCAACCTAGGTGGCATTTTCACCTATTTTATTATACACAAAACATGAGCAGGAAGTTCTACTGAGGAGGCTGACCACGTCCACGACCAAATCCACCTCTCTGCAACAGAAAAGGAAGAGCATTAGAAGTCACCATATTAAGCAAGCGACAGCAGCAATTACACAGCAGCAAGAACCACCAACATCATAAAAAAAGCTAGCTGTCTTTCCTCAACTTTGCATTACTTTGATAAGCGTCCCCTGCTCCAAGCACAGCCTCATGCTGATCGGTTTGAAACTAGCTATCCGAGACAGGTTAACCAGAGTCTAAGAACAAAATCAACCCATCCTAGCCAGCTCTGTGGATCATGTCTAACACTCTTCTATTTCTGAAATATAAAATCATTTATTTCCTCCAGAGAGCTTGGCTCGCTTCTCAAATGTGTCGCTGGCTTCCCGTCACAGCAGTGAGGCCATCACGTAGTTTCCCCAACAGGAATGCAGCAAGTGGAGCTGGGCATAAAGGGTAACGGTTTCCAGCCTCCCTTATGCAATCAGAGCCAAATACCTAACCCCAGCTGGCATACCTGAGAAGCACCACACTGAAGAGCATGCAGATATGACCTATCCACTTTCTCCTAATCAAAGCCTCAATAAAGGAAGTAAATCTCACATGGGAATACTCACAAACTGGAATTCAGTGGCTGCTCCAGCCCCAGCCTCTGCCTTCTTATCAGCGCCAGCTGAGGAGAGAGAAGAATGAGTTATTAATCAAAGAATCCACTCCCCAAGTCCAGCAGGCCTGCTGGGAGTCAACGGTTTACAATCAAAGATGACTACAATTTAGGCTAAATATAGCAAAGTAAAATAGCCATTATTGACACTGTTAAAGAGTTACTGAACCCACCCCAGAGAAAATCCTACAGTCCAGCTTGACAAAATTCAAGAAAAGACTCCAATCCATAAGCAGATACAGATGAACTCTGTTGCATAAATGCCTAAGCTACGCCAAGAGTGTGATTTCCCCCTTTTCTTCTTGAAAGGAGGCCAACACTGAAGACAATTCTCCCAAAGAGATAAGCTGCACAAAGAGCAAGGTTGGCCCGATAGTCACACAGCAACACAGCAGACACTCACGTGGAACAGCACTGCGTCTGTACGTATCCCTGTCAGCTTCTCCCCGAGTGAGACGCGCGGGGCGCTCACCTTCCAGACCTGGAAAGGAAAACGGCAACATCAAATACATTGCTTACCCAGGACACAAACAACTTGACTCCATGGGTGAACCTGCACCTCTACGTGGAAAAAAGCCCTCCGGTTAAGCATTAGATTTACCAGCAGAACTGCACCTCGTACAGCTTGGTGTTATAAATCTAAACAAAAAAAGTGGTATAATAAGGAAAACTTCACTTTAAGGGTAAAATCTGCTGAAGTGCACCAGCTTGTGCTTGGGTTGAAGTTAAATAATGTGAAAGATGCATTTAAAGCATCATCTCAACAGTCTTCTGGCCTTCAAGCAAGAGCCAAAAATTAATGATAATAAAAAAAAATAATCAGAAAGGCAGGGAATCTGTCACGTTTGACAAGCGTGTTCATAGCTAAATCACAAACTGCATGACATTCTGATCCCAACCTAAAATACAGCTATACTATCAGTATCACAAATCCTCCACAATGGAATAGATTAATAAAACTAAGAGCCGATTATCTATGTAACATCAGATTAATATCAGACAGAACACGTGCAGGAAAGAAACAGATGTGGTGGAACTGCCAGCCTCTGCACCCTGCTTACGGGGTTCGCCCTGAGCATCAAATATGAAATACGCTCCCACAGAAACAGGCCAAGCTCTGCACGTTCAAGCAGTAAGATACGTTTAAGGGCAGTTGCTGCCTGGCACACCACACACAGTATACTGGCAGTCTCAAGCACGCTGCAAGAAACACAAATCATGCGCTGCTTCTACTTATGACTTATACTATACGCACTAGTTTTCCCATACAAAACCCAGTTCTTACGCTTTCACTACACAGAGAAACCACACAGCAATGTGCAAACAGATTAACTTATCCTCCAAGAGCTACTGCGTCCTTGCTTTCTGTCAGGTTAAACCATTATAGCACACTCCCTAGCCAATGGATTATTTTTTTTTAAACCTCAGATCTGTCCATCCTTAATTTCTAACAGGTCAACTACATCTGTTAACAGATTACAAATACCAAACGCACAGTAGTCTAAAGCCTGCTTTAGACTAACTGTTCCAGCTTTGGTACCAAGCCTTACTTGAGAAAGTCAATAGCGCTGAATGAAAGTACCAGGAAAGGCCCCAAAAGCCCAAGAGGCCAAGCAAGACCCATAAGCTTGGATTCTGAACCACCATCCACACACACCTCTGTGACTCCTCCTCTGTCGCAGCCTAAGGCAGGTAACCCACAGAGAAACAGCACAGAAACGGACAATTTGCACAGCCCTACCAGCTAACCCGGCCAAAATGCGGACTGATCGAGGGCACCGGCACTGCACTGAAAAGGGCATACTGCAAGGTGAAGCTTCCTCGCCGCAGAAGCCTTGAGCAAATTTTAGCTAGGAACTGGAAGCCCCATCCTCCCATTAGATATGCAGTTTCTTTAGCTCACTGGATAAACACAACATCCAAAGAGTAAATTTGACAACATCCAAAGCTACTCAGAGATCAAAGAAGCCATCATCTTCCTAGTTCCAATGCAATTCTTTCCTTTGAAGCAGATGGTGCTACAGTTTTGTTAGGCTAAAAATCAAGTTGCAGGAGTTGCAGGTGAACTCCTCAGCACCCCATGCCCACAGCCTCCATCCCCAGTGCAGTGTCCAGTACCTGGGGACAGGATACGATATAGCTCAGAAGCAGGAAGAGTAGACTCCTGCCATATAAGCTTCGTCACGCAGGACTCCCCTCTCACAGAGCAAGTCCTGCTTTAAGGGCAGGATGATATCCTGCAACATTATTCTTGGTAGAGACAAGAAGCAACTCCACACGAGGCACACAGACCCACCGTCTCCTGCCTTGAGGGCGAGGAAACATTTCTTGCCCCTAGAGACCTGGCAATGCTGTTCTGCCAACCCAAGATCTTCTGGGCAATTTTACAATCCATATTTTGCACTGTGGTGTTTCTTCTCTATTACTGGACAAGAAACCATGAAAACCATGCAGAAGAGATTTTGCAGAGCATTTCAAAATGCATACAAGCAATGTAACCATCCTTCCTATTCTGAATTATTAGCTTGGAACATAGTAACCTTTTCAGAACTGAACTGAGGGGCGTGGTGCCTTCAGCACATTCACCTCAAGTTTATTTATACTGTACTAGTATACAAATTTGCTCACCACGAAGGATATCAAAACGGCTCACAAGCCATTCATAGACCAGTATCAAGGATCCACAAGGAATTAAGTGTTGCTTCTGCCTTGCATGGACTAAACAGGCAGATTCGCAACCCAAACTTTATTATTTAATACTGCTATTTGCAACCAGGGAAGAATACCTTCTGGAAATAACTGTCAGCCATCTGCAGGTGGGTCTACAACACATTCTGTAGGGCCTGTACAGAGCTGCAGCAGCACCTGTGCAGAGGCAGTTGCAGGAGATCTGAGAAGTCAGCATCAGCAACGGGGAGGCCTCAGCATAGAGCCACCTCATGGGCTGTTTGCATGACCGGCATCTCCTTCACTTTGAGGTATGAAAAACCCACCAAGAAGAAATCAGAACTACAAGCCCAACATACCACATGTATTTGCTGTAAATCTTTAAAGAAGTGAAGGCAGCTTTAGTAACGTGACTTGCCTAACAGCTCATTAAGTGTACGTCATAAAGCCAGAACTGTAGGTATCCAACTCAACCTTGGGGACCACAAAGCACATCCAGCACCCTGGCTTAGCTTTTGCTTTCAGTCATCAAATCCTGTGCCCATGTGCCACATCCCAATGCAAGTTTGTTCCCTATCTCGGCAACCCTGGCCAAGGCCACTCACCTTTTACACAACAGCCTCCCAGGCAGCTATTCTAAGGGTAACTCAGCCAGAGACAAGGTTCTCTGTACCTGCTGGACTAGACCGGCAGTGCACACACTATCTTCCTCAGGGAGAACTGCAGTGATTGCTGCAAGCTCTTCCCAAAAGACAAGAACAGTTTTTGAAAAGCCCTAGCAGCTAGAAACATCCCCATTTCAGACCTCAGCCATGTCTGGGCACCAATTGGTACCTCGATCCACAGCCTGAGGTTTCAGTGTGCCCGCTCTCAGTAACTCCAGGCACTTGTGTTACCAGAGAAGGCCAAGTCCCACACTCAAAAGCATTTCTCCAAGTCAGTCTCACAGGCTTCTCTAGCCCTCTCCAACTTTTCACTGGGCCAGTGGCCATCAGACCAGTGCTAAATACAAAAGCAATAAAACCTATACATGCCTCCCTGATCTATTAATGTTTATACATCAAAAAAATCACAGCAACTCACACCAGCCTGGGCTGGAAGCTGACGTTCAGCTGCGTATCCACCTCACCTGCACTGCCTGACACACTTAACCTCACTTCCTTCTGCTGACTTGGCAGCCACCTCTCAACCAGCACCTACCTTTGGGCCGTGGTCTGCCAGTCTCCGGGCGGCTGCGACGCAAGGTTGCAGGGACGATCTCAGGGGGGAGGTGAAGGTAATCACGCAAGTACTGGATGCCCTCATTGGTCAGATACCAGTAGAAATGCCTCCACGCAAACTGCTCTTTCACATAACCACGGGATTTCAGAGACTAAACAGAGAATTCTCAGTTACTTCATGTATGATCCTTACCATCGTTCAACATCTCCAATCAATACCCTCACCAGATATTTTTATGAACACAAGAGCTTATCGAGGGGTGTGTAGTGAATAAAAATCTAGAAACAAATAAAAGTTCACATGCACAGGGCAAAATTATGGCATTGTTCCCATTTGGTGAGAAAATACAAGGCTATCACAGAGGTTATCACAGCTTCAAAAACCAAGCTAAGAGACAGAGGTCAACAAAAGAATAACCTTCTACGGTCTGTGGGGAACAACAAATCAAAGAGGAAATGGCAAAAATCAGGAAAATGGGAAAACAACTGTAATAGTAAAGAAGCAGCAAATGCTAGGCAAGGACTGACAATGTTTATTCACAGCTATGCAATTATCTCGTGTGCCCTGATCCCCACTGGCTGGCAGCCCACTGTACCTGCATGGCTTTCATGACATGGAGATTGGGCACATTCTTGTCAACGAGCTCAGGGTGCTTCGGCATGTGGACATCTTTCTTGGCCACCATCACTCCCTCCTTAAAAAGGAGTTCGTAGATGGCAATTCGGTTCTTCTTGGGCATCAACATCTGAACAAGAGGCAAGTGGTAGACACTAAATACTGCTGATTATAATAAATGGGTTCAGAAGTCTACCAGAAGTAATAAAATAACACCACCACCAGTTTGTATGAAAAGCTTAAGACTTAACACCCACCAGATTACTTTCTCCTACAAGAACTTTTTGAACGACTTTTCAACACTTGAGCTGCTGGGCAGGCATCCCTTCCCCGTGTTTTCCAGTGGAGGAAAACCGAGCAGTCCAAAATTTTGCTCTTTAACATTAAATCCCGTCACCATATTAAAGACTGTGAACTGATGTTGGCCAAAACATCAGAGAAAAGGGCCGAGGCAGGCGGGGAGAAACACAGCTCAGGCTCAGGCATGTTTCGGCTCTCTCACTGCTGCCAGAGAGCGCTTGTGCTGCTGATGCTAACGCACACTTAACCCGGGAACTAAGGATGCCTCTCACACCCCTACTGAGCAGCAGGGGCACCCTCGCCAGCCGCAGCCCCGGTCCATCGGGGGCTCG
>NW_009649114.1:3294413-3295467 GCF_000708025.1 Charadrius vociferus
CCCGGCGTAGGTGGTACGTCCCCACTGCCCCCTGCAAACACCCCAAACTCGGGGGGGGGCTTTGGCACATGGTACTCCCGGATCCGCTCCTGGATGGGGAGAGGACAGGGAAAGGATGGGGAAAAGAAGGGGAAGGGGAAAGGGGAAAAGGAAAGGGAAGGGGAAGGGGAAGGGGAAGGGGAAGGGGAAGGGGAAAAGAAGGGATGGGGGAGGACAGGGAGGTTGGGGAACCCCCGCCACCGGCCAGGCCACCCGGCTTATTGTCATCCATCTCCACAGTCGTGTTTTCACCTTGTGCGGCCAAGGAGTCGTTACGCCGGGACGGCGATTGGTTGGCTAAATATGCTTCCCTAATCCCCGTGCTGATCTTTACCCCCCTCCTCCCCATCTGCCGTGACCTTCCTGCCGATGTGCAGAGCCAGCCCTGGCGAGAGGCAGCCGGCCCCGCTCCCCACCAGCGTCCCCACGTCCCAAAGGTACCGCCACGCGGCTCCCGGATGGATTTGGGGTCGACGCGGCTCCTGGCGAGGCGGGAGGTTGGCGTCGGTGGGTTGGCCGGGGCTTGCTGCGGCGAGGGTTGCCGGCATACGGTGGGTGACAGTGACGGTGTCCCCATGTAGTGGATGGGATGCCAGGGGCTCGTGATGGTGCCATCACTCTGGGGGCACCCCGAGTCCCCTCTGGTGGTCCCTGGCTGGTGGGTTTGAAATGGGCCCCCCCCCCTCTCGTGCGGTGGCTGCTTGATGGGAAATGAAACCCGCTTCAGCAGAGCGGCTCCCTGACCCATTTTAAGCGATTTCCAAACTTCTGCTGGATTGTGCCGAGTGAGGCTCGCCATCCGCCTCGCATCGTGTGTCCCCTCTGGCCCCTCAATTTTGGGTTCACCCATTTTTCCTGGCTTTGTGGTGTCTCTGGCAGGGTGGGAAGGCAGTGTGGGTCCTGCAGGTCCCTCCCTGGCTGCCTGCACCTCCCGGGGGGGCTGGTGTGGGGTGGCAGCGTGGGACAAGGCTCTGGGCAGGGGGCTGGCAGGGGGCTGGCCGGGGGCTGGGGTTCT
>NW_009649114.1:3297466-3297974 GCF_000708025.1 Charadrius vociferus
TCTCCTACCTCCCCCCAGGCTGCGCGGCTGCCGAAGGTGCTGCAGCAGGATGGGAGCTGGATTTAACTGGAAAAGGATTGAGGAAGGCAAGCCCGGGCAGCTGGCAGGCATCTATCAGTGACATGCACAGGGGCAGGGCGAGAAAGGGAAGGGAACATCAGCACCGGCAAAGTGCGTCTGCACCGGGGCCACGTCCTGCAGCGAGCCAAAACCTGGGTTTGGCTCTATGTGGGATCCCCCTTGCTGGAAATCCTGTGTCCCCAACCTTGCTGGTTCCCTTGGCTGTGCCGGGAGGCGATGCTGGGGCTGGGATGGAGCTGGGCTCCGCCGGCACAGCTCGGCAGGAGGAGGAGTCCTCGGTGGGTGGCTCTGCCCAGGGACAGACTTTGTCCCCGCAGGGCGGCCAGCCCGGCTGGTGTTTGTGCAACACCTTGGAGGCAAACACAGGACCCTGCCACGCTCCTGCAGATGAGCCTTGGAGAAGGAGAGGCTGGATCCAGACGGCAGC
>NW_009649114.1:3298116-3300923 GCF_000708025.1 Charadrius vociferus
CCGTGGCCATGGGCGATACGTACGGGCTCCTCCCAGGCAGCTGCCTGCACTGTGCAGCTTCCCAGGAAAAATAGAGCCTTTATGTCCCGGCCCCAACCCCTTCCCCGGAAGGGCTTGGAAGATGCCCCCAGGGCCAGTTATGAGCAGACAAGAAGGGGATTGTTTCGGTGGGAGCTGGGTTTCTGGCAGCACCTGCCCCACGCCGGGGCCCTCCACAATGGCTGCCTTTCTGCGTAATTGCTGCAGAGCGGCCAATTATCCTCCGCTGCTAATTAGGGATGCAAAATAGCCCTGCGCTTGCATTCTCCCAGCAAGCCCGAGAGGGCTCCAGGGCCAGTTATGAGCAGACAAGAAGGGGATTGTTTCGGTGGGAGCTGGGTTTCTGGCAGCACCTGCCCCACGCCGGGGCCCTCCACAATGGCTGCCTTTCTGCGTAATTGCTGCAGAGCGGCCAATTATCCTCCGCTGCTAATTAGGGATGCAAAATAGCCCTGCGCTTGCATTCTCCCAGCAAGCCCGAGAGGGCTCCGGGGACCGGCGGCACATCTGCGGCGGGGGCAGCCTGGGCATGGGGCAAACACGGGGGCACCGACCCCATCCGGCCACACAAGCCCCAGTTGACACTCCTCTGCCCCCGGCATCGAGTGGGAAGGGGAGAGGGGAGGCCAGGGGTGGGCTCGAGATGAGTGGGATGCCAGGACCCCTCTCTGCCCCCATCCCCAAGCAGCCTTCCCTGGAGTTCCCATGGGCCGGGGGCTCTCCCATTGCTCCCAGTGCCAGCCAGCTCCGCAGAGACCACCATAATCGGGGGCTCTGCCGTGATTTAGGAAATGCATTTTCCTTTCCTTGCTAGGGAGGCAGACGGGAGCAGGCTGTGATTGAAAATCCCTCCCTTTATTCGTGCAAAGGCTGGCACTCGTGGCGTGGTGATGGGCAGAGCGGCTGATAGCTGGTGGCATTTCTCTCTTCTCCTGCTCGCACCGGCTCGCTGCGCGGGCAGGCTGCTGGCAGCCGCGACAGCACCGTGTGGGCTAATTTGCTCTGCTTCTCAGTTTGCCGTGGCGCTCGAATTCGGCCGTAATTTCAGAATGGCAAGTGGCTCGATAAATCAGGGCTTATTTCCTGCCAATACTGGCCGCTGCTTCCCACAAGGAAACTCATTTTATGGGGTTAGTGGGAAATGACTTACGTGGGAAATAGTAAGTGGTGGGATGGCGAGAGCCAGGGCAAAGTTTGTTGTGGACGAGTTTTTGGTGAAGGAACTGTCTGACACTCCTTGTGAGAGCCTCATGCTGTGGAGCCTGAGCTGCTGGGGAAGATGTGGGTTGGTGCTCCCTGAATGGACCACATCTGCCACAAAGCTGGTGGCAATGGGCTGTTAGCACTGAGAACCCCCCTCCAAGTCATTGATGTCCCCACCTGGAGAGCATTTGTCACCCAATGTTTAATGCCAAGAACATTTGCTCCAATGCAGCGTGGATGCTGCCAGGGCAGAAGGCAGCTGGGACAGCTTGGTGGCACCTGCCATGGCCCTGTGCTGAGAACTGCCAACTCATTGCACATCAGGATGACACCCGGTTAATCAGCACCCTCTGGTTCCTCACGCTGAAACGCCAAAGGGCAAAAATCCCCTGGCACCTGCGGGAACCACAGTGCATCCCCAGTCCTGTGTCAGGATCGGGGAGCATAGGATCGCTTGGGTCTCGCACGCTGCTGCCAGCTGCAGCCGGGCAAGAAATATTTCGGGGGCCTTTCTGTCCAGCTGTGAGGTGGGAAGACACGCTCGGATGGCACGAAGCTGGAAGGAGCCGGAAGGCAGGCAGGACGGAGAGCCCCACCGAGCTTCATTAAGCAGTCGAAGGAGCTCGTTAGGGGAAAGCTGAGCCGGCGTCGGAGGCCGGCAGAGCCTCCCGGGACTGGGTCGCATTCTCCGGGCAACCCGATCCCGCCGGCAGCAGCCTGGCAGCCTCATTACTGCAGCTTCTGCGGGCGGCTTTGGTTACTCGGATGGAAGCGCTCGTCTCCTGCTGGCTTTTAATTTCCCTGACATCACCCACGAGCTGGGGGAAATGCAGGCGCATTCGGGCAGTTGAGAAGGGGACAGCCTGTCGCCACCCCCACCCGCATCCTCCCGGCTCCCCGACAGCCCCATCCATGGCGTGGGAGGGCTCCAAGCCTCCTGCTCCCCCCTGGGACCCGCATCCTGCGATGAGCCCCAATGACCCCAGGCACAAGCCCCAGGGCTTGGGAGGAGGCAGATGGCAGTGGAGAGGGAGCTGCCGGACTCCAGGGCCCCAAAGAAGCCTTAGTGGGGTGCAGCCCCCGCTGCCCCCGTCCCCAGCCCCGCTTTCCCCAGCCCAGCCGGGTGGGAAGGACCGTTTCTCCTTCTCCTGCCAGCCTGTTCCCAGCTGGCACATTTGGCAAGGAGGCGGCACCGGCTGCGTCTCCAAAGGCCTTTTGGGGTGTTTGTTTCTGCGAGAGCTGCATTTCAGCCCTAAAACCCTCCCTGCAGCCCCTCGCCCGTGCCCGCAGAGGTGGTTGAGCGCCTGGGGGAGGAGAGGAGGGACAACATTGCTCTGTCTCATCCCGTGCGGGAGGGACGAGGACCCAAGGAGTAGCAGGATGAGGGACCCCGGGGGTATCCTCACTCAGCTCCCCCAGAGAGCCTCCCAGCAGTGCAGCCTAAGGGGAGAAGGAGCCCGTCTGTAGCCCTAGCGGAGCCCCGCAGCGACAGGCAGTGCCGCTGGGGCCGGACACCCACATGCCCCCACCCGCAGGCTGTGGGCACCCCATCACCTCCCCCATCC
>NW_009649114.1:3301791-3303128 GCF_000708025.1 Charadrius vociferus
ATCCTCCTGCCTTCCTGCCCCCCCTTTGAGCCCTCTCTGGCTCCAAGTCTCCTTCCCCCACCACCGACAGCTAAAATCCCACTGCCCATCCCCATCGCACTGCTTCCGCCAGCCCCGTGTCTGTCCCACTGAGGTACAGGGGACAGGACCCCCCCACCCTGATGCCAGCGCATGATGCTCCGGTCCCCCCCTTCCCTGCCGCGGAAGCACCGCTGTATCCTCCGCTGCCATCGTTTGCTCCTTCTTGGTTTAATTGGAAACCTCATATTTGGATTTCTGCCTAAACCCTGCTCCTGGGACCACGAAAGTCCCTGCTCGAGAGTCCGAGCATCCTTGTTTACAGCGGCAAGCGCAGGCGGTGGGCTGAGGAAAGCTGCAGAGCTGGAAGGCGAGTCGAAACCCCACAGGCTGCGGCTCAGCCCCGTCTCCCTTCCCCAGGCCTGAGCGCATGCATGGGGTTGACAATCCCGCACCGTGGTGCCTATCCACATTCCTGGCACATCCGCTGTACCTGAGCCGAGCTGCGAGCTCCCCTGGAGAGAAAACACTCGTGCTATCTGCAAAATGCCATGCATATTTCCAGAAATCTTTTTGCATAAGGCTGTTAAAATCCCTGCAAGACTTCGACGGGTGTCCTGCGCGCTGAGCGGGGTAACTTTGGGGAGCGCAGGAGGAAGGTGAAGGTTTCTGCAGAGCGTGCAGGCGAAATGCAAAGCACTTTGCTGCCAGAGCTTGGAGGAAACGCGTCTTCCCCGGCTGCTGCAACTTGGCAGCACCTATGGCCCACTGGCCAGTGAGGTGGGCATCCTCCCAGTAACGTTCCTGGATCACTGAACCTCCTTTGCAAATGCTCCCGTTTTGGGGAGCCTCCAAGCCCTGAGCCGGTGGGGTCCAATGCGTCGCTGTGGCAGCCGGACCCCCTCCCCAAATCCTCAGACCCCCCTGGTCAATGCAGATGACTTTAATTGAAGCGAGGCGGCTGCTGCAGGCACATCCCACACGGGATTCATTGGAAAAGTGGCTCCCAGTAGGTGATTCCCGTCGCTACCTACGTGCCACCTCCGGGGACCTGCTGCCCTCGCAGCCACCTCGTGCGCTGCTCCAGCAGCCACGTGCACCGGGTCCAAATCAGCCCCACGGCGCTGCCCCGGCCCAAATCCCACAGAGAAGCGCCCGGTGTACGGGGAACAGCCGTCCCTTCCACCTCTGGCCGCAGTTCGGCTCTTTGCCCCGGAGCTCCCACTCTACCCGTGTTGCAGCCAGAGGGGTTTTGCCGGGGGGGTGCAGGATGGGGCCCTGACACCCGCTGTTTGCAGCCTGCTGGCAGGGAGCCGGGG
>NW_009649114.1:3303518-3304949 GCF_000708025.1 Charadrius vociferus
AGGTGGGGTCCCGCGGGCGGCCGATGCAGCAGCGCGGCAGCCCCAGAGCTGCCCCGGTGCAGTGGGAGACGTTGCTGCCCGGCTCCCCTGGGCTTCCTCGGCTGTTTCTAGTTCATTTGTCTTTGCCATGAGTGGTTTTCATGTGGCGATAGCAGTGGTGCGTCGCGGTGGCATTTGGCGCTACACCTCCTGACAGACCTTCGACCAACTCCGTGCTGAGATAAGGGAGAGCAAATGACCTTCCCCGTGGCCAAAAACCCGAACCCCAGCCTGACTCCCCCTCCCCAAACCTCCCCACTCATCCTTGGCCTCGTGTGCTTATGAAAGGAGCCAAACCACAGCAGCTCTTTCACATTGCAGCCCCACGGATGGTTTGATCGGACAGGCCAGGTCCGTCCTGGCGTTTAATTGCAATAAAACCGGCTCAGACCATTGGGTCCTTTCCAATTGCTGAGCTTCGGCTTTACTGCCGGGAGTCCCCGGGTACCAACAAGGCAACAGCATACAGCAAATTACCGTTCCATCCCCGGCTCACGTGCTCCGGCAAGCAAGGGTCCCCCGTGCCCTCGGCTTGAGCGGCACCCGCCGGGCTGGGCTGCGGCTCCGTGTCGGGATGCTGCGGCTGCGGAAGGGGTTTGCCCCAGGGAGATGTTGTGCCTTGCATGGGTTTGTGCTCGGGGTTGGTGTCGGGGAGCTCCCCGCTTGCTCTGATTCCCGCTCATCGAGTGCAGCTGCCAGCATGGCTTCCCCCTTCCCCGCATGCTTTCACCAGTAATTAGTTGCCGACTGCCCTCCCGGCCCCGTTAGCACTCCCTCCCGCAGCAGGGCTCACACACGCCTCTCTCCAAGCCCCGGGGCGGGATGGGGACAGGGGGACGAGGACAGGGACGCAGGGTCGCTCTGTGCTCCGCTCCCCTCCTTGCAGCACACCCGCCACCATCCCGCCTCGGCAAAGGGCTCTTTGCGGCAGGAGAACCCGCACTGGGAGGCTCTGCAGCCCCTCCGGACCCCCTGGTCCCCACCGGGCTCAGCCGATGTGCAAGCGGGCAGGATGCAGGCAGCTGCCTGTTTCCTGTATCACATCCCCATCACATGCTTTTTGGCTGCAGTAGGGGTGCTGGGGCCAGAGCGACCGAAAAACCTGGAGGCAGGAGCAACCTGGACACAGCATCTCCCAGGGACTGGTGTGTGGCACCCCAGTAGGGATGCCCAGAGCCCAGGATGGGGCACCCTTGTCCAACAGCGCACCCCGAGGGGCTGCTGGACCAGGGGAAGGACATTTAATGGCGGTGTTATGGCAAAGGCAAAGCTCTGGCAAAGGCAAAGAGAGTCGGCGACCCGGCTGGCCACCCCAGGGGACCTGGCTTGTCCCTGTCGTCCTTCCGAGTCCCCGGGGAGGTGCATGAGGGAGGGAGGGAGCGGGGGGAGTGG
>NW_009649114.1:3306449-3314041 GCF_000708025.1 Charadrius vociferus
GCAGACAGGTCTCCCGCTGCCTGCTCCATCTCCCCGGGAGGAGTGATGGTGCACGGGGATCATGGCCACATCCCGCTCCCACAGCCCTTTTGCGGACATGGCAGGAGGAAACTGGGGCACTTCACAGCCACTTTGTCCCTATCCCGGTGGCAGATGCCACACGGGACAGACCCTGTTCCCCCATGGGAGCGCTGACCGGAGCCAGGGCAGGACGGGGATGATGAGGATGCTCATGGCAACCCTCTCCATCCCCATTCGATTCCACCCACCAGCCCCCATCCCCGGCCACGGCTCTCGGCAAAGCGGCAAAGGGTTAAGCCGTGCAGCGGGGCCACGTGACGCTCCGGGGATGCCGTTTTTCTGAAGATCAGGACGGATTAGGGTGGAATATCAGGACGAGAATTTCTTCAGGCTCATCCCCCCCAGCCCCCAGCCCCACCACAGTCCCTCGCCCCACGGCTCCCCGGGGACGCACGGTACCGAGCCAGGCCCCCGCCGGTGAGCTCCCCACCGTGCTGCTCCCCGCGATTCTCCCTCCCAGCTCAGCTGGTTTTGGGGGGGTTTGGATGGCACCTTGGCGTGGGGGGCACTAGAGGGGTCTGTGGGTCCGGAGCTGGAACAGGCATCATCCTCATCCTTGTCCCCATCCTCTGCAGCCAGACGCTCACCCCGTGGTGCTGTGAGCAGGAGGGATGGGGGTCCCCTGCTCACCCCCTCCATGACCTCCCCCATCTTCTCCCCTCAGTGCATGAGGCTGGTGTTTGCCCGACAGCCACCCAGCGCCCGCACTGACGCCCGAGGCAGCGCGGGGAGCCTTGTCGGGTTCCTACGACGAGTCGGCAGCGGCCGCGGAGGAAACAACCGACAGCTTCTGGGAGGTGAGTCCCGGCCGTCCTCTCCTCCCGCGGGGCCCCCGCCGCCGTCACCGCATCCCAGCGTGTCCCCTGGGCTGGGGGAGGGACGAAGCTGCCCTCCCCTCCCGCAGCAAGCCCTGCCCGAGGGCATCCCTGCTGCCGTGGATCTGCTGGAGGTCTTGACCTCGGCTGTCCCCAAGAGGGCACAGAGTGATGGGTGGGGGGTGCAAAAGAAGCTGGATTTGAGCAGACCCAAAGCAAAAGCTCCATCCCTGCACCCCCAAAGTGCCCAGTGCTCCCCCAGTCCCCACTTCGGGCCAGCTGCGGCTGAGCTGGGCAGCCCAAACACAGCTCCCACACCAGCGTGTCCCTGTCCCCATCCCTCTCCCAGGTGGGGAACTACAAGCGCACGGTGAAGAGGATCGATGATGGGCACCGGCTCTGCAATGACCTCATGAACTGCGTGCACGAGAGAGCCAAGATCGAGAAGTCCTACGCCCAGCAGCTCACCGACTGGTCCAAGCGGTGGAGGCAACTCATCGAGAAAGGTACCATGGTTTCCCCAGGGGGAGGCGCCCCCCAGGACACCTGGGTCCCATGGGTCCCCACGCACCGTCACAACTTCACCTGGTAGAGGTGGAGGGGGTAAGGGCTGTGGAGTGACACTCAGCTGTCCCCAGGTCCCCAGTACGGCAGCCTGGAGAAGGCGTGGGGTGCCATCATGACGGAGGCGGACAAGGTGAGCGAGCTGCACCAGGAGGTGAAGAACAGCCTGCTGAATGATGACTTCGAGAAGGTGAAGAACTGGCAGAAGGATGCCTACCACAAGCAGATCATGGGAGGCTTCAAGGAGGCCAAGGAGGCTGAGGATGGCTTCCGGAAAGCCCAGAAGCCCTGGGCCAAGAAGCTCAAGGAGGTGAGAGAAGCACAGCGTGTCCTGGGACACCCATGCCATCTCCCAGCTCCGGCTCTGGGTGCCCAGTTCAGGCCCGGAGAGCTGGGTGGCACATCCCTGCAGGCAGAGGGATGGGCAGGGGGCTGCGACTGCTGCTCTGATGTCCCTTCTCTCTCCTCTCCACAGCTGGAGACAGCCAAGAAAGCCTACCACCTGGCATGCAAGGAGGAGAAGCTGGCGATGACCCGGGAAGCCAACAGCAAGGCGGAGCAGTCCAACACCCCCGAGCAGCAGAAGAAGCTCCAGGACAAAGTAGAAAAGTGCAAGCAAGACGTGCAAAAGGTGCAAGCCGCTGCCTGCTCACGAGGCATCGGGCAGGCAAAACCAGTGGAAATGGCCACCACCCCCTTCCTCCCCCGCCATTCATTCCCATTTTCCCATCCCTACACTCCTGTAGAAGGGTGAGGACTGGCAGGCAGGGCTCAGGGGAGTGTGAGCAGGGCAGAGATTTACCCCTCTTACTGGGGAAAAATCTTTCTGGCAACAAGACTGACTTCACCCGCAGAGGCCCTGGGCTCAAATGGGGCTCCCCAGCATGGTGGCCCACAAGCCAGACCCTCTCAGCACCCAGAAAGGGCCTCTAAGGTGCTCGAGGTATAACCAAGGTCCCCTCCTGCACCTTTGCAGACTCAGGAGAAGTACGAGAAGGTGCTGGATGAGCTGAACAAGTGCACCCCGCAGTACATCGAGAGCATGGAGCAGGTCTTCGAGCAATGCCAGCAGTTTGAGGAGAAGAGGCTCAACTTCCTCAAGGAAGTGCTCCTGGACATCAAGAGGCACTTGAACCTGGCCGAGAGCAGCAGGTAGGTGCCTCCTGTGCTGGCTGGGCAGAAAGTGTCCACACAAGGTGTCCTCGTGCTGCCCGGAAAGCAAACCAAGCCCTGGAGGGACTAGGTGCTTCCAGGCTAGTCCATCCCCTGCACAATGGAGAGGGGTTTCTGGCCAACAAGATGGTAACGAAGAGGTACCAGAGTGGCACAGGGCTGGGTGGGAGCCTGGCGCCCCCCAGTGCCTTGTAGAAGGTGATACAACCTGAGCATGTCCCCGTCCCACCATGTCCCACCACAGCAGGGTCCACCCCCACCCGCAGCACCCTGACCCACCTCTCTCCCTGCAGTTACGCCAATGTTTACCGGGAGCTGGAGCAGACCATCCGCCTCTCGGACGCGCAGGAGGATGCTGGCCGCCCCGGCTGGGGGGGTGGCAGCCCCATGGGGTGGCCGGGCGCTCAGGGACCAGTCGCTTTGTGCTTGCAGGAGTGGAACCCGGACCTGACGCACACAATAACACGGAAGGAAAAGCAGAAGAAGGGCGAGGGGGTGACCCTGACCAACGCCAGCAGCACGGGCGAGACGGGGGCATCGGCGGGCGAGCGCGGGAGGTGAGGGCCAGCAGGGAGTGGAGATGCCACGGGAAAGGCACAGCATTTGCCTATGCAAACATTGCCAGTGCTCTAGGGACACCCAAGGGGACAAGGGATGTCCTTGGGGATGGCCACCACTGTTTTGTCTCCTCCCTCCATGTGTTGCTGGACATGTCATTAGCTAGAGGTCCTGCTCACTGCAGCCCCTGCTCCCCTGTAACCTCGGGAAAGCCGGAGCATCCTCCCAGATCTGGGCAGCACACCCTGTCTGCCACCCCGCCGTCCCCTCGCCCGCTCTGACCTGCTCTGACGGCCCCTCTCCCTCCTTTCCCCCCACCCCAGCGTGAGCAGCCACGACCGTGGGCAGACCTACAGCGCCGAGTGGTCCGACGACGAAGGCAGCAACTCCTTCAACACCAGCGAGGCCAATGGCGGCACCAACCCCTTCGACGAGGAGTCGGCAGGGAAGGGCGTGCGGGTGCGGGCTCTGTACGACTATGACGGGCAGGAGCAGGACGAGCTCAGCTTCAAAGCAGGTATGGTCCATCACCGGTGCCTGGTGGGCTGGAGCTCGGCTGGTGGTGCTGCGAGTCCCACACTACTCTGCTTTTTGGTGTAAAATCCCTCAAATCATTTCTGGGTTAACCCAGCCCTTCAAAATGTTGAACTGGCAGAAAGGAGAAGGCACAAGCTGAGCCCAAACCTGGGTGGGACCAGAGAGGTGGTGGGACGGGACGTGTGAGGTCTCACGGGTTACCCCTTGCCTTTCAACCCTACAAACCTGTGTGCTCAGGATCAGTCCTAGAAACCCCCAGCAGCACCATCCAGGGGAGAAATGAGGGGACAGAAGACGTCCCAACACCTGCAACGAGCTCTCCCCTTCCCACCTTCCTCTCCAGGTGATGAACTAACCAAACTTGGTGAAGAAGACGAGCAAGGATGGTGCAAAGGGCGCTTGGACAACGGGCAGCTAGGTCTCTACCCTGCCAACTACGTGGAGGCAATCTAAATCTTGTGGTGTGCTCCTCGTCGCCGTCAGCAGATAAATCCACCCTCCGTTGTCTCCATCTCTCCACCAGCCAACCAGCCATTTTGCCGTCTGGTCCTTCACTCCTCACAGTTAGAGATTCAGACATATTTTCCGACCAAGCTTTTATTTTTTTAAGAGTTGTCTCCGAAGAGTATTTTGCATAGTCGCTTTCTTCTTCTTCTTCTTCTTCTAAGATAACGTGAAGCGAAAGATGACCTTGTCTGTTCGTCTACGTTAGTTGATTTTTTTTCCGAGCGAAAAGCCGATACCTCAAGATCTTGAAGCCCAACCAGTGAGAGCTCCTGACTGGTTGGTTTTTAAAGATACTGAAATCATGAGCCGCCTTCTGATTGGCTGGAACTGTTCCGAAATGCACGGCGCTGAAGCTCCTGGGACCAATCAAATTCACCCCCCAAAAATAGAGGGAATGGAGTCCGACTCCATTTTTTTCTTCTTTCCATGTTCTTCTCCCCAGTTTGTCCTCCCTCCCCGAAAGAAGAGGTCGAGCATCCCCTCCTGCCCCAAAGCCACCCGGCCCCGTCCACGGGCAGGTCCCTGCTCACAGGCAGAGCTGGTGGCAGATTGAGATGCGCAGGTGAGGTGGGACCAGCCCTGCCATGGAGCTTGGTGGCATCTCCTCAGCTTCCTCCCCCTTGTGTCTGGGCTGCCAACATTTCTGGAGTGGGTGGAGGCTCCCGAGCCGATGCCCCGCCTGTGCTGCAGGGAGCAGCATCGCCCTTCGCTGGGGCGGTCATCCGGCGATCACCAGATCCGGGGTGAGATGGCCCTAAAATCCACCGCTGTTTGGAGAAGGACCCGCCACAGCCCAATGCTGCTGGAAGCACCTTCACACCCAGCCTGGGATAGCGGGTACCGCCTTGGATCCTGCTGGGCACCGTCCTCGTCTGCCCCATCCCTGAAGAGAGCCAGGAGCAGAGTAGGGGTGGGGGATAAGCAACGTCCAGACTTGCGCGGTGCCGGCAGGAGCTGCAGCCAGCCGGAGGATGAGGAGGGCTGGGGGCTGGCAGCAGACCCTAACCCGGGCAGCAAAGCAGCTGCCTGGAGAAGACGGCTGAAAACAAGACACGCCAAAGCAGGGGAAGAGCCACAGGCTTTGCCCTTTGCTTTTCCCCAAGGGGTTCTACCCATCCTGCTCTTGGGCTCTACCACGGTGTGGACAGGAGCCCCTCAGCACCCAGCACGGTCACCCCAACCCGGGCACATTTTGCCACCATGAGCTTCTCCCTACAGATCATCTTTCATTTTTTTCCCCGTACCATTATCCTCAGCAGCATCGATGCCGTCGTCTTCCCGCACGCTCCTCCCTCTCCTCTCCTGCCACCCTCCGTGGGTAGGTGATTTTTTTGGCCCCAGGGATCAAGTGTTCTCGCGGAGGCAGGAGATGCACCATGTGCTGGGCATGGTGGGCGAGAGCCACCCGGCCCCGCATCCCCTGCCAGATACGCAAATGGGAAAAAAAAACAAAACAACAAACCAACACAAAAGAAGTCAGAAAAAACCCAACCAACCACCTGTCTCAGCAATGCACCCCGGTTTTTTGTACATTGATTGTGTAATTTAAGAAGTATATATATAATATATATATATATATCTCGTGATTGTATTACCGTGGATACAACAACAAAAAGCAGCAAGTGAAAATAACTGAGCTCTGTAAGCGTCCTCCGGGTCTGGGTCCTCGTTTAGCCCCCTGCGCCGGTCTCCCCCCCCCCTCCCCCCCATGGAGGCGGCTGTCGGGGTTACAGACCCCCCAACTGGGGGGGGTGCTCAAGCCCCCCGCGCCCCGGGGAGCCACAGTCGCAGCCGCTGCACCCCCAGGTAGGGACAACCCCACCCTGAGGGCTTTGGTGTGCGGTGGGATGGGGGCTGGGATGCACTTCTGGGGGCCTGGGGGACGAGGGGGCTGCGGGAAAGGGGGGAGCAGCCACTGATTTTGGGGACCCCCATGCCAACGTGCCAGGCAAAGCTGTGTGAAGCCCATGGGGGGATTCAGGATAAAGCAGTTTTTGAGACGAGACCCCGACCCAGTGCTCCCCAGTACCCTAGGCAGGGGGAGACAGGAAAGCCCCAGTGCGGCCAGTGGATGCTGGCCGAGGGGATAGAGCCTCTCAGGCTGCCCACGAGCCCTGAAACCTCGGGAAAACCAAACTGCAGGTCACCCACCCCTCTCCCCTCCCGGAGAGCCGGGGCAGCCCCAGGACGGGGCAGCGGGAAGGGGGGACGACGGGGTGGAGGGAGCAGGACTTGCCGGGGTGTGGGGAGCACTCACTGGGTTCCCGATGGGGAGAGGGGAGAAAAAAGGGATTTATTATCCCTTATTGAAGGACTGGAGCTGCAAAGGGTTTGGGGAGAAACCTCAGGTGTGACCCTGCGGCGCCGGCTGCCCGGCCTGCTGCAGTGGGGTCGGGTCCCCACATCCCTGGGGACACCGGGTCCCTGGGGACACTGCATCCCTGGGGACACCGGGGACCTGGGGACACCCCTCCAGCTGGCAGCAGCTTTCCTCGACGTTTAACCCCCTTCTGTCCCACCTTCCCCGCAGGGATGTGCAAACTCCCCCCTGCGCCTTCATCCACCCTACCAAAGGATCTGCAAGAGGGACATGGGATTTGGGGCACCGGCAGTCTCAGCCCATCCTCCCAGTGCTCCCCGCACCAGCTACAAGAGCATCGGTCACACATAGGAAATCACAAGACACATTTTGCTTTTTTTCCCCCCCATTTCTTTTTTTTTTTTTTTTCCCCTTTTCCCCTTCTCCAGAGGCCGAGACAGTTTTTCTCCTGCTCCTCTCCTCCCTCCAGCCGGGATGCAGGCGAGGTTGGCCGAAGCGCGTCTGCTCCTCTGCCGTGTAAACAGTGTAAAACCGGCAGAACAAAAAGACAAAGCAGGAGCTGTTACAGGCAGCTATTTTAAGTTAAAACCAAAACACCAACCAGGTGGTTTTTGCCTCCCACAAAGCATCTCATGGGTACCTGGGCCGCCCGTCTACCCTCGTCATTTGAACCTAAACCACAACTTGCCGCCAGCCAAAACCAAAAAGCAAACAAACAAATAAAAAAAAATATAATATAAAAGATCAACATCATCAGGTAACTTAGACTCTCGTGAAATGTGCAGTTTAAGCAATCCCCGGTTTTCCGTCCCAGTCCGGGCTCAGTGGGTTGCGTTTCAGATTTACCATCCGGAGGGAAGAGGCAAAGCTGCCATCTCCCTTTTCCCAAACTCAGGAATCGGGCAGTCCAAATAAAATCCAAATCAAGGGAAGAGCCCGGTTCCAGGGCAAAGGACCTGGGGGCTTTGGGGGGCTCTGGGCGGCCCCATGCCCAAGGATGAGGGACCCGGCTCGGGGGACCCCTCACGCCTGCAGGG
>NW_009649114.1:3314221-3333801 GCF_000708025.1 Charadrius vociferus
TGTGTGTCCTATTGTCCCTGCTCACGCGCCCGGGCTTTGTCCTCCCCGAACAATGGCCGGGGCAAAGCCACCCGCAGCCGGTGCCCAGGAGGGAGGGACGAGCGCAGCCACTGTCCCCCCCGTGCCTGAAATTGGGCCAGCCCCTTTCTTTGCAGCTGAGAGCTGGGATGCAGCAAAGGACAAAGCCCCCCACCATGCTGCCCCCCACCCCGAAGAGGGCTGAGGGTCAGGAGCTGCTCGTCGGGGTAAATCCAGAGCACGGGGTCACTCCTGATGGGCACCGAGGGCAGCCGGGGCGGTGGTGGCACGGGGACAGGATCTGGCTTGAGGGGACTCTGGTCCCAGTGCTGTTGTCCCCACCACAAAGCAGTCCCAGGGCATGGTGCCATGGGGATAGCGAGGTCTCCTGCTGGGCTGTGCCCTTGGCCACCGTGTGCTGACGATGCCCTGGGGCTGTCGGGTGAGAGGACAACGTGCTGGGGGGCAAGAGACCTGGGGACAGGACTGCTGCGTCCCCCACCTCCTCCCCTGGGTGACCACGCGCCCACCTTCGATCCCTGCCGAAGGGCGCCAAGCCTGCAGGGAGCCCTTGCGACAGCCACAGATTCATTTGACTTTATCGTACACCGATCGACCGTCCGTCTCATCCGCCAGCCCCAGAGTCCGTGTCCACCCTCCCCTGGGAGCGCTCGCAGGAGGTGGGGGTGGCGGGGGCTCAGCCCTCCCCTCCGCCCGACAGCTCCTGGAAGGACTTCCCGATCTGCGGCAGCCGGTATCCCGGGGGGATTGAGCCTCTCGGCACCCCAACCGTGGTCCTTAGTGCTGGAAGATGGTTTCTGTGGCTGGGAGGCAGAGGGAGGCGGCAGCGAGGGGCCCCTGTCCCTCCTGGGGCTCAGCCTGTCCCTCCACCACCGCTCAGACCGGGTGGACAAACTGGTAGACGAGGCGCTGGGAGATGTCGGGTTTCCGGATGATGCCTTTCTTGTAATACTGCCGGATGGAGCGGCTCAGCTTGTCGTAGTTCATGGCCGGGCGGTTCTTCCGGATGCCCCACAGACGCGCCACTTGTGCCGAGTCCTCAATCTTGAAGATGCCTGGGAGGGGAACGGGGCATGGAGGGGAGGTTATGGCCTCACCTGCCCCCCCAAGCGCCCACCCCGGGGCCGCTGGAGCACCCATGCACCCACCCACCCACCCACCTTATTTTTAGAATCACAGTCTAATGTTTGGGTTGAAACTATACTTGCATGAGAGGGTTCCTGAGATTAGTTGGGGTTTTAGGATTAGTATAGTTGTGGGTTTCAGCAACAGCTCTTTGAGGAACTGCCAGAGGTGGATGGGTTGGCCGGCGCAGGATGAGTCCACCTCGCTGTCTGCCCAGCTGGCATCACCTCCTGCCGCGGGAAGGGATGGAGATGGGTGAGATGGGTGGGGGGAAAGAGGCCTCGTTGCTTTGCACCGCCCCGGGGACCCACACGAGTCCTCGTCTGGGAAATCCCGTCTCGCTGCCTGTGGGTCTCCGGAGACTCAGTCCAGGCACCGGGTTTGGAAGTACCGCTTTCTCCTCCCCAACTTGGAGCAGGGGAAACAGCTTGGTCCTGCCCTCGCATCACCCCGCAGGGATGCATGGGGTGCAGGATGGGGCCAGTGAGGGTCTCGTGGCCATTTCTCCTTCGCTTGCACCTTGCAGAGAGCACAGGGGCTGCTCCGGGGCAGAGGGAGTGCAGCCACATGTGTGCTGCTGCAGCAGCCGCTCCAACACAACAAGTAATTGCGATTAAGCAGGGAGCAACCTCTCAGATACCCTGGACCTGTCTGAGGCAGAAGCGAGGCCAGTGGAGCTGAGCCCACGCAGAACTCACCGCAGTATCTGACATCTCCCGGGGCAGCTTTTTCCTTCATCCAGGCGGCTGGAAGGGAGGAGTGGGCGGTCAGAGGGGCATCTCCCGCTGCACAGCATCACCCACCCTCCTCAGCTCCCTCCCGGTCCCTGGCACTTACCGGACTTCCAGATGTCAAGATGGGCGTGCAGGATGTCACCGCAGGCAGGTGAGCGCTGGCAGAACTGCTCCTCGGACATGGCACACAAGTCCTTTCCCGACAGCTCCTGGAAGGACTTCCCGATCTGCGGCAGCCGGTACTGGTGCTCCGTCCACAGGATCCACTTCTGCACGTTGCCGGGGCTCCAGTCCGCAGGGTCTGGAGGCAGAGGGTGAGCCCGGCCATCGACAGCCCCAGCAAAGCCCGGGGGAACTCAGCTCACCCCACAGCAGCCCCGGGAACCCGTCCCCTCCTGCCCTACTGCAGCATCACCCACCAGGGTGGAAGCACCCTGCTCCAGCCTGGTCCCTGGGGACAAGACTGTCCCCTTGTCACCTCCTTTGCTTTGGGAAGCCTCATCCAGCCTTTTGGAGCCCCACTTGCTCCCTGAACCATCCCAGGTGACACCAAATGCTTCAAGGGAGTGGGTGGCAGATCCTGCAGAAACCCAAACACATCCCGAGACCGCCTGTGTCACAGCAGCGATGTCCCGAGAATACCCCATGGCAGCAATACCCCAGGGAACTCCGTCCTGGGCTCTCCTGCTCCCCTCACACCCGACCCCACACCCAGCACGGGTAACGCCACCCGGCCCCAGGCTGTCCCCAACCCCACACACTCATCTGCCTGTTCCTAACGTCCCAGGGAAAACGGGATAGAGAAAAAGATAATAAAAGTCGCGCCGTTTGCTCCTTGCTACCGCACACCCTCCCCAAGAGGTCTGGAAGGCGCCTCGATAGCGATGCACTGGGAGGGGAAGGGACCCCCCAGCTCAGGGAGGGGATGGGCTCAGCATGGGGTCGCTGTGTCCCTGCACCTCTCCGGCTCTGCGGCACCGGCGGGATCACACCGGCACCCCACAGCTAGCACAGGGCTCTGCGGCACCGTAAAGCTCTGCTAACCCCTGCCTCAGCGTAACGCAGAGCCAGGGAGGGCAGAGGGGTATCCTGCTGGTGTCCCTGGGCGTGAGCGAGCAGCGATGCCGGGGGGGGACAGACAGGCAGCAGCAGCTCTCCCCCAAACCCCGGCTCCTGGTTGCAACCCCCCCGAAACGCAGCACGGCTTTAGTCCCCGCGCTGGCGCATCCCTCCCTCGATGCATCCCGCAGCGGGACCCGACCCTGCCCGCAGCCCCCCCACCCCGGGGAAGGGCTGGTGGAGGTGGAGGGTGGGGGGATGACACCCACCTGCGGCGATGTTGAGGAGCTTGCAGGCCGTCTCGATGTCCTTCAGCACTTCGCCCACCACCATGCTCTGCACCTGCTCCAGCGAGTGCTCCTCCAGATGCAGGCTGGCCTGCAGGTCCCCCTCGGTCCCCAGCCCCAAGCCCTGGCTGTCGATGATGGGACATTGCTCCGGCTCCTTCTGCGCCTCCCCTCGCCCCCCCTGGGCACCGCTTTGGGACGGTTCCCCCACGCCCTTGGTGGCCCAAGTGATGTCCTCCGAGTAGAGCATGTCGAAGTAGTGCAGGCAGAAAGCAGGCAGGGGCTGCTCGGGGGTGGCGGGGGGGCTGGGGCTATCGGGGCAGCCCCAGCTCCGGGTGTCGGGGTCCCGCGGAGGGGGCAGCAGCGCAGGGTCCGGCCGAGCGAGGCGGCTGTGGGGCAGAGCGGTCAGCCCGGGGCTGGTGCTGCCCATCCCTCCGCTCAGCGCCGGCTCCAAACCTGCTGGGAGAGGAGGAGAGGAGAAAAGGAGAGGTTCACCTCGGCACCGATTCCTGCCTTCCCGCCCAGCAGCCAGGCACAAAGGGAGGAACTAAGCCTGTTAGAGGGGGGAAAAAACCTCCAAAGAGACCCACGGTGCCCTGCGAGCCCCCGGATGAACGCAGGCTTGGGGTCAGCCACGGGGCCGGGGGGGGCTGTGCTGGTTTTGGGAGGACCAGAGGCAGCAGCCAGCGGGGAGAAGGAGCCTGGGGGACAAGCAGGTCCTGACCACCGCAGGCTTTTAGGGTCTTCCTTGAATTGCACAGCGAGTTGGCAGCAGTTCAGTCCCAGCTGGGGCTGGATGCCCTCGCAGGAGCCAGCAGGACACGCCGGAGGGGCTCCAAGGCACCTATGGTGGTGCTGATTTTGGGAGGACCAGAGGCAGCAGCCAGCAGGGAGAAGGAGCCTGGGGGACAAGCAGGTCCTGACCACCGCAGGCTTTTAGGGTCTTCCTTGAATTGCACAGCAAGTTGGCAGCAGTTCAGTCCCAGCTGGGGCTGGATGCCCTCGCAGGAGCCAGCAGGACACGCCGGAGGGGCTCCAAGGCACCTATGGTGGGTGGCCCATGGGCATCAAGAGCCGCGGGATGCCCGAACCCCACAGCCACGTTTCTGTGCGTGGGAAACATCAACCTGGTGCTTTCACCCGAGGATGCCTCAGCGGTGACGGTGACAGCACCCAAACCCGGTTCTCCCGGGCCGGGGACCGAGGGGACCCAGCGCTCACCCGCTGCTGCCAACCCCCAGACGAGAACTTTCCTTTTACTCTCCCGCAAGAAAAAAACTACCCAAAAATCAGCCCGTCCCCATCTGTCTCTGGTACGTGGGGAGCCCTGGAGGCCGTGGAGAAGAGGATGAGCCTGCTGAATTTCCATGGCAACACCAGGGAACGGCTCCATCCGTGGAGAAACCTCCCCGAGAGCCGTGTGAGGCTTTGGGAACAGAAAGCCCCTGCCAGGGGAGAGGCTGGCGATGGGCACGGCCAGAGCTCTGCCGAGCTCCTTGCCTGCCTCCGGTATTGCTTTTTACAAGAAGAAAAATAAAAAAAAACCCAACCACCAAACCCACCCCAAATCGGTGATTTAAAAGCAGTTTTTGCAACAGAGCCTGCAAGAAAAAAGGAATGTGCAAAGCCTGAACCGACCCCAACCCCCCCGTAAGGAAACCAGGCAGCCCCCAAAGGGGAATGGGGGACAGCGGGCAGGGGAAGGGGTCCCTCTTTGCTCTAAATCTCAGCCAGGGAGGGGGAAAAAAAAAAAAAAAGGTTTAAAAGACTAAAAAGGAAAATACACCATCGGGTCCCTTGAGTGCGGGGAGCCGAGCAGCCGGCTGGTTGGCGTAGGAGGGACGATAGCGACCGAGCGCCCGGGACGGCGTGTCACCGTCCCCGCAGCGCTGCCGTGCCAAACGCTGCTCAGCTCCATGCTGCTGGGCCTGGCTTTCCTCCTGAGGCGTTAATTAAACATCGTTAATGGCCACGCACCGTGGCCCAGTTAACCGCAGTGAGGCCGGTGGGGATGAATTTAACGCCCTCGCTGAGGATTTGAACGCCCCTGGAAGTATGGGTTTTGAAGCTCTGCATCACCTGCGCCAGGAGGAAGCTCTGCCCATCGCTCATCTCCTGGCAAAGCCCAAAAAACCTTGGAAAAACACATGGAGGAACCGTGGCCGCCCAAACAGCACCCGCACCAACCTGAGCCCACGGGGACCCGGGGAGGGGCTGCAGGTTCGGGAGCTGGAGCCCACGTCCCCGGGGGGTTTTGGTGGCACCAAAGTGAGGAGGAGGAGGAGGAGGGAGAAGGGGTGCCCGCGCCGCTGAGCCCCCCCCACCACCCAGTCTCCCTGAGAGATGGCGGCAGCTTCCAAACCTCTCCTTGATTCGCTCTGGATTAAAAGAAGAGCTTTAGGAGATCAGCCCTAAATCCAGCCTCACGCTGCTCCCGGCACAAAAGGGAAGCGGTAACAGCTTGCATGGCTCCAGCTCACTGCACAGTGCTGGTCGCGGCGGCTTTCTGGGGAGGGGACGGGGGTCTCATCCGCAAAGCCTCTGAGATGCTCTGGGGTCGTGGTGCATCTTCCACCCATCCCACCTCCGCCAGGCTTCTCTCCCGCGGCTATAAACCGGACAGATGGAGGAGCAGCGCTGCGGAGCTGTCCCTGGGCACGCAGCGGGATGGATGGCCCCATCCCCATCCCCATCCTCATCCCCATCCCCATCCCGCCCCAGTCGGGACCACGAGGACCCAATCCCTTGGGCAAGTGGCCCCGAAGGACTGAGCAATCGTCTGCCAAACGGTGCTGTACTCTCAGGGCGGGGGCCTTTGTTTGACTTTCTCCCGCTCTGGCACGCAGGCGGCTGGGCTGGGTGGGGACCTGTTTGCTCTAAGAAGCCAATTTGGGCAGCCGTTTCCCTCTTCTCTCCGTTTTTTGCTTTCCCCTGGAAAAGGAGAGCTGGAGGGGCAGCCCCAGGCGCAGCAAGATGCTCACGGGGAGCACTGACCCGCACAGCACCCCAAAAAACCTCATATTCCCTGCCTGAGCTAAATAGGGCTGCGCCGGTAATTGCATCAGCCCCGGCAAACGCTCCCTGCCTTGTCCACACTGCTGGCGGTGAGCACGGCCCCGGTCCCACGGGCTTCGCACCGGAGCTCGCCCGCGGCGAAGCCACACCAACGGAGCACCGTGCTCGTCCCACCGCCCCAGGCAAGAGGGGAAGCGATCGGGGATCGGGGAATTGGCTCTTACAGCCCTTTTAACAGCTGACACCAAGGTATAAAAGCCCCCCAGCCCCCAAGGTTTTGGCTCCGTGGGCACACAGGGGCCAAGATCACAAAATCGTAGAGTGGTTTGGGTGGGAAGGGACCTTAAAGATCATCTAGTTCCAACCCCTACCCTGGGCAGGGACATCTCCCACCAGACTGGTGCGGTGCCGAGGGCTCAGCAGCCCCTGGGGAGGGAGAGCGGTGCTGTCCCTGGGGTGCCGGGCAGAGTGGGGTGCTGCCTGCAGGACACCCAGCCCTGCCCCGGCACACACGTCCATCCATCCCCGTGCACTGGTGCTGCCTGCAACCCCGTCACGGGCAGGCAGGGCAGACCCCAAACCGGGATGGAGCCACCAGTTCCCCGCTGTGTTCCTCCGTGCCCACAATAAAGCACAGCGGGGCAGTCCCTGCCATTCCTGAGCCCCAAAACGATGAGTGACCCCACATCACTCCCCGATAGCACCTAGAGATAGGGAGGGGACACCCCCACCAGCTGGGACGGGGGTGAGGTGCCCCGGCTCCCCACTCTTGCCGGCACCGCAGGGATGCTGCGGCAAAGGGCTGAGCTGCCGATGCGAGGGCTCGTTCTCCTGCGGCAGCCCGAGGAGGAAAAGGCGGCGGCGGCTGCCGAAGGGCACCACGACAGCCCAACCGCGACCGGCTCCGACAGCGGCTGAGAAAAAACGAACTCAGACATTCCCTTCGAGCAGAAAGCCCGGAGCGGCCAGGCTGGGACAGGGCTGCCGTGGCGTGGGGCCAGCAGCGAGCCCACGGGGGTTGGGTGGTGCCGGGTCACAGCTCAGTGCCACGGGGTTGCGGTGACTCAGCCCCATCCGCAGCCCGGGGATCAGCGGATGCCATGGCCCACGGGGACGAGGATGGGGACGAGGACCTCCTGGATCACCCCGAGCTCTGCTGGCAAACGCAACCCACCATCGGCTCAGGGCGGCAACACCAGCACCGGTGATGGGGGAGAGCTGGGATCAGCCCTTGGGAGCGTGAAAAAAAAAAGAGAAATCCACCCAACCACCACCCTCAAACAATGGGTCCGTTAATTAAAATTAAATCTGCGGTTAAACAGGTTGTGCCGGAGCACGGCTTTGGGAAGCTCCGTGGGACCGGCGGAGGTTGGCCCGCTGCGGGAGGAGGTGCTGCCCGCGGCACCCGGCATGGTTCCCAAATCCCCAGGCGCTTCCGAAAGCCCTTTCCGGGCAGGCGGGGTGGTGGGCCAGGCTCCAGCGTCCCCCCCAGCTGCCAGGCTGGGGATGGGGACAGGGACGGGGACACGCTGTGCTGTCCGGGGAGGGACCAGAGATGTGCGGGATCCACCGCTGTCCCAGACTGCCCGGAGCAGCCCCACGCACAGTGGGATTTGTCTTTAACCGATCCTTTCGGCTTCACCCGCCCCGTGTGGCTCAGCACAGCAAACTGGGACCCCAAGGGTGGGAGAGGACGGGGATCCCACAGACCCAGCAATCCTCTCTGCCCAAAAGCCTGTCTGGGGCTGGGATTCGGGTGGTTTTTCCCTGTTTTCTGGTCTGACTCAGCACCAACCACCTCGGTCCCTCAGGAGGGGCCATCCCACGCCACAATGCACACCCCGAGGCCGACTGCAGCGGGAGAGGCGATGGAGCCAGAAGGTTATGGCCAAGAGGAGACACGAACCATTTTATGGGGCCCAGATTAAGCAGGCGAAGGGACCCCGAGGTCCCTGCACGAGCCGGGGCTGCAGCAGACGGTCGGGTGCTGACAATTTGGGGTCCTGCCAGCACGTCCCACCCACGCCGCCAGCCTCACCGTGCCATGTCCCTCCCGGCTGCCAAACCCTGCCCGCCTGTGCCACGCACCCCTTTATCTCTGGGTGGAGGGAGGAGGGATTGGCCAAATTCTCCCCGCAGGGGTTTGGGGCAGCGCTCGGGAGGGGGGATGGGGATGTGACAGCCCGGGGGTCTGCCTCTGGTACCTGTGTGGTGACGGGATCGGGGCCAGGGCAAGCCCAGGGCTGCTGTTGGATGTATGCACAGGAGGGATGCAGCCCATCCCAGGGGTCCTGGACCCCCATCTCCCGCCCACCCCCGCCTTCTCCAACATCACCGAGACCCCCCCGGCTCCTCCCACCGTTACCTGCATGGGTGCTGGCACGGGGACCAAACGTCGCCACAGGTCCCCACGCCCCGGGTCAGGCTGCCCTCTCCATCGGCGCAGGGAGGCAAACAGCAGCGGGGAGGGGACGGGCACGACCGCGCGGGCTGAGCAAAGCCCCGGTGCTCGGTGTCCCCCAGGTGAGCAGCAGAGCTTGGTGTTCCCCATGCAGGGCCAGGGAGCCCCTATTTATAGCAGCACCTTCCTCCCCCGCGAGCTCCCTGCCCATGAGAAAGCCCTTATTGTGGGGGATTTGGCAGCCGAGCGGCGTTTGTGTTTCACTAACCGAGCAGAACCATAAAAAAATCAAACCTAGAGCCAATGTGCCTTTAGCACCGACAAAAAAAAACCAACAAACCACAAACCCAACCACCCAGCAGAAACGCAGAGCGGCGCTGAGAGGGTGCGGGTTTGGTAAAGGGCTTCGAAGTGCTTTAGGGAGACACCGCTGAGCTGGCAGCTCCTCGCTGGACACTCAATAAAGGGCCCCGGGTGCTTATCGGTCACACAGTGCCCCAAAGCACATCGTCCCCTGCCTCCCACCAGGCACAGGGGCTCGCGGGACCCTCCCCAGTGTCCCTGCGGGTACCGGGTGGGCTCGGGAGGAGTCAGCCCCAAGAGCCCTGCTCCCATCCCCCCTTCCTCACCCCAGCAGGAGGGGGTTGCGAGGACACAAAGTTGGCAAATCCCATTACATTTCAGGTGACAGCATCCCAAGAAGTGCCAAGAACCTCGTGCTGGGGGAACAACCTCTCCCTGTTTAACCTTAACGGCAGTTGGAGGTGCGAGGTGCTGTGGGATGGGATGCTCCCAGGGGCCGGCACCGTGTTCACCCCGAATCGGTGCCGAAAGGGCTGTAGGAACCCTGGGAGGGAGGGAAGGTGGGTGCTGGGGGAGCATCAGGCAGCCGGGAAGGGTCGTGGCAGCAGCATGGGGCTTACCTCGAGGATGTGCGGGCGGCTCAGATGCCGCATGGGTCCTGGCGTAGGGTGGGAAGAGCTGTCCCCGCGTTGCTCGGCACGGCGGCCGGGGAGGGCATGGCCCGAAGCGAGGTGCCCCAGCACCGGTGGGGAGAGTGGCCAGCAGCACCCTGCCCGGCTCAACGCCGGCCCCGTGATGGCAGGGCGGCCGGGCTGAGCCGCATCGGCTCTCAGCGGGCACCAGCGGGACAGGGATGGGGACAGGGACGAGGACGGGGCACCCCCAGCAGCTCCGAGGGCGGCGGAGGGATGAAGCCAGCCGGCAACCGAGCAGAGGTATGTGAGAGTGAAGCCGGCAGCCAAGCCGAGTGCAAGGTGCTCACCGAATACCTCCTTTGCCCATTATATCTAATTCCTTCCTTATTTACCTGAACAAACAAGCCGGGTGCTTACCTCAGCTAGAGGTGTTTGAATAGCCCAAGCCGGGGTTAACCCTTGCGGGGTGCATGGAGGCACCGGGCTCAGACCCAAATGGGTGCTGGGAGGAGAGTGGGGCAAATCCGGGCACCGTTAACCCCTTCCCACCCTCATCTGGGACACCCACCCGCAAGATGGGAACGCCGCAGTGGGGGAAGACCAAAGGCTCCTCCTTGTGTCTGCAGCACAGAGACCTGTTGGGTACATGAGTGTCCCTGGCTGGACACTGCAGCACAACATCACCCTCCCAGCACGGGCTGGGCTGTTTTGGGCCAGGAGCATCCCCGATGGATACGCAGGAGCATCCCTGACTGAGACGCCAGGAGCATCCCCCTAAACAAGGGCTGCAGCCACACGGGGCTTGTGATGGAGACTGCAAAAGCAAGGATGCTCAGAGCTCATCGGGGACAAGAAGGAGCCCCTCACACCAACCAAACCGTCCCTCACACCAGGGATATGGCACCGTCTCCCCCCTGGGGTCCGTGTCGCTGCTGCCTGCAGGCAGGACGGGGCGCCGGGGGCACGGCTGGAACGTGCAGTGCTCCGGGCCTGGGTTGTCCCCACCGGCACAAGCAGGAAAAAGCTGTTTTGACCGAGACAGACACTGAGTTGGTATTTATTGTCTTTTTTTTTCAACACGTGAAGAGCTCAGGGCAGTTCAGGCGGTTCTCCTGCGCACGTAGCGCTGCTGAAACAGAACGACCCCATGTCCTAAAAACCCACGTCAGACAAAACCCCGGCCACGAACACCCACAGGGCAACCTGGGTCAGACCCACGTCACCGCATCCTGGCAGCCGAGTGGCCGTCACGCCTGGGCTTTGCATCCCATGGAAAGTGCCACGGCGGAGCCAGCATCCCTCAGCCGCCCTGACCCCCCGGGGCCGGTGCGCGGCGGCGGCGCGGCACAGCCGATAAGCCGTCCATCGGAACTGTTTGCCGGGCGGAAAATAAAACCCCATAGGAAGGCGACCCCTGCGTTACGGCTTCCCCGGCCCGCCCAGCGCGTTGGCAAAGGGCTTCGCAACGCTATCGGTAGCACCAGGAGTTTCTGCCTCCCTTTTGAAAAGCCTCAATGTTATCTTATCGGTGGGGAAAATGTTCCCCCTGGATTAGAGCTCCTGCCACCCGAGGGGAGCTTTTCCCCCCTGTTTTGGTAAACACAGCCGGGTCTGTAAGACGTGGCGGTGGGTTGGGGGAGACACGGGCTGGGGAGGACATGAGGGGCGAGCAGCTGCGGCGGGGAAGCCACCAGCCTCCGGCCAGGCTTTGCCGTGGGGTGGGCACCCAGGATGGGGATGTGGCACAGCCAAGGACGGGGGTCCTGGCCACCCAGTGCTCCCAGCTTACAGCAGCCACAGCACAGCCCCCCGCACCGCTCGGAGCATCTCCTCCCTGTGTGAAGCAAGGCAGCACAGGCAGGACCCAGCGCTGCTGCCCCATGGCAGCACACCTGATCCCTCGGAGCCCAGTGCAGAGCTCCCAAGAGCTGCAGCAGGTCAGGCTGGCAGGGTGCAGCCCCCCAGCTCACTCCTGTGCGTGTTTGACCCACGATGCCGGGTCCCAGCCAGAGCCCCTCGGGAAGCCGGGAGCAACGCGCACTGTGCCGGGGCTCTACCCACCTCAGGGGCTGGTGCACAGCACCCAAACCTGCTCCCATGTCCCACCGCAGCATCCCTCCATGGGAAACAGGGGCAGGAGCATCCCAGCACAGCCCTGGTGCTGAGGCTGTAGGCCTCCACACACGGATATCGTAGAATGGTTTGGGTTGGAAGGGACCTTAAAGATCATCTTGTTCCACCCCCCTGCCCTGGGCAGGGACACCTCCCCCCAGCCCAGGTTGCTCCAAGCCCCGTCCAACCTGGCCTTGAACACCTCCAGGGATGGGGCAGCCACAGCTTCTCGGGGCAACCTGCCCCAGGGGCTCACCACCCTCACAGGAAAGAATTCCTTCCTAAGATCTAATCTGAATCTCCCCTTTTTCCATGTAAAACTGTTCCCCCTCATCCCACGGCTCCCCTCCCTGATCCAGAGTCCCTCCCCAGCTCTCCTGGAGCCCCTTTAGGCACTGGAAGGGGCTCTGAGGTCTCCCCTTTTTCGCCTTCTCCTCTCCAGGCTGAACCCCCCCAACTCTCCCAGCCTGTTCTCCCAGCAGAGGGGCTCCAGCCCTCCCAGCATCTCCGGGGGCCCATGTGGTCCATGTCTTTCCTATCTTCTCATAGCATGGAAACGTATGTGTCTTGACTGCGGAAACTTAAGATACAGAGTAAAGCCAGGTACAACCTCTACACCTGTGCACATACAAGCCACGCTGGGAATCGCTGCGGCTATCCCGTGTCTTCCTGCGGCAGCACCGTGCTGCTGCCCCGCGGTCGGGCTGCCGGCTCAGGGGAAAGTTTACCGAGCCGGTTACGGTTTGCACGGGTTGCGCGAGCTGGATTTGTGCCTCCTCGCTCTGACATCACCCGCAGGTCTCCCTCGTTTATTGGGTTTAATTACTACTTGTTACCAGAGCAAACATCAAAACAGTGCACCTGATGGAGCCAGGAGCGAAGCGATGGAGAGTGTGATCGGGGACACCGGGTGAGAGGAGGGTGTCACCAGGCAGAGGGGACGCGCTGGCAGTGCCCGATGCCAGGTCCTTACTCTGTAGCATCCCAGACATGGGTCATCCCGGTCTGTCTGGGATCCTGTTGCCCGACTCACATCTGGGTCTGAAAAAGCTTTCCCTGCTCCTCTTATCGGTAGCGCTGGAGATTTCGATAAGCAAACCAGATTAAAGGGAAAAACATTTGCTTTGTTGTGCTCGGGGAGAGCTGGCTGGTGGGGCAGCACCAGGGAAAACAGGCAAAAGGCCTCAAAACGAGACCTCCGCTTTCCTCCCCAAAGCAGGTTTGGTGGCTGCAGCCGCCCGGTGTCACAGACCCTGCCACGCTCTCACCACCGCCTTTCGCAATCGCTGTTCGGCACAGCTCTGCTTGCATATGCAAACCAGGAAAAGAAGAGGTTGCAACACCTGAGAAACAACAAAAGAGGGGAAATAAAGTCTGGCTTTTCTGCCCCATGTGCGCAGTTTTCGATGCTTTTTTCCTTGTCCTCCCTGTCAACTCATCGGCCCCGATTCCGGTGCCTTTTGCCACAGCTGAAACTTCAACCATTGGGAACACGGCCGGAGGGGAGGGATGGAGAAACTACTCATGAATCAGCTTGGAAGAATCTCTCTGCCCGCTTGCCTGCAGCTAATCTCTGGCTCCATCACAAGAATAATAGATAAGCAGCCATATAATATATAATAAAACTATTGAAGGCACTTGATGTCACTGCAAAAACCACAGAGGCCATTTAGCCTGATTTGTCCTCCAGCTGAGCGGCGTTTCCTGGTCCCCTGCAGCAGCGAGGTTTCCTCTCCTTCGGCTCCCGCACGGAGTTTGGGGACAGCAGTGGTCCCCATGCAAAGCAAACCCACGAGCTTGGGTCCCTCTGAGTGGCCTCATCCTGCATCCTGTGCCCGCACCTCCGGGCAATGCTCAGAGAGGAGATGAATCCCCGCTCCCAGGCTGCAGGGTGGGCGCTCTCAGGCTTTTGTGCAAGCCACAGAGACTGGGAACAGTTGAAATGCCTTGAAGGCATTCCCCGGCGCAGTCCTGCTCCACAGCTGTGAACCCACATCTGCAGCACTCAGCACCTCGGCCCACACCAGCCCCAGATGTGGCAGGTATTTTTGTGCCAGGGCGCACACCACAGCTCCAGGCTGGCAGCGTGATGAGGAGGGATGGAGCCAGGCTGCCACCAAACTGAGCATCCTTTGGGCTTCCACCTCCCCAGCACCATCACCCCGGCTCTGGTACCCACAGGGGCTCTGGCAGGGGGATGCTCCCAGTGCTGGGCTGAGATCAAGGCAGAAACCAGCCCTCAAATTAACCAGTAACCATCGGGAACGCACCAGGACATAGGCAATCCCCGTTAAGGGTGAGGGACAGCCCGGGATCCCAGGGCTGAGGCCACTGGTGCAGGAGGAAGGTCCTGATGGGAAGTGGCGGCTGCTCACTCCCCCCCTGCCACCCATAATCTTAATTGCTCTTCCCTGGCTGTTTGCTAACAGCAATTCATTTCCTCCCGGCCTGCACCGAGAGGGTTTATCGCTCTCACTCCTGTGTTATTTCAAGCTAACGCACGTATGGAAGGTCAAGAGCCTGGAGTGCTCCCTGCGATCCTAGAAAGAGTTTCAATGGCAGGAGCGAAGCAGGGAGGAGTGAGCAGAGGGCCCGAGGGGCAGCGGGTCTCAGACATGTCTCACCCACTGTCTGCCAGATCCTCTTGCCCCAAAAGGGGCAGCGGGCTTGGCAGAAAGTGGGAATACCGACCACATTATCCATCCCGGCTCCCGTCTGCTTTGCGGTCCCCACTCAGTGCCCACCCTCAGAGCGGTCCCCTCGCTTCTGCGCAGCTCACCGGTCAAACTGGGTGTCCTGCTCTCTGGGAAGATGCTCCGGGCAGGCTGGTTTTTGCAGAGAAGCTTTGGAGATGCTCTGGCGAGAGGTGGTGTTGGTGTAGAGCAGCATCCTCTGGTCATGGTTCCCTCCTGTCACCTCCGCACGGCGTCCTCGTGCCACCAAAGCAGACAGAGGAAACAGCGAGAAATGTGACATTGGCATCCAGCTGAGCTGCTGCGTGTGCTCCCCTGGGATCCCCCCCCCAAACCCCATGGAGAGGGGTACAAATCGCTGCCACTGTGGGGAGAGGGAGCCGGGCACCGGCTCATACACCCACCGGGACCGGGTGCCCCGCTGCAAAGCGGGACCGAGCAAACCCCACCGTGTTTGGGAACAAACCAGACATCGGCCAAACTACCCTCAGAGGGGACAAGAGCTTTCCAGTAGAGCTGCAACCCCAAAGTTAACCAAAGGGCCAGAGAGCGCACGGGACACAGCTCACGGGCGCTCACAGAGAAGCCGGCACGCTTTTTATTTGTGCGGTGACCCCGCGCAGATCTACCAGCGAGCATCTTCAGCGCTCTCAAACCACTACGGTTACTCCAGAGCAGAACCGAAGGGAATCCCCTTCAATTCCTCCTCACCCCAGGCTAGGACACCCATTTCCCGAGCAGCCCCGGGGCAAAGCAGGGCCGCTCCTCTTTATTACCTCCCCAGGTCACCTCTTCCAGCTTCCCCATCTCCCAGATGCTGCCATAAACCCTATTTACGGGGGACGCCGTGTATGCCCCAGGCAAACAGCCGCGGTTATTGCTGCTGGCGCCCGCCCGCAGGGCCCACCCTGATAAAAGAGCCGGGGCTCCCGTCCACGGCTGCTGCTCCGTCCCTTCTGCACGAGGCGGCTCCCGCTGTCCCCGCGCTGCGGTGGGGAGACCTGAGCAGAAGGAAAAATAAAAATAAAAATTAAAAAAAAAAAAAAAGAAAGAAGAAGAAAAGCCGCAGCAGGAGAGTTAATGGCACCACGACGCAGCGTCACCCGCATTTTAGGGCAGCCCTTGAGGGTGCAAAAAGGGGCTGATGGAGAAGCCGGCTCCATCCAGGGCTGCAGGGACAGGGGTCTGCGCTGCACTGGTGGCACGGGAGGTCCCAGAGCCACCCCTCGGCTGAGCACGGAGATGTTGGTGCTCACTTGGCCCCGTGCAACGGCTCCTTCGCACCCCACAGCAGCAGGAGGTGCCGAGGTTTGGCTCTGGGGTACCACAGCCCTGCTCCATTGGTCCCACCATGCCAGGGAGGGTGGTTGGGGAAAGACAAGCTGGTGGGGGATGAAGTCAAGAGGGTGATGCTGGTATGACCCTGACCTCCCAGCCCGAGTCTGGCCCTTGGACCACCAGCTCCCTACCCAAACACACCCCCTGCCTCCCCCCCTCCTGCAGCACCGGTCCCTGCTCCCCTCCCTCCCCGTGGGGACGGTTGTCCCACGCCAGGCTGAGCGCTGCCAGGGCAAACCCCGGGTGACGCAGGCGGGGAGGTCGCAGGGTGCTCTCGGCCGGGCTGGGAGCAGCGGGATCCACCGGCGTGTTTGCTGTTCCCTGCTCAAAGCCCTGCTCTTTTCTTCCTCCGGTCGCCTTAAACTCCTGCTTTTGTCTCTCAGGATTAAAAACCTGGAAATGGCTGCGGGTCGCCCGGTGCACCGTCACCAGTGATTTGGGGTGCAGAAGTAAGGGGGAAACCCATGTGCAGGGACGGCTCCGGCTCTGGGCTCCCCATTGCTGCTGTATCGGCACGCAGACCCCAAATCCCAGCCAGGATGGCAGAAAGACCCCTCTCCTCCCCCAAATCACCCGCACAAGCACCGTAACCCCGTTAACATCTCTCCTATGGAGAAAGGCTGAGGGACTTGGGTCTCTTTAGTCTAGAGAAAAGAAGATTGAGGGGGGATCTTGTAAATACTTACAAATACTTAACGGGAGGATGCCAGGGGGATGGGAGCAGTCTTTTTTCAGTGGCGCCCAGTGATAGGACGAGGGGTAATGGGCATAAACTTGAACATAGGAAGTTCCATCTTAACATGAGAAGGAACTTCTTTACTTTGAGGGTAGTGGAGCACTGGAACAGGCTGCCCAGAGAGGTGGTGGAGTCTCCCACTCGTGAGACATTCAAAACCCGCCTGGACGCTGTCCTGTGCAACGTGCTGTAGGTGACCCTGCTCTGGCAGGAGGGTTGGACTAGATGATCTCCAGAGGTCCCTTCCAACCCTGACCATTCTGTGATTCTGTTTCCTCACCACGGGCCGTTCATCCCACCGGTGCGGCTGGGCGATGGGGCCAGCACCCCCCCCTCCTCCCCGTGCCACGGGCTCGGGGCCGATTGGTGACCGTGGGTTACCACTTCGCCCGCCGTTTTCTCCCCGCATGCAAAACGATCCTCGGGCAGAACGGCCCCCACGGAGCGGCGGTCCCCGGGGGAGCGTGGGAGCTGCTGGGGCAGGGAAAAACCTCCCGGGTGGGAGCAGGCAGGACGAGCAGCTCCAACGGTCTCAAAGCCAAGGAGGGCCAGGGCAGCACGCAATGCCCCGGAGAGCAGGAGAGGCTCTTGGCTGCGGTTTCCCCTTGGGTCCTGCGCTCTCCATCCCAGGAGAATCCGCAGGCGGCTTTGCCCCAGGGGGGTAAATCCTGAAAAATAACCCTAAAATCCATAAGTCAGCCCCAAAGCAAGAGCTGGCAGGACGGAGAAGGGAAGGGGGATCAGCAGGGACCAGAGCCACCCCATTCCTGTCGCCCTTGGGATCAGAAAGCCCCAGCCCCGCTGAGCCAGGTTTGTGGCTCCCAGGGAAGCAGAGGGGGGAGGACTCCTTCGTGCCCCCCAGGGACCCCATGAGGGACGAGGCTGCTCCATGCCCTGCAGCATCGCCTGGAGCCACCGCACCGCGCTCACGGTCCCCCGGTATCCTGCACACCGTGATGGGGAGAGGGCAAACCCCGGGGGGCTGGAGGAAGGCTGGGGATGGAGGTGCTGTGGAGCTGCTGCAGAGCGAGCCGTGACTCAGTGGTGAGTCACCGGGCTCCGAAGGAAACGTGTCGTTCCCAGTGAGCATCGCTGGGGTCAGGCACCCCCATACCGGCAACTCAGCAAGGAGCCAGGACCCAGGGGCTCGAGTAGGCAAAAAGCGGGGCAGGACCCCAAAGGAGCTCCCATGCTTGAGGACAGGGAGTAGCAGCAGCGTGTCTTGCCTTCACCCCCTCCCCGGGCACAGGAGGAGGAATTTGCTTTTTGCCAGCAAACACAAGCTCCTGGGGGAAATTCACAGGCACCCTCAGCCTTGTCAGCCTCCGCAACACCACGTGGAGCCCCGGTTCGCAGAGCCTGGCTCGGGGAGAACACCACTGTGACTGGTACTGGGAGATGGGCAGGAGAGACGCAGAGCTCTCAGCAGACCAGGGCCACCAGCACGCACCAAAGCCCCGGAGACGAGCAGCATTCCTCGGTGGCATCCCTGGTTTCGCAGGATGGGATATGAAAGCTGAAAGCGATTAATGCTCTGCAAGAGAGCAGGAGCCAGGCTCCAGCCCCGGTGCGGGACGTGACCTGAAATGGCTCCGCTTTCCCCTTGAAGGGCTGCCCCAGCCCCAAGCCCGGCTCTCCCCGTCCCAGCGCTGGCTCGGGGCACCGGCAGAGCGAGGACATCGTCGCTTTTCTCCTCAGTGGTGGATTTTGAGGGCAGCAAAATGTTTGTTCTGTCAACACGTGCCTAATCCCCAACCAAAAGCTGATGAAAAAAGCCATGGGGGGGAAGGATGGGAATAAGCTGCCCTTTGAAACAAAGCCTTGACAGTGACAGCCACAGCCCCGACGGGGGGAACGGTGTCTCTGGGACATGCGGTCCTGGTGCAGCTGGCAACACCGGGGGAACGGGTTCCCCCCACCAGCACCCCGGTCCCTGCAGGCACCCCGCAGCCCCAGCACCCTGCAATGGGGCTGGGAAGGGGGAACAGCTCCCTGCCTCAAAGCACTGCACCTTCTCAAAGACGAGCAGGACCCCGAGCACCACGCAGGAGCTGCGAGAAACGCATCCTTGCTCCGAAGCCACTGCCTGGCATGAGCAGCAAATCAAAGCACCTCTCTTTGAGTGAGCCAAAGCCAGCGGGGTTGCGTGCGTCCATGCAGCAAACCTCCCCTCCACGCAGGAGGGACATCCCTGCCCCATGTCCCTGCTGTGTCCCTCAGCTGTGACACTGTGAGCCACCACGAACAGGCTCAGCCGAGGCTTGGCATTTTCGGATGACCCATAAAACCTTTTTGCCAGTGGGATGAAACAAAGCTTTGTGATGGCGAGGTTCACTCCCAGGTTGGCTGGGTGCAGGCTGAGCAGATGGTGCTTCCCCTCACTGCCTGCCCCAGGACTGCCCCCCCAGCCCAGCCCGGCCACTCACTGTGGCCAGCACTGGCCACGAGATCCAGCCCCTGCGGGGACCCACTCCCCGTGTTTGACGGCATCAGCCCTGCACCCTTCACCCGCAAAAAAAAAAAAAAAAAAAAAAAAGTGCATTTAGCAGTTTCCATTTGTTTGCTCTTTAAATAATTGTTTCCTTATCGCTATTTATTTAGATCTCTTTAAAATTCTGACAAACCTGCTTCTCAGGCACTGTCACCCGCTTCCTCCCACCCTGCTCCCCGCGGGCAAGGCAGAGCGGCCAGGCTGCACGGCCGGTCCCGGGAGGAGGGTCTCCTGCTCGGGGAGAGACGTGCGGAGCATCGAGGCCCCACTTACCCCCTTCTTTTATAAGGCAGACAAAGGCAAATGCTCCAAACCCATGGTTTTGGGGAGCTCCTCCTCCTCTCCCCATCCCACCACAGACCGTGGCAGCAGACACAGATGCTTTGGGGCTGCTGCACATCCTGCCAAGCTCGGGAGGCTCAGGGGAGCAGTGGGGGGACACCAGGGAGGGGGTCGGGAAGGGACATGACATTATACACAACGGAGAGGTCTCAGAGTCGCTGTGGGAAGCCTTCACCAGGGACCCCTCCGGGCAAGGACGAGCCCAGCGCTGCCCGAGCCTTTTTCCCCTCCCCCGAACTCCACCGGCGGTGCCCTGAGGTGGGCGAAGCG
>NW_009649114.1:3333875-3335621 GCF_000708025.1 Charadrius vociferus
CGCTCTTGGCTATTAACAGCACCAATTTGGGCAGCAGCCAGAGCCACCGGAGGTGAGGGCGGGACGGGTTCAAGCATCCCACAAGCACGGACAGGGGACGTCCCTGCAGCCTCGCTGGGGACAGAGACCCTCTCTGCTATCGAACTCAGGAGTGTTGGTCCACGGGCATCTCTCGCTGTCGCCTACAAGAGAGGTTCACCATCCCACCGGGCTCGGCTGGGCTGCGAGGGGTCATCCCCGGGGTCCCGTCCGAGGCCACGCTGGGATTTTGGGCTTCGCTACCGCGGGCTGACGTCATGCCCAGCCTGCAGCTGTCAGAATTAATTGAGGAAACCCAGCCACGGTAAACAATGAGGAGGGGAAACGGGGCAGATTAGATAACGAGGGATGTGAGGTTCTCGCTGTATTTTCCTCCTGGATGGCAAGCCTTGCCCGCTCGCTCGGGCACAGACCCCGCCGAGCCTGGGCTGCTCCTCAGCAGCCCCCGGAGAGGCTGAACCCCACCTTGTGCGGGACAGCTTTGCTAAAAAAGGCTCTGGCATCCCCCAGATCCGAAGTTTGGGTCTTCCCTCCCTCCCGCAGAGCCATGCATGGCCCTGGGGTGGGCAGCGAGCGCAGAGCACAGTCCCCCACTGCCCATCGCTGCCGGAGGAGACACGGGGGGAGGTGGGAGCAACCGCTACGTGGGGGCACAGGGGGAGAGGAGAGAGGCAGGGCAGGGTCCTGGCCAGCAGAATTAATGTCCTCACTGCACCATAACAGGCACAGGGTCCCAACAAAGGGGAAACTCTCACCCCTCCCCGGTGGGCCCCATCTGAGCTTCCCCATCAGAGCAACGTGCAGCTCCAGGTTGTGTTACCCACAACCCCCCCTTTGCTCCCCGGCAGTGTGTCACCCTCCAAACTTGGGCTCAAAATGGACCTACTGGTGGTTCAGACACCTTCCCCATCCCCACTGACGGGACACCTCTGCCTTTAGGGCATCTCAGCCCTGTGCAGGTCCCTGCCCAGCTCCTGGCAGTGACAGGTCAGGTGACAATGCCACCCCACCGCATAGTGGGACCAGCACGGACCACACAATCCCACACACCCAGAAACGTGTAACCCCCTCCCCAGCCCAGCCCCGCGCTCCGTGCAGGACAGCAGCAGCTCCAGAGGTGTGTTGGAGACACAGCTCACGCCTGGCTGGCCACTGTCCCCCCATCAAGTCCCCCAACCTGGAAAAGCCACATCCAGCAGCTCTGGAGGGTTTTGTACAGGAGGAACACCCTCAGCTCCCTCTGCCGGCACCTGCTCCAGGCCAGGCCCTTCCCTGGCAAACCCTGGTTAGAAAGAACATTTCCAAGAGCCTTCCCGCAGCTCTCCCTGCCCGCAGGACACGGTGCCACCCGCCCAGCCCGAAGCGGGGGAGATGCTCCCCAGTTCCTGCCACATGCTGCAGCCCGGCACAAGGACACACAGCCCATCCCTCCAGCCTGCTCAGGGAATTTATTCCCGTCTTACGGGCAAGGAAATTGCCCGGCGAGGGTCAGTTGGGGGGGAGGTGGGGGGGGGTGCCCCTCTGCTCTGCTCTGGGGAGACCCCCCTGCAGTGCTGCCTCCAGCTCGGGGGGTCCCACCAGCAGAAGGAGACGGAGCTGTTGGAGCGGGGCCAGAGGAGGCCCCGGAGATGCTGGGAGGGCTGGAGCCCCTCTGCTGGGAGGACAGGCTGGGAGAGTTGGGGGGGTTCAGCCTGGAGAAGAGAAGGC
>NW_009649114.1:3335803-3349610 GCF_000708025.1 Charadrius vociferus
CGGGGCGGGGGGGAGGTGGCCCTGCCCAGGGCAGGGGGGTGGAACCAGATGATCTTTAATGTCCCTTCCAACCAAAACCATTCTGTGATTCTGTGTGCCGCGGCAGCAGGGATGAGCCTGACAGCCCTGGGGAGCAAAGACAAGATGCCCAAGAGCTCTTTCTGCTATTATGTGAGTTCTGTGGGACAATGGATGCTCGCACAGCCGGAGAGCTGGATGAGGACTTGGTACCTCCTGCCTCAGCCGCTCTCACCCATGAAACACAGCGAGCGCTGACCTCGCTGGGAACAGACCTGGGTCCGAAGCAGCCCAACCTCCCGGCCAGGCGCCTTCCACCAGCTGTGGGGTAAAGCATCCCCGGCCGTCACCACCTCACCAGCAACGCACGTCATCGCCCACGCTTTAGCAGGGCAGAGGGGAAAGTGCACGGTCACCATGCTCGACCCACAGCGGTCGCGCTCCAGAGCAGCAGCTGGGAAGCAGGAGCCCTGTTTTTAAGTCAATAAAGGGAGATTGCTATGGAGACACCGCAGCCACCAGCAGCTCCACAACCCATCCTATACAGCCTTCCCCACCCACGCACCTGCTCTCCTCTCAGCCGTCCAAATTCGGGGTTTGCTTGGAGTTTATGGAGACTTTAACAGTGTTTTCAGCAGCTGCCTGCAAGAGACCGGTGGCTCTGGAGAGTTCCACAGTGCCTTCAGAGGTGCATCCGCATCCATCAGCTCATTGCTGCGGGCACACAGCTCCGCCAGGACAGGACAGACACCTTAACCAGCACGTGGAGTCAACCCGGCAAGCTGGCAGAGGGCTGAGCCCTGCCAGCAAGCGGGAACACTCTTGAGAAGGTTTTTATCCTTGTTTTTAGAGATGCTCAGTGAATTCCCACGAACAGCTGATCTAGCATAGCCCCAGAGATGAAGAGTTGGCACTTGGCTGCGGGAAAAAATGCACCGCTCGGTGAAGGAGAATAATTACATCCTATCTCCAGCCTCAGGCTTGTTCAAACACCCTCAGCTTGAATCACAGAATGGTTTAGTTTGGAAGAGCCCTTGAAGATCATCTAGTCCACCCCCCCTGCCCTGGGCAGGGACACCTCCCCCCAGCCCAGGTTGCTCCAAGCCCCGTCCAACCTGGCCTTGAACACCTCCAGGGATGGGGCAGCCACAGCTTCTCGGGGCACCCTGCACCAGGGGCTCACCGCCCTCACAGGAAAGAATTCCTTCCTAAGATCTAATCTGAATCTCCCCTCTTTCAGTGTAAAACCGTTCCCTCTCATCCCATGGCTCCCCTCCCTGATCCAGAGTCCCTCCCCAGCTCTCCTGGAGCCCCTTTAGGCACTGGAAAGCTATAAGCTCTCCTCAGCTGAGAGAAGAGCCCAAGCGGCCACGGGAGCCCCTGGGAAGGTGGTCCCACAACTGGGTTTATGCAGAAGGTGTTCATACAGCCCTGACCAGCAGGAGCCAGGACTGCTGCCTCCGGGAAACCCGGGAAGCGTAAAAGCCAAGCAGTGAGCTTTTCCTCTGGCCAGAGGATACCCCATCCAGGTCAACCCCTCCACCCAGGTCCCAGCATCACCCTTTTCCCGACACTGTCACTGTGGCAGAAGATGGAGCCATGATTTCTATGGTATCACCGATTTCTACAGTGCCACCGACTCGCAGCACAGCCGCGCTGCCTCACAGGATGCTGCGCCTGTCACTCCGTTCATAAACAGGCGAAAAACATACTTTCCCGCCCCACACCACTTAAGCCCTTTAAGTTATTGCGAAGGCATCACTTCTGCAGGGAAGACATCACCAAAACAAGGAAAGACAACGAGCGAGCCGGCTCTTCGGCAGCCCCGCAGAGCTGAGCCCGCAGCCTTCCACAGGGCAAACAAGGCTGGTCCTTACCTGCGCCTGCCATCTGCTTCCTCGCCCGGTCTGCGCCGCGGGCTTTTACTCCTCAGCTGTTTTATGAATGGGGTAGGAAACGATTGAGATTAGATTTCCTTAAATAATTTGTTTAACTGGGCATTTTCCAACTAACGCACAGGCAGAGGACACCAACGACAGATTACAGGTTACAGAAACCTTCCAGAGAAAGCCCGTTCCAAGCGTTATTCCTGACCCCGCACTCCTTCCCCGCGGATTCCCCCACGGCAGCCCCTCCGCCAGCACGGCTACTTTCCCACTCGGCCCGTTACTATTTCACTGTGCATCCCCAAAGGATTTGGGGAGAAGGAAGAGGCGAAGCGAGCATAAATCCCGTCCTTAGCATCTTGCTGTGCACTGCAGGCTGCGTCCCATGGGATTTAGTGGACATAGGTAGGAGGGGAAAAAAATAAAAAAAAATCAAAAAATAAAAAACATCTAAAAAAATTAAAAAAAAAATCATCACATTTTCTTTCCTGCTGCAGTTACAGCAGCTGCTCCTGAAGGCCGGGTGCTCGCTGGAGCCCCCGAGCCCCTACCTGCAGGTAGGAGGACATGCAGGGATGCTGCGGAGGTTTGGGAGCACATCCAGCCCTGCGCTCAGCCAGGCGAGTGTGGCACCCTCCAGCCAGAGGCACTGGCAAAGAGCAGCCCGGGCACGCAGCGAGGGGTGCCGGGCACTACCCAATGCGCCAAGAACGCCTTCCTCCCCAAAACTCATCACACATACAGCAGAGAACATCCTCCTGCCTACTGCAGCATCGCCGCGGGGACCAAAAGTTGCTTAAGAAGCAAAATTATTTTTATAACTTTTAATGGACAACGATCTGGTTCCCCTCCAAAGAAAAAAAAATAAGCAGAAAAAGCGAACTCAAGTGGTTCGTAGGTGACTGCGGCAGCTGTTGGACTTGGCCTCCTGCCTCGCCACCCCGCACCGCACCGCACCCAGCCTCCGACCGGGGACCACGGTGGCAGGATGACCTCCGTTATAGCAATCCCTCGAGTTATTTGCCTGCTCAGGAGATAATATTAGAAGGTGTGATGGTATTGTCCCGCGCTGGCAAACTTCGACAGGTTGCAACCCTAAAGACAAACAGATTCTTTCAAGCGAATAACTAGTAAATGAAAAGTTGGGCAGAGAGAAGGGGAGGCGATCCCAACCTCCCCAAACAGATCGGTCTTAAAGACACCCGTGAGCACCGAGAGCTCAAGGGGTGCATTCTTTTCAAGGCACAAAATAAATACCCGTAGGCAGAGGCAGCAGGATGTCTGTTCCCAGTAAGGCTTTCAGTCAAGCTTAAACAGCACATGAAAGCTCCAGGCATTTATTCAAATGTTAAAAAGCAAACCCAGCGCACACATATTGAGGCTTCTCGCAAGGATTAGTAACAAAGTCACATGTAAGCAAAGGAACGGCTTCAGCTAAGCTGCTCCACTGTATAGTTTATATAGGCAAACGCCTGGGCTGGGTGCCTCGAGTGGCAAGAACTCGCCTGGGAAATAGGATCAGCCTGAGACAACCATGCAAGCGCCCACCCAAAGCGGAGACCTTCACGTGTCCCCATCTTGATATACAGGAGCACCAGATAAACCCCCTTAGTGACAGCAAGAAAAGAAAAGAAAAAAAAAAAAACAAGCTTCCTTCCTTCATTTAAGATTCCTCTCCTGCCTCGCCAAGAGACTCACGGCACAGCAGGTCTGATCTGCTGCTGTTTGAATCCTGAAGCATCACCGCACACTGCGCCAAGGCACCGAGCAAAGCACTGGGACGCAATTAAGCCACACAAGGAGCGTTTGAGGACTCGGCCGTGGCTGCGGCACCGCTTTGTGCTGGTGACTCCCTTCTGAAGACCACCAAAACCACATTTCCAGTCTTCCTGACATCTGCACCCAGACCCCTCGGTGCCACCTCCTCTCCCGCTTCAGTCCCCACCACGGCTGGGAGGTGCCGGCAGTGCGGTGCTGAGCTGGTGCCTCCCTCCATCCCCTCGCCGGGGCACCAGCACGGTGCTGAGCCCCCACCATCCCCCTACACGTACCAGCTGAGGACTGGTGCAGGCAGTAGACACAGCATTATTGGGAGAAGTTACCTGACCTTATAACGAAGGACATCGGTGAATGGGTGTAGCCACATGCGGTAACAGGCTGTACCGGCACCGTGCACCCCGAGCAGCCCCGCTGGGAATCCTCCTCCCCAAGAGATGCTGCGGAGAGCCCCCTCCTCTTCACAGGCTCTCCTCCCCATCGCCCTTCACAAAACACTCCACACTGGGCCCTCATCCTTCCACCCACTGACTGGACTGGAAAGGTTGTTTGATAAGCTCAACATGCACCGAATTCGTTTTGTTTTGCTTTTAAAGCGCTGTGGGGTGAAGACAGGGCTAGAAGGGGGTTTATAGTCACTGTGCCTCAGTGTCTGGAAACACCCTGGAGACAGAAGTGAGCTGGGTACATTTAACTACAAGATGACAGATTCAGAAGTTTTTGTAGCTTCAATAAAACTCTCGACAGCTAGAGAACATTTTTTTCTGTGTTAATTTAATCATACAAATATTCATTTATACATTAAGGAAAAAGCTTCCTTTATTTTCAACCCCAATGTGCTATCATAGGACTTCTCCCAGACTCAATGAGGCAACACACCATCCTGTTCTACACATGCACTCCCCCCGGAGAGAATAGACAGGCTGCAGAACCACCCACGCACTCACACACGAGAAAAAAAAAATAAAATAATTAAACACACAACAGAAACCCAGACATGGGACAGCGTGCATTTCCTAACCCTGCAGACTCCGGCTGCTCTCGTGCCCACGCGCTCTCTGCCCCTCGGTGGGGGAGCCGCATCTTCCAAACATTTGAGAGGTCCGAATTCAACTCTCCCAAGATGTGGGCAGCAGATGCCAGCTCCCCCCCGCCCCCTCACGTGGCATTGCCAGTTTTGGGGTAGCCCGAGGGGTTTCATGCTCCAGTTTGCCTAGGCTGAGAGAGGGCGCCTGGGCTGCCACTGCTCAGCCCTTATCACACGACACAGCCGAAGCGGCTCACGTTGACACAGGGATCCATTTAGAGCCCCTCGGAGATGTTCTGCGTTATTTTTTTTTCTTTTGGAGGGGTGGGGGGGGGGTAAGGAAGATATCTCTCTCTCCTTCTCAGGACTTCAAGACAGATGGGTGTCAACCAAACTGGAGCCAGTCACAGCCTCTCCATCACTGCATCATCCCGCACCAGTGGGTACCAGCCCCATCCCTCGCCCAGTCAGGAACACCAGCCTCACTGGGCTAACAGCCTCTTTACTGGTTCACCAGTCTCAACCCAGTAAGGATTCCCTCCCATGTCTAACAGGCCCGAGTTCTGCGTGCCTAACTCACCTGGAGCAACTCATCTGAGCTGCCGCACACGCTGCGGGCTCACCAAAATATTTGGCATTCAGCACTTCTGAAAGACCAGGCTGTTTATTTCATGCATCTGATGTTAAGACTCTGCGAGTTTGAATGCATCGGCTCTCTGGAAACCAACCCGATCACGGTGCCCTGAAGTCACCTGGAAAGAGCTTTGCTGAAATACAGCTCCAATCCCCCTATTTAAAAGCTGGAAACCTGACAGCAAGAGCAATTTGAGGGCTGACTGCACCACTAAGCTCCAAGGAACCAGAGGAGATAAAACCACCTTTGGCCTCAGCGAAACAGTTTTTACTCGAGGAAAAAGCCAGAGGTAGAGCAGCCACTAATTTAAACATTCTTCCACTGTCACGGCCAGGGTTACAGCCCCAAACCCTCAAAGCATCCGGAGCTCTGTGCGGTCCTTCGCAGAGATCATTCCCGCTCGCACTCAGCTACCTGGGGAAGAAAGAGCGGTGATGTGAGCAGCGAGAGGTTGCAGATTTCAGCAGCAACTCGGATCTGGCCCTGCCTTTCTCCACACCCTGCAGGAAGTGACCCTTGTCACGAGGACGCCACAGATTGAAAACGCTCAAGAGGAGAGGGAATTCAAGTCCGTGCAGAACAAGTATGCCTTCTGAGTGGGAAAGCACACGACTACTTGGGGTGCATGTGTTTTTTTGTTTTTTTCTCAAGAAAAGGAAATTCAGTCTTAGGAGGAGCACAGGAACACGAACGTGGCAGCCATTATACACGGGAGGAGCAGACACGGCTGGGAGCAGAAGAAAGCCAGCGCGGGGGGATCCAAGTTCAAGGGTCTCCCAGATGCCTCAGCTGACACAAGGCAAAGCTTGCAGCACCAGCTACCACAGACTCAGATGTTAATTCCCCCCCTCCCGCTACACAGCTGACAAAAGGAGCTGATGAAGATAAGGAATCACCTCCTCACTTGGACTAACAGCAGTCTCCAGTGTTTTAGATGCCTTCAGAAGGGAAGCGGCAGTATTACAAGAGGTGTGATGGTCAGGTACACGTTCGTGCCTTCAGAGCTTGCCGCACAAGCCACCTGCTCGGAAAGGAGGGAGCGAAGAAAGAATCCACTTGCCCACACTACACTGCAGTGATGTAAATCATTCCCTAGGCTGAAGGCTAAGAGGAGATAACTAATCCAAGGCAAAATGATGTTACAGGACAAGAGCCGAACACTACGGCTGTGCTGAGCAGTGCAGCACCACCTTCCATGGGTTCACTCTGGATCTTAACACTCGCCCAGCTCCAGCAAGCTGCCGAGACAGACCCAGGTGCTCACCAAACTGCACGTGTAGATGGCTAGCAGCCCAAATCCTGCAGTGCCTCTTTCATGCCGATAGTTTCTTACATTATACTTGTTTCTCCCAGCAAACAGACTTTTTGAAGGGAGACTTCAGATAACAGCGACCTTTAACAACCAAACCTCTGAAATATAAACAAAATCTATCGCCCAGTTCTTCCTCTGTTGGATACAAGGAACTCCCACTGTCCTCCAGAAGATCCATCTGTATGCACCAAGGTAAGAGTGCCCTTGGTAGCTGCAATGAAAATGAATCCCCCATTCAAAACCAACCAAGAAAATAAAAGTAGTGAAGAGCAATCAGTGTAAAGCCACACACCATGCAGCAAACCTGCGCTCTGCTCCAACAAGGAGAACAAGAGTCTTCACTGGAAGGATTTGGAAGAAGGTAGCGGGAGCTTTGCATGTTACTGCATCTTTGGCAGATGGCTGTTCCAGCCTTGTTCAGGTTTCTGAGTACGATGGTGTCCCCTCACCTCACTCCCTTTCAGCGGGATCTGTGATGACTGCCACCGCAGCACTGGAGCCCATTCTCCCTCCACTCACACTGGACTTCCCAATCCATAACTGGAGGAAGATACATTGGAGGAACAGCAGAGCAACCCGCATCTCTAGAGGAGCAATCCCTCCCCTAATACCAAGCCCTGGAGAAGGTAAGAGCCTCAACGAAGCAACAAGCCAGGACGATAAAGGCGAATGAATACAAGGCGACAGAGTGAGATCCAGCTGATGATGCTAACTCTTGCTCTGCATTCAAAAACGCAAACAATTAGCCTCTAAGCTAATACTTTATCACAGGAGAAATGAATGCAAACTTATACTCTGTAAGAGAGATGGGAGATTCAAAATTAAAAGGACATGGCTTTCGTAAAGCTTTGCAACTACTACCAAGTGAATTACAGCTACAGAAGAAGAGTTTCCTCTTGGCACAAGACTGATACGCTTGCTTGGTTGCTCTAGGCACAGCTACTGTACATCAAGAGTTAACAAAAAGGTATTTTAAAATGCTAACCACATAGGACAGCTCTGGAACTTTAATAAATCTGTTCCTTATTAATATGGGTGTGTATTTGGATGTACTTCATGTACAAGGGGAAGGGAAATGAGCCCTCCATGTTATCCTACAAGTCCCAGAGTCTTTCTCTCCAACTTTGACACCAAGACCTGGTCTTCAGCATGGTTTCCAACAACATGCAGGACAATTAACAGCAACACCCAAACCAAAAGGAAAGAAATAAAAGAAGATAAAAAAAGTCAGTAACTAAAACCAGCAGATGATATTAAAAATGTAGAGCTGGGTGCAGACCCAACCTGTCATTAAAACATGTCTGACAAAAAGAAATCACTGCACAAACCCCAGAAGATGCTAAGCAAATTCCCATTCGGTAGCAAGCAAAACATGACAGTTCCGTAAAAATGCACGCTGTCCCTTATTTAAAAAAAAATATGAACAAGAAACAAACAGAAATTAAACATTTGCTCAAACTACAACCGCTCTGTATGCAAAATATTTTTTTAAAGATGGCTTTTTCATTTTCATTTTTTAAACTTCTTTTAAGCTACCTAATTATGTGTGAGAATGATTTCTAAATTAAAAAAAAAAAAACAACCCCATGGTGTTGGTATATTTTCTTTCTCATAGCATTTAACAACACTCCTGAAATCCAGCATTCACACATGCATACTTAGATTTTGTATTTTCCTCTGGAAACAGCTAGTCTTAAGTTATTGGGCTTTTGTTTTTTCTTCTTTATCCAGAACACGAAGGCAGAGAAGGGGGGGTCCACGTTGTGTCTGTCTGCCACATGAATCCCCCTCCCTTCCCCCAAAAGTCAGTTCTTTGTTAAATTCTCCTCTTGTCGATACCCGTTTTGTGTTTTTGTGTTTTAAGACTGTCCGAAGGGATAAGGACCGTGGAAACCCTGAAAGAAAGTTGGAGACATAATCAATTTCAATAGGCAAGAAATAAAATTGATCATCGTACCCCTACAAATACTGACCATCCCATCCCAGTACTTCTAAACCAACTGCAATCCTTTTCCCCGCAATGTGACCTTTGCTGTCCAGCCTTACAAAACACTCCTAAAAACACAGGTTTCAGTGCTTCTAGCTGGTTTCCCCAGAGATGTCAGATGCTATTCACTTACCTCTTTCAGGTGTTATTTAGGCCAGGTAATAGCCAAGTGTTACTGGGCCACAAAGTAACTTGTATTTTCTACACCACAGCAAAAACCCCCTATAGATGCTACAATACCTGGGAGGCCAAGCAACTGCAGTTTCACAAGTCTATTGTAAAGATTACAGCACACAGTTAAGTAGGAGGCTGTAAATTGGTAGAAGAGGGTAATAGAAAAAATATCAAGATTTGGAAATCCACATTCCCACAACTGCCACTTTTGCTCTCTCAGGATAACAATATACATTTTCCTCAAGTGAAAAATCAACCACCACATTCAACCAAGACAGTCACAAATTCTTACTACAGAATCCATTTTCCCTCCTTTACATCCTGAAGTGAGTCACCTAAATGACAGATCTAGTAACAGGTCTCAAATTAACAGGAACTCCTTTCTGCAATTTCTATTGTTCAAATCAGCTATCCAGGGTTTCATCAGGAAGCAAAAGCAAAGCGACCAGCAGGCAGGCAAGAGATCCCCCAGGTCACAGGGATATAAAGTTTATCATAATGACGAAGGTACTGACCACACACAAAATCCTCCTCAAGACCCAGACACAAACACAGGTCAAAAGTGAGACGAGGGAGAAAAACTCATTATATTTCATTGTCAAAGTTGGAAGCCCATTATGCAAATGCTTTTTCCAACACAGTCCAGCTTCTTTCCAGCATGCTGATGAGTAAGACAGCCAAGAGCCCAATTAACACAAAGTCATCCTCAGTCTTTAAGTGAAGCTCTGACTTCAGTTTTCACCATTTTGCCTTTAACAGGGCAAATCTCAAGGGAAATACGGTTTCCTGCATGTTCTCCTACAACTCTGCAACAACCTCGCTGTATGAGCCACAGAGCAACAAAGCAATCAGTCTAACACGACTCATAGAAATTATCAACTTCATTAGCTTAAGCCCAGTTGCAAAAACCCAAGTTCCAGAGCTCTGTTGTATATCTATGTTACAAAGGAAGTGCTGCAAGAAGCCTGTAATCTCGCTACAGCTGTTAAGACAAAAAAAAATAATTCTTTAGGATATATCAGATGGCAAAACACCAGACAATTGCAAAATGAAGCATCTATCATCAGCTCTCAAAATTCAACCAAGAGAGGGGGATTAGCAGACAATTAAACAGGACATCTCATGAACTGCACGGGAAGCATGGAAGACTGGAAACTTGGAAATTGCTGTTTGCAGACAGAAATACATGCAAGTGATGGAAAAACAAACACACTTCTACCGTAGGAATACGCTGCACTCCCGGTTTGTAAAGCAAGCTTTTCAAAAGATAAGACTCAGCAGACTCCAGCACAACAGTTCACCTCAGAAAGGAGATGCTCCCACCAAAATCAAGAGACTGAGATAGTCAACAACCCCAAGAAAATAGAGTCACTGAAAGAGGAGGAAGGGGAAGAGCAAAAAAGAAACATTAAAATAATGCGAACGGGTGCACAAAAAAACCAACCCAAAAGACACAGAAAGAAAGCAATGTTATAAGCAAGATCCTAAGCAGTCTCACCTCAAAGGGATTAAGCTATTGTACTTCTTGCTCTACAGAAGAAAAACAGGATTTGTTGCTGATTACCTGTACAGACACATTTGCCAGAATCTGCTTCATCTTTTCTTTACCTGCACATACGGCTTTGTTTGCAGATACTGACTGGCAAACCCTCCCGAGCCTCAGGAGAGCGGATCACACACCAGCTGCTCCCAGCCGCCTGCTCCCTCTGCCGGGGACGCAGCCCAGGCGCCCCGTCCCCTTCAGTCCTGTTCCTTAGGGTTTGTGTCGCAGGCAAAAAGCCTCGCTGATTTAAGGCGCGCACGCCGTAAGCCAAGACATCTGCACCACCCCATGACATAAAAGAATTAGCACAGTCCACAGTCTTCAGCTGAAGTCGGACAGGAGAAGAGTTCATCAGTCCTTATGTGTGCAGAGAGACCCTGGGAAGGGGCCATTAGCCTTGTTTCCAGGGAAACCCTCTGGATCTTCAGATACCGTTTTCTGCAGCATCTAATTTAAAGCTACACAATTATGCTAATCACGTGTTAATTAAAACCAGAATTTAGCTCACCTTCAGAGTGTCAGGTTACTAAGCATACACAGCTTTGTACCACTCGCTACACTGCACAGGCCGACATCCCCAGCTGAGCTTCTCCCACCAGCGATTCAACAACAGCCCCAGAATCCGCGCCCAAGGTTAGCTTCTCCTCATGCAACGAATTTCACCACGAAAAAGCCCAGAAATCTTTGCTTTTGGGATTGCTACTCTTCACTGCATTTCACTTACCCGTGAGATTTATTAGTGTATGTTAGAACTTACACAATTAAAAACCCCACTAGTTTCTTTTCTTTAAGATCAAGAGTAGACTTAGTTTAACAGGAGACCCTGAGCAAGAAACTGTTACTCCCCTCAGTGAAATGAGAATAGTTTCTCTCTTCTTCCTCACCAAGATGCAGGCTGTCTGCAGAGCAATTCTTTCTCATTACATTTATTCAATGTGCAGAGTGTAATAGCGCCTTGATACCTGAAAACTTCAGTTACTGCTGCAATGCAAATACCAAACTCCATCATACGGCATTTTCAAGAATACTTATCCCTTGTATGCAATATTTTACATCATAAACATGCAAAAATAATTCTGCATACAATTGCAGGTTTTTTTCCGAGTTATTTCAACTGAAGAGTTACTCACACTATTTTTGGTGAATTCTCTTCTATTCTCAAAATGAGATCACTGTCTTTATGAAAAGCTCAGCTGCAGCTTTGCAAATTTACTTTCAGTTCTTCCAATATCTTCCACAGAAGTAATTGCTAAGTTGCTAGTGAAAGCATACTGGCTATTCATATCGATAAATATGTGAGAACAGAGGAGCACGTGTTTTCAAGAAGAGACTTTACGTGACAATTATTGGTATAAATTATCATTTGACTTCTGTATCTAGAAGGGAATTGAGACGTTTTGGAAAGTTGAAGGCCTTTGTAATACCGAGCTCTTTAAATGAAGGCACCTGTGCTAGAAATAAAATGAAGATTAAGTTAATCTTTCATAAACCATCACAACACAGGCTTTCAAATAGCTATCTTTATTTCACCTTTGTGACTGAGTCAAGATCAATAAAAGGTACACTTCAAGAGAGACAGGAGTTTCTGAGGCACAGCTGCAGAGCAATACAGGAGTCTCCCAGTGTACACTGACAGTAGCATCACACATCGCTACAAGTCCCCGTTTCCTCGTCACCTCCTGGGCCGCTCCTAGCCAGCGCTTCTCCAAACTACGCACAGGTCTCTTGAATGACTTACGTAAACTGAACACAAACAGAAGAACAAAGTATTGAGCACTTTTTTTTTTTGTTGTTTTGTTTCATTCCATGCATGCTGTGCAAACATGGTGTGGCAGTTTAAGACCACCAGGAAGTGAGGAACCTTCTCCCAGCGCAGCCACTCGCAGGGCTGGTTTCCACGCACACAGCTGATGAAGTACAGGAGGGCTCAGGTACATGATTAAGTTACCGTGCAACAACTTAGCTCGTGTAACTTAATCAATGGCGTGCTTTTAGTCCGCAGAGATAAAAGAACAGGGAAAACTCTGTTGGCCTGCAATGGAGCAAAGTGAAGCTAAAATCAGATTATCTCACATTTCCCACAGTCCAAAAGCACACGGACTGGCGGGTTTCATGGATGAGCTAACATGCAGCACCCAAACACATTAGTCTTTCACCAGATAAGCAAACTAGCTCATGCAACACCAGTTTAGCCTGCAGATGCTATGCAGCAGTGTGGCTGTCCAAGAGTAGCTACGGTAGTTTTGAGTCCAACGTTCTCCCACTTTGTTCTAAAAGAATCTAAGCACGTGGTGACTAGCCCAGTTTGAAGCCCAGACACCAGGATGGACGGAGCTTCTCTTTGACACGGAAGCGAACATTTCTGGGGCACCTTCCTCAGCCACAAATATTAGTTTGGTACCCAAATAGTTTCCAGTGGAAAAATTTGTCTGAAGTTTACAGAGGTACTCCAAAACCAGGCAAATAGGAGTGCCCTGGTTTGGAAGAAGCACACATCTAGAAGCAGCAGCAACTTTTAAACTCAGAGGGGAAGGCAGTCAAAGGTTCTAAGGACAGAGAGAGGTTTGGTTTCCCCTTATGTATAGAAAGCTGTCAAGTAGCATGGATCAGAGTTCAGCGCCACACAGAATGAAGTATGAGGGGAAGCATAAATACAGCAGGAAAAAAGATGTTAAGATTTTAATTTTGTGAACTCCAAATACGCGTATATTTCACTGGGCCTTTAAGAGTAGCACGAGTAACACACAAAACAGATTAATACCAGACAAGCTGTAGAACGCCCTTTGCTATGGTGATAACCATGCGAATTGTTCTGTATAGGCAAATCTTTGCAGAATCAAGTCTTCTACATGTCGTTTTCTGCATTACGCAGAAAGCGGCAATTCCTCAATCCATATGGGCAACAGATTTAGATATATATATTTTTTTTTTACATATAGATGACAAGTACAATCTGAATGTCAGTATATGGCTATCCACTTCAGATCTTTTTAGACATTTAAACCTGTACGTTTTTTCCTTAGTTAAGAAATTTAACTCTAATTCCCCAGGCACTGTAAGACTGCATCTTGCACTTTTAATGTAAAAGACTGTCACAAGAGAGCAGCAGTGACCTCGACAGTGTTGCTATGAGACAGGAGCGAGTAAATAGAAGGAAGCTATATTAGCCTCATCTCTCTCGAGAATACAGAGAGAAAGCGATTGCCAAAGAGGAGAATAAAATACCCATGCATGGGTATATCTGGACTCTAATACAGCTCATCCCTATCCCGAGATAAGCATCCTATCCTGCACTTAAGCACATCTTTAATTCTAAGAACATGCAAAAACTCCACTGGGAATAGATAGAACAACACCACGCTTGAAGCAATGCCCTGAACACGGACCCTGATCTACAACCTTCCAGCAGTTTATTTGCTAAGGTGAGCAGCGTGGACCCAGGGAAAGCAT
>NW_009649114.1:3350037-3359682 GCF_000708025.1 Charadrius vociferus
AGGAATAAAGATCACAATCAGTTTGTTTCAACCATATCACAGGTTTCAGCTGATCTGCTTACAGGGAATTCAGCATCTTGTTTTGTATTGTATTTTTTTCCTAGGAAAGTTTGTTTCACTAAGCAGAGCATCTGAACCATGTACTCTATGCTGCTGTATAAAAGCATTTTGAATGTTTCCACGCGTGAAACACTGATATACTTATCTAATCCAGCAGCAGATGGCACGTCACTGTCACCGAGATCCTGACTCCAACAGGGAATTTTAGAGGACAAGTCACACCTGCTCAGTTGCACCAGAGGGAGAATAATACAGAAAAGGTCTGGCAACTTCTAGTGTGTTTTACAGTTGCAGATGCCAGAAACTACTAGTTTTATCTCAAAGATTTCATGGTCTCACACAACTGCATGACTGGGGCTCTCCACAATCGCTTGGCAGAGAGGAAGCCTCCAGTGATCTGAGAAATATTTAAGGGCTGATATTACATCTAAATACAGGACATAGGCCCTTCTGAACACCTTAACTAGACCTTACGCATCCCCTTTGCTATATCTCACCAAATGGCGTGTCAAACATGATTAGGGATTCACTCCATTCTCTGGGTACATGAAAGCAGACAATAATATCAGAGCTCCTGCCCAAGACAAATAAAATCCAGGAATCCTAACGTGCAATTGCGTAACCAACCCACAGTACTCTTTTGTCTGCTGCTAGAACGTCAAATAAAGCCTTTCACATCAATATTCAATCACAAGACAACAGCTCCAAATGTAGTAGTTTTCTTTACCCCTCTCAAGCAGCAGAGTACAGGTCGAGTCCCCGGGGAAGATGGGCCAGATAGAGCTTTTCCTAACAGGTACTGGAACACCATCTGCTGATCAGGTGGTTTAATACATCTGACATCACCTCCAATAAGCCCTCTTCCACTTAAGCCGTGTCCCCAGTTGAGTATACTGCTTACACATTACCCCTTTTTAGAAAACAAAAGAAAAAAAAAAAAAAAAAAAAAAGAAGTATTTTCTTTAAGTTACCCCTTTTTATGAAAAAAAAAAAAAAAAAAAAAAAAAAAAAAAAAGAAGTATCTTCTTTTCCAGAAGGATTTCCATCTCGCAGGAAGAAGGCAGGCAATAGTGCTAGACCTACACCAAGGAAGGTGAGCACGTTCAGCTGGCTGTCCGAAACGAGACCAAGTATCTAGGATGTCAAACCTACTCAAACCTGTTCACTACAGAAACAGTATTGTACCAATGTGAATATTAAGTCTGTGGTAGAACACCTCCTAGCCTGGACAGGAAGGGCAAGGCTGGAACAGGACTCCGATCTTCAGACCTACCTTAATAACAGCCTCCGAAGGCAAAACTATCTTGCTTTATTATGTCACAAATAGAAACACTATAGTAGAGACAAAATCCCTCAGAAAACAATGAACTTTCACATACCCCATGCCATCTCCAAAAAGGACCATAAAGTTATCTCTTCTGAAGTAAGCAAGAAATAAAATTTCTGCTTTTATCTCAGATAATCCACCTCAAATCCACCCAAGAATATTCCATAAATACAAAAACAAAGAGAAAAACCCAAAACAACAACAGCAAAAATAAAAGGGAGAAAGGCCAGCTACCCTACATTTGACGTTAGATTATAATGGCTCACATCTCATAGAGTACTGGTCATGAACTTTGGGTTACTAGCTAAATCAGCTTACTTAAATTTAGTGAAATCCTCTCTGGTAGTGCTTCACTCTTTATTTTGGCTTTTCTTTTCCATTTTTTAGCTGACGTTTGCTACGTCCTCTGTACCTCCAATAGTTTTTGTTTGTTTGTTTGTTTTAAACACCTACATTCTGAGAAAAGACACAGCATCTACTCCTCAGCCAAGAGAGTCTGTTGGTACACTTTACCTCCCCGTGCCCACACCACTCTCCTCTCACTAGGAAGGGTAAGGATATATACCACAGGGAGAGACCTAGTGAAAACTGAAGGCCACGTTACTTCCAAAACCCCGCATCCAGAGTTTCTACACAGGAACTTTCTCAGAAGTGCATATATTAGCAGTTCCACATCTATCCACCTGCAAGTGCAAATCAACTGCGAAGCAATTGCCAAGCTCTGCACTCAGAAAATAGGCAAGGGGAAAAAAACCAACCCACTTCCAGCCTAAAGCTGACCACCGAAAGTGGAATTGAGTTTTCCCACCTAGTATTTTAGCTATGAAAGGCTTAGCTAAGCCCACTGTCTCACCAAAGCTGTACTTAGTAACTGATTTTTATTTTTCATCAAGTGATACACCAAGCTCTTACCAATCTCTGCTGGGATACATTCAGAGCCACATGGCAGCACTCCCCACCTGAAGCACCTGAGATACACCTTCTTTGCATAAAGTTATCAGCATATAGACAGCCTCTGCGGGCAGAAAGCAGCCTGTCTCTCCAGGGAACACCGCTATCCACCAAGCAACCACCAAAAGGCAGTGGCATGCAGTCACTGCTCATTCAGGTTGTATTTGAACTTAAAAGTGAAAGGCTTTATTTTTCAATCATTTCCCAAGCCATCTATTTCACTTCCAGTGAGCGAGAATCTTGAAGCAGGAGCCAGTACAGCTTATAGCAATTTATGTTTGGGGTGCAAAACACAAGAAGGGTGCTTGGTAGTCTTGTCAAACAGTTAAACCCGCGCATGCCATCAGTAAAAAAAATGCATAGCCCTGGTGCAAAGTAAGTCACTAACATACGATCCACTGGTAGAGGACAGGCAGTTCATCCAGTTAGGAGCTAAAGTGCTGTAGGTGAACTAACATTAGGGCTTTATTAAGTCATTCGGCAACCAAGTGTTATTGTCCTACACAGCCTGCTTAAAGTACAGTAAAGCATTTTCAAAGGATTTTAAAAATCAAACTAGTTTGACATACGACAGTACACACCTACACATACTGGCTGCAATAACAGGTGGATTCTGAATTGTAAATAATCCTGCAATTCATTTTTCACACACAAGCAAATAAAAACAGTCAAAATATCACTCAGACTCATATAGCATCCACCAAGCAAGCTTTTGAGAGAGATTTAAAGTAAAGATAATTTAAAAGTCACCTACAATTATAAACAAGACAAGGACACAGACAGGAATAGTCCTTTGATGGACTGTTCCTGACAGGTAGCTTCTGGGATCAAAATGTTGAGCTCTGTAGTCTCCCCACACCAGCTAAAAAGAAGTTATCTGATTAATCTTAGGTTTTGGGGGTGTGGTTATTTTTTCTCTTTTCAAAATTATGTAAAACTCAGGAGCACATCTAGAGAGATATTTTGACTTATTTGCACACGCAACTGGAGCAGGCTCCAGCCACTAATAGTTACAGCACCCAGACAAGATTATATAAATTTTAAGAAGGACTTGAAGCAAAACCAAAAAGGTGGATCTGGTAGAGTCTATCAGAGGCAAAAATATTTTAATATAACAGGAGGAGTTGGCAGAGTCAGACAGTCAAATTCAAAACCTTCCTTAGCAGGTCTGGCAGAAGCAGAAGGGAAGGGCTTTGCAGTTTGTAACGAAGAACTATTACATACATCAGTCTCATCACCTACCCATTCTCCTGTTCTCCCAGGGCACCTACCTTACTGTATGTCACTACCGACAAGTTGTTCGAGTGACTGCTGGGGGAGAGATTTACAGAGTTTTGTGACAGTCCATTCTGATCTTGTTCGATTTGGTCAGGAGCAGGCCCCCATGTGTTTTTGCTGATTGTGCCTAGCTCGGAACCCCCAGGGTCTTTTAGGTTGTTTTCATCTGGTTGCCTGTTCTTCTGTGGAGAGGCGAATGGGTTAAAGTTTCCTTCTACCTTGCGATGCGGCTGCGTGTTGAACTCTGTTTCAAAGGATGACAGCTGCTGTGTTACACCTAGAAGTCCTCCAACTTCCACGCTGAGGATCACCCAGATGACATCTGTGGAAAAAGACAGACACTCAGGTTGTCACTAGGTGGAGTTTTTGAAGAAGGGTGCAAAAGGAGAAAAACAAAACAAATTCCATCCTTTACAATACTAAGAATAAAGAGTGATTGTTTGAAATACATGTTTATCAAGCATCAGAAGTACTGGTTAAACACTAATTTAGTGTCCAATTCTTTCAAGAAAACCAGGCAAGTTTTACTTCTACTGGACTTACATGAACCAGCCAAGCACATATAAAAAACAAACTGACATGGCAACTTGTAGCTCCATATTTCAGATTACCAACAGGATACACTGAAAAAAGAAAACCTTAAATGACTTTACCCAAGGCTACGCAGCAAGACTGAAATGCGAGCCAGGAGATATCACTGCCAGTCTTGTACTCTGATGGTAAAGAAAAGGCAATGGTTTTTGTTTAGCTTTGAAAGGTTTGACTATTAACATAAAACAACAAAAGGGTGACTTAGAAGGTAATTATATTTATGACAATTCACTGCAAAATACACCCATTTCTGTTCCAAAACACTCACAGTAGGTGGATAAGATACCCAGGCTTGGTAGACCATTACACAAATTCACAAGCTACTGGTTAGAATAAAAAACATATTTACAGCTCTTACCTAGTGCATGTCTGTCTCCTATACATAGATAAGATTGTTATTTTACTTACCATTTCATTTACACTTCATGCAAACATTATGGCCTATTTACATAAAGATATTTCTGGGTATGTACCCAAATTCAATTTTATTGCCTGTGTTTTGTTTTGGTTGGGTTTTTTTTTTTGTGTGCGTGTCCCCCGCACCTCACCATTAAGCACACTCCAGTTTTGTTTTGCTGCACAGAGAGGAAGAGTTAAAGATAACAGCAGCAATACCTTATCTCACCTCGGCAGATCTAATAACAGCACCTCATGTCACATGTAATTGTTTCCAGGTTTTCTGCAGTCAAGTGTTAACCTACTAGGGGCTCTTTTGTGCTGCCACAGGTAGTCTGTGGGAGAAGACAGCGGGTACTTCTGCTGCTGGGTTTTACCACCATCACCTCTCAAGCAGCACTAACTCCCTGCAGCTCTCCTTCCAGCCCACGCTGCCCCAGGTTTAACCGGGCTGGGCTCATTACTCTGCATTTTCACAGAATCATAGAATAGTTTAGGTTGGAAAGGACCTTGAAAATCATCGAGTTCCAACCCCCCTGCCATAGGCAGGTACACTTCCCATTAGACCAGTAGCCGTGAACACCTCCAGGGATGGGGCCTCAACAACTTCTCTGGGCAACCTGTTCCAGTGCCTCACCGCCCTCAAAGTGAAAAGTGTCTTCCTAATGTTTAATCTAAACCTGCCCTCTTCCAGTTTAAAGCCATTCCCCCTCGCCCTATCACTACATGCCCTTGTAAAAAGTCCTTCCCCAGCTCTGCTGGAGCCCCTTTAGGGACTGGAAGGGGCTCTAAGGTCTCCCCGGAGCCTTCTCTTCTCCAGGCTGAACCCCCCCAACTCTTTCAGCCTCTCCTCCCAGCAGAGGGGCTCCAGCCCTCGGATCATCCTCGTGGCCCTCCTCTGGACACAGTCCAACAGGTCCATGTCCTTCTTACACTGGGGACTCCAGAGCTGGAGGCAGTACTCCAGGTGGGATCTCAGGAGAGTGGAGTAGAGGGGCACCCAATTAAACACGGTGGGATTCTACCTTCCAAAAAACACAACTTGTTCAAGGACCCCCAGCACCCTGCCGGGGCTGTAACCCCTTTAGAAACACCACTAAGGCTCCATAACCCCCTCCAAGTCCCACACACCGCGGCGCAACGCCCGGCCCGGCCCCACCGCTCGCCCCGCTGGCCCCCGGGGCTAGCAAAGCACCAGCGGGATGATAAACCACCGGGCCGCAGCCCCGGCCGCTTGCCAGGCGCTCACGCAGCTGTTGGGCCTAACCTCCGGGGGATAACTAGCATAAAAGCCATTAATTATCTGGCAGGGGAAGGGCATCTTTGACTCGGGGCTCAGTAGCCAAAGGGATTTTAATTTGTAGGTCGTTTTTCTTTCAAAACGTGCAACTTCAGGAAGTTTAGTAAGGTCTTAAACTGTCTGTCAGCAGCTGGGAGAACCTCGGCTTTATAAACACACAGGCCCATGGCAGGCAGGGCAAGCGGAACCTCGCAGAGGAATTTATGCCCTTTCTTCAGGGACAAGAGACATCCACCTTCGACGCCGGAGAGTCGTACAGCTACTGACAATTCTGCCAAAAACCCTGTGCTTCTGAGCAGAGAGTTATTTTTGACTCCAAGTGCTAACATCTCTCACTCAAACCCGTGTACTCGGGATCCTCCCAACTGCCAAAACAGACACAAAGATGTTCTCAGTATAAACTAAAGCTGGCCAAAAATGACTGAAAGACTCCAAATGAATGAAGATGTTGGTGGCTCAGGCTGAGGCACCAGGCAAAATAGCAAAAAGTGGTTTTTAAACACAAAAACAGTTCACAGTAGATGCACCGAGTTATACTATTAAAACCTGAGCCTTAACTAAACTTCTCAGATGAGGTGTTCACCACTTAAATAGATTTTTATGCCTGTATGTAGTTCACGATGTTTAGCACTGGAAAACTGTGAAAGAATTTTGACAGGGACTGACCGGGAAGAGTCTCCAGGAGAACTGTGCAAGTCCCTTTGTTTTCCAGAGCTTTGTGTAATCAGCAATTTGTTCCAGTGTTTAGAAAACAGTCCTGTGCTGACCAAGACAACAAAGCAGCTCACTTGATGTTTTCTCTGTTCTATTTTCTATATTTAGGCTGAGAGCTGGCAGACCTCTACCTTCAGCACGTGGTTATCAGGAGAGCATCTGCAAGGGGCCAGGAGGGTCCATTTAGTCTGTGGTGGGAATACCACAAAGAACCACCTGAAATGCCGGCAAAGGGATCACTCACCTCCGTAATAGAGTCCTGTGGCAGTGCACATTCGCCACTGTCCCTGATACATTCATGCTGTGCTGGGGCTGACCATCTGAACGCTGACGTCTGCGATCTCCTGGGGCTCCAGGGACCTGACCATCACCATGTTTACGTGGCCAAATTGGTCTCCCCCGACATACTTCAGACAAACCCCTGGGGGCCACGCCTCCGTCCCTGGGATTAAACAGAAGAAAGAATTACTGACAGTGCACCAGGAAAAGCTTTGTGTCTGTTTGTGTAAGACTGGATGAAACATGCTTATTAAAACAGTTGTGCAATTGTTAAGAGCCAAAGGAATACCAAGATACACAGAGCACAGCCAGCAGTGGATGCTGAAGAAGAATACAGTTTTCAGACAAGGCTTAACTGGTCCATTTAGAGACCAGCAGGGCAATTTATATTTCTATTTGAATAACCTCTCGGTCTTCTTTACCCAGAAAAATTCTGAGTCACAGCAAAACAGCTGCAAAACAAAATTTAAGATAACCAACATACACATATATTCTACCAATGCTAGAGACAAAGATGAGGTCAGGCCTAGGTGGGTTTTTTTTCCCTCCTCTCATTTCTTTCTGCTTCCCTACATGTAGCTTCTCAGCCTTGCAATATCAAAATACATGTTAATAATACAAAGTCCTGGAAACATTTTCTTCCAGGGATTCATTCTTTTTTAAGCACTTTAGCAGTCTCAGGAGGAGCTAACAGTTTGAACTATAATTGAAGAGCAGGTACGACTTTCAAAATGGGTTTATTTGCCGTCTTTCACCAACCCTTCTCTCAGCCTTGTGCAAAGGTGGAAAGGATTGCGAACATATGATTTATTTGTGGCGATCGGTGTTTAGACTGCAGATACTGGGACTGACAACGTGACCTGGCAATCTGTAGAGATACAGAAAACAGTTACTGCATGCAAGCACAGCCATCTCCGCCAAAGATAACAAGTACTGGGGCAGACAAAAAGAAAAGCGCTTCGGAGACTCGTGAAAAATCAGTTCAGCAGAATTTTCTTGTGCTTCTTCCCCAGTTACATGACATGACTAAGCCAATGACTTTAAGAATACCTTCTGCTTGGTTAAGGTCGATGGAAGGAGCTAAGGAAAGCCTGAACCACCAGGAAGCTTGGAACTACTCTACGCCTGGTCTGAGACGAGAACGGTGGATGCTGGTCTGACCTCAGGCTACCCCAAAGCGCATCCTTTGCAACAGCTTGCTTGCTAATGTAATCCCTGTGGATACTTCAGCGAAGACACGGCAGGGACTGGTTTTCTGCTCAAGTCCTTATTTGTGGAACTCACAATCTAGCAGGGAAAGCATGATGTGAACAAGCGAAGTGGGATATTTGGAGCGGGGGATATCTCGCTACAGTTGGAAACACTGCCGAGATAGGGAGGTCTCTGAAAGAGGAGCCGAGTCTGAGCTGACCTCAGACTATGGCGTGTGGGAGTTGAGTATGAAGTCTCATCTGAAAAGGTTGGCAGCCCAGCAACATGGTTCAGTTTAAATAATTTATGTGATTTTTATCGGTTTTAATGGCTTTAGGCTTGCAAGGTGCCTAGAACACTGCAACTGATAAGCCTCATAAAATGAAATGATGATTATGTCATTCTATTTCAGTACACTCATCTCTCAGGAGATGATAAATTGTAGTAAGTGTCCTGCAGAGCCAGCAGCAGCTGGGGGTAGAGTGGGAAGAGGAAATAAGTCTGTTAAATCCTGCTGCTCTTTCAGCAATGGTTCTACTATACAAACTGGTCTTTTGGCAGACAAGCCAAGCACCGTCCTGGAAGATATCAGAATAGGGTACTACTTAATAACGCATATGAAAACCTGACTGAACCTAGCTTACTGCTTGCATGCTTAAAACTGACAATCTCTCCAAGCTCTGCTTGTCACGCTTGTCAGACACTAAATGCTTTGGTGACACATGCCTCAGGTATTTCGTGTTCTAGAACTGAAGTCATGTAATCAAGGGTTCCTGTAGAGCTGTTAAAACCCTTGGCTTTGCTTCAGTTATCTACCTAACAAGCAGATATTATCTAGAAACACTATAGTCCTTTGATATCATACCTTAATTAAACCATAAAATGGTTTTAAAGTGCTACGGCCCTCCTTAAACTGCACAGTCATAAATGCAACTTCACATACTATGTTAACTAAAACATGCCTCAACAGCATGGTTTCAACAAGATCTGGCCTCCAGCACCACTGTTAAGAGTACAGATGTACTTTTTAAGAAGCCAGGCTTTAACCCACATGGAAGCCAGAACAAATGTTGGCCTTGCCAGGAACTTGTAAGTCAAGATTAACTCCTTCTCCTCACTTTATAAGACCCATGGATTTCAGAAGGTCAAACATTCCAAGAACAATGAAACATTGCTTGACTAGGATGTTAAATTAAGGCTGAATTTGCATGCAGGAAAGGCAACATCAGAGGAACAAGAGAGGAAGGAGTCTAAAAGGAACAAGATAGGGGTGTAGCTGTAAGACACACAAATTAAGATACTAATAGTGGAGAAACAAGATCTGTCAAACTTACTACATTTGTAAGACTTGTATTTGAGACAGTTATAAAAAGATTGCCAGTCAGTTTTTCACATTACTGGAGTTCAAGCAAGCTATGTGTCACCTTTCCATTGTACTCATTCAAAAAAAACAGAGGCAGAAAAAGCAAAGGGAAGTAATTAGCCCTTTCTATAGAATACAGTCTTTATAAATTAGTGTTCTTAAACACCCTTCCCCCAGCTCTTCTCACCTGTATGT
>NW_009649114.1:3359717-3375155 GCF_000708025.1 Charadrius vociferus
CACTTCGGTATTCAGCACAAATTCGTACAGCACTCAAGTACTGCAGTTACTTACAAGCAGAAATACTAACACAGCTGAACTTTACTCAACGATGATTCATGATATTATACCTTGTTGTGCTATCATTCTTCTTCACAAAAGTGCAAGCAGGTCAATTACATTCAGACACACAGCTTAAACATTCATGCAACATCCTGTCATTGCAACACTTGAAGACAAGGTATTCCACTTTGCATCCATGGATCTCATTTTTCTCTCTGACTACATCCCCACAGATCAGGCACCGAGAATGTATTTTGCCCAGTCTCACTTCCTGGATTCCAGTCACTGTTTTGACTTATTTCATACTGGAATGTGGTCTATCCAGCCTTTCATCCTCTCAAAGCATGAAAAGCAATTCTTTCAAAACCGTATTAAAAAGCAAAGGGTACTTGCCACCTTACCCTTGCATAGCTACCTCTTCTCATAGTCAGATCACTGCATCACTGCCTCCAGAGAGAACATTGTTCTCTAGAGAGCCAAATGACCAAACGACAGAGACGGTCAGAGAAATGGTGTGAAGGGTAGTGGTAATATACAGGCTGGTCACGAGCTAAAAGGCCTTGAGATTAAGAGGAATCTCCTCATTGACTTAAAAACTTATTCCACTTGTTTGTATCAAGTGATCAGAAACATGACTGGCTAAGGATTCTTAATCTATTTTCAGATCTAACTACTTCCATTTAAAAATAAAAAAAAAACAATTTATCAACAGAGAAAAAAAACAAACTTGTACATCGATTTCTAGAAGTTTCCTAGAGTTTTTGTTTGTGTGGTGGCACGAGGAACAAGACTGGTGAACCGAGCCGTGTATCTCGCCACAAAGTGTTTGTGCCAAGGTAAGAAGGGGAATGCACACAGGTTGGCAGGCTACCTCCTTCTGTAACAGGGTGGCTCCAGTCCAAGTTAAGTGCACACGAACCTCCTGCCTTACGCCAGTGTCTCTTCCATCACATCTGCCACCCTATCTCATAATACACACTACGTGGGTTTTGCTACAGAGCAAAAGCCTTACCTGTGTTTTGTATCCTCCATGTTTTTGTAAACTGGGTATCAGGAGGGATGGACTCTCCTTCACCTATGGTGACATCTTCAACAAAGGACATGGAGGGTACGTTGATATTTGGACTCTCAAAATCATAGTAGGCTCCAATGGCGGCTTGTAGATTCCTAGAAAGCAAAAAAAGCAGATTACAACCTAAAGTACAGGTGGGTCAGGTCCTTTTCACAGGTTTACAAACGTCATCCTAAACAGTTAAGCAAAAATATTATCCAGACTATATTAGCTCTGCTGCTCACGTTTTTTTAAAGCTTTTACCTCCATCACACATAGATTTTCCAAGATAACAGAGCTCAAAATATAGCGTTTTACTTGTCGGGGATGCTATTTTAGACCACTTTTCTACTCTGCTGCTTATTTTCAGTGGAAATACTGGAACATATGAGTCTTGGAGACCTGTACCCCATTAACCCTTTATGAACTTTGCCGGAAAGTTCAAGAGATGCTGCGGGAAGCGCTACGCAGCAGCATGTAAACAACAGGGCAGTTTCTCTATACCAGCCTTGTTTCCTGAGCTAATTTCAGAAGGACTAAACCTCCCCACTTTATTTTGGCACAAAAGGTCCAAAAGGAGTACAAGATGAACAAAATACAAGGAACACTCCTAGGATAACTCTCAGGGCCAAAGGGCATCAGTAGCTACAGTTAGTAACTCAAGCCTTGCTGCTTTTGAAACATATGGTCATGTATGAGCCACCAACACGCTAAGACTATTTATTAATCATTAAAGTGCCTGCTCAGCTCCTGATAGTCACAACTCAAAGGAACTTACAAAGCATCTGAGTCACAAGTTCTTACTGAATAAAGCCAAACGACAGTGGAAGTCTGTGATATATTAAGGATGTTCAGAAAGCCACAAATGCTATTGATTCCCAAGTCGTGGTGTAGCTGAAACTCATATGATAATTAATTTGAAAAGAGGAGCAGCCAAACAGGAAGGGGATTCATGAGTCTTAGCTGCCGTTCCACGATATACTATTAAGTTATTATGTAAGTGTTTGGCAAGTCATGTAATTCCTCTGTTTACGCATGTCTGTGAGGTTGTGGCCATAATTTACATGTTGTGAGTAGGTGCTGTGAGAATGGAGACGAGTAAGATCTCACCAAATGCAATGGGCATAGATGCTTTTTATTCATGATTACAAAAATCTGTGTTGCTTTTTTGAGCAGGATAGAAAAAAACCCAAACCTTCAAGAACTGGGAGCCACCACCTAAAACAAAAGCCACGCAGAAGGCCAGTCAGAAGCTGCGTTACATGGGTGCAGTGATACATTGAGGGTTTGTATTGTGTGGTGGAGCGTCATGTGTCTAAACCAACGCCAGAAAGCCAAGGTGAAAGCAAGAGAAACATTTGCAGCATGACCCTGAGAAAGAGCAAACAGGGAATTTTTGGACTGCTTGCCAGCTGGAAAGACACTTGAAACAGTGAGCAAAGAAACTGCCTCCTGTTCAATTCCTACAGTGTTCAAGGGAGAAAAAAAGATAAAATCAGGCATTCGGTATAAAAATCAGAACTGGATGGGAGAAGTATCACTGCTTTCTCCTCACAGAAAACACAGAGGACCCAAAATGTAGTAGCTAATAGCACTGGAGCTTGGGTCAAAGGGGGTAAATAGCAGTATTAGGCAGATCTGCTAGCCACCCGCGATGGAGAGGACCTAAACAACAGATGTACCAGTTTGGTAATCCACCACGAATGACAGAAGATAATCACTGCAGGAGTTACTAACATCCTGCTGAGTCTCCCAGAGCACAGCCAATGTGTGAGGAGGCACTGGAGGAACGTTGGGCACAACACGGTCATGGTGATCGATTGGCAAACTCAGCAAACTGAGGCTTTCGCCATCAACATGGAAAGGACTTTGATACGAAGGGGAGACAAAAGAGCCACCGTGTAGGAATTCCACATTTAGAACAATGAATTTCAGACCAGAAGCCATTATTCAGCTCGAGGCATTTTCTACTTAGGAGTGTCGGGGCTATATTTAATACAGCTAGCTCAGTCGAAGGCTACAGGAAGGGTGCATGTCACATTAGCCAATAAATAGAGACAAATGCTCAGTTTTACGTCACCAACCGCCTGTTGCTTATACACTGCACAAGATTTACATAACTCAGAACAGGGCTGTGCCAAGAGACTCCTGTTCGCTCAACCAGCTAACACTGTGATCTAGAGTTTAGTTTTCACTAGGATTTCTTCCTGTATTGCAGCAGTCCAAGGCAAAAAGGCATTCTAAGAGCTACAAAAGACAGCAAGACGGCTCTTTCTCTTCCTCAGCCACTACTACATAACTACGTTTTCAGACGTACCACAACATCTTGTGAGTTATGATTCTGGAATCAGTAGTAATGACGTTTTATTGACATTGAGAGGAAAAAAAAATAAAAGTTCCAAGGGGCAGATTTCTACTGTAATTCTTTGTAAGGCAGCCTGCACTGTTTTTTGTTTGCTTGGCTGTAAATGCGCTTCAAAAGGTAGTGGGCTATTTGTGCACATAGGCCCTCTGCCAACTCTCTTCCCCTCCCTGTGTCATATTTCATTGCTTGCTTTGCCATTGGGAAACAACTCCAGTCCTCTGCAGCATTTAGTTAAAAACTAACTAAAGAAGAACACGCGCTGCAAAACAGATTTGCCACCCTTTTGTGATCAGAAAAATCACAAACCAACCTTCCTGCTCCCACCGTTTTGACCAACATGCAGAGGGCTTTGTTTGGGCTGAGCCCTTTTGCGTGTGCAGATACATCTTGGCCTTCCCACTAGAGAATTAAAAAGAAGCTTCCAGAAACTAAAGAGAAATTGAAAGTGGCAAGAGCCAAAGTCAGGATGACAAAGCAAATCTGACTGAAGTTCAAGTTCTTTGACACAGACAACACTAAGAGATAGCCACTGAGAGGCCGTATGGCACCACTCTGCTGCAAGAGATACCCACAGCACTCACATTTTAGTCATGTTCTCTGCTGACACAATCAGCAACGGACCACTGCTAGCTTCGTTTCCACTCTTGCCAAGAGCCAGTGCTCCCCCTCCTTCCCTACCCCCAAAAAACCCAACTACCAGTTCAAATGCAGTACTTTGCTTGGGGAAAATGAGTGCCATTTGCAGAGGCAAACTATTTGGAACCCGGTTATTTGCAGGTTGTAGAGACTAAGTAGTACACCCTGCTGCTCTGCCTTTCTGCTATAGGCACAACATTAGTGGACTTCACAAGCAAATGCAAGCATTTATAAGAGAGATGGCTTCAAGGTCAAACACACTCAAGGTCCTAAAATTTGTGTGTTTATATATATATATTTTTTTTATATACACACACAGGGGTTTTGTTGGTATTTACCCTTGTGCCCCCGTTGTGATTGCACAGCACCAACTGCAGATACTTCAGGGACAGAAAGAGTTAGACCTCCGAGAGGAAGGGGCTGTCATCTAAAGGCTCCTGCTTACACATCCATGCCTGCTTTATTTTCTTCCCCCTAGGTGTGACTTGCACCACACAACCCCTTTTCTCTCTGCCATATGAGATAAGTTACTATTATAAACCAAACAACTTTGAAATGAAGATGAGTGTGCCAAATCCAGCCAGTGTAATTTACATGACTGATCCCGCCTAATTACAGGGGTGGCCATACAAATCTTTCTTAACATAGCCCTTCAGGTGTCAGGCTCTCCTTACCTTTCCTAAATTAAGCAATTTTTCCATTTTTAGAGCAGTCCTGGACTGCAACAGTTAGTAGTTCTGCCGTACTTACAGAGCAGGTCTGACAGGATTTAGCCCCAAACTCCTGAAAAAGCCTGCAACCAGAAGTTACCCCAGCCAGCGGGTGAGCCTACTTAAAATCAAAACGGTGTCAATTTTAGTCTTAAGAGCAAGACTCTGGAAAGAGAGGGGGGAGAAAGCAGCAAATAAAAGTTATAGTTCCATATTATCAACCAAATCTGTTCTAAATACGGGTATCCCACTCCTTCCTCTCCAAGGGCATCCCATGACTCCTACGTGTCAAGTGCTTTTCCGACAAAATACTACCCGCAGAACTAGAGAAAGTGTTCCTTTTCAAATCAATTCTTTTGCTCTGCTGCTTTGTTTCAAGCCTCAGGAGCTAAATTACAATAGTAAAGTTAAAACCTTCTCAGCTAATAGCTCTGGAGATGTCCCTTAACAACTCTTAAGTGTTTGCAAAGAGATGGTTTATCTTGAGCCATTCTTTCCCTTCCCAGTTTTTTTCCAGACAGCCTTTTGTTATGTTAAACCAATATATTTAGACAGTAATTACTCCCAATTAACTAGGTCACCAAGCAGTACGCAAAAGTAAAAGAAACTCTTCCAAATCAATTCACAAACTAGAGGCCTCCTTATACAACCTAACTGTTGTGCAAACAAAAAGCAATATATGGGTAATTGGGAAAAAAAAAATTACATTAATTGAATCAGATTCTTTTTTAGGAGAATGAAGAAAGCAAAGCACTGAGGCTTACTCACTGCAGCCTTATGCAAAGCAGGGCATATGCACAATACCTAATCCTTCTGTTACCAACAAAACATACAATTCTTCCAACATATAAAAGTTAGGCATCTTGGAAGGAAAGCAATGCAAACAGGTCATCCTAACATACGAGTCAAGGGACATTAGAGTCCTGGCAAACAGATATTCTCAACACAGGTAGAGGGAAAGCAAATTGGAGGAATCGTCTACCATCCAGCAGCTGTAACCCTCCCACACACCTCTCCCACCAGCCATCACGCACGGCTGACACAAGGAATGGTATTTTGGTTTTGCTTTCAATCCAGCAGCTTAAAGATCTGAAGTCTAAAAAACCCTTTACGATGTGCAGGTTGTCTAATGTATGCGGTGACACATAAGAATTCCACTCCAAAATAACATTTACAGTAGAAAGCAACCACTTTAAAATTTTAACTGTTATAGAAATCTGTAAGTTTTCATTTATTGTCAAATTCTTTGATGAAAGATCCAAAGATTTTTTTTTTTTTAAAGAAAGATTTAAGGGGTAAAAATCCAAGTCAAATCAAAGCTTAAGCTCAAAATCCAGCATGCAAATTTTGCTCTAACTCCTGCCCATTCCTACAGCCACATCAGCTATCACCACCTAAGGGGTCAAAGTTTCCAGTGCTCTGATTCTCCTGAGCTGACAGAAAAAGCAGAGGCTAGACTTCTCCGTGCAATACCAAGTTAGCCTTCACTTTAGAATTTCACACAGGATGTAGTCCTTAGATCATACGCAGACACTAAGTAGAGGACATTTATTAAGGCAAGTAGAAAGCACTTTGACAAATGGACTCAGTCACTTCGTTGTGCAGCGCAACTGTAATAAAGTGAATGCCAAGTTATATTTCTCTCCCTCTGTGGAGGTAGAGAAAAGCCAGGCAAGCGCCCAAGCTCTAATGTATGTTCATTGTGTGTCCTCAGCACTCACATATGGAGCAATATTTTGTCATGAGAAAAGCAACTCAGGTGTTATTCTCCTGGAAACATGCAGTGCAAAAACTGAGCAGCTATGCAGAGTACAATAAAATCTCAAGAACATAATATGTTACGCAGAACGCCTTGTACTCTTTCTGTAACTGAGTTCTCAACCTTTACAGACCTTTCTCTCATTCTCCAAATGCAGTATGTAACCAGGCACCATAATGCCCCATAAGGTGTGTATTGTTAAAAACAGAAAGAAATGAACAAAAGAAACAGTGCAGCAGATGGATAATTTCTCACTCCTAAATAATGGAACATCTCTACATGATACAGGTGGGAGAGACTAAAAATGTATGTGGAGGACATCCAAATGAGACAATCCTAAATCCACTCTTTTTGTCTCATAGTCTCAAGTATCTTATTTGGATTTTAGCTGCCCCAGCTACTGGAGAACTGGATTGATAATGCTATGGGCTAGGACATCTCCAACAGCTATCCTACCGCTCCTGATGTAGAAGACGCTTTACTCAAAGCCTTATAAAAAGCTGAAGGGGGGGGGGGAAGAGATGCACTCATTACACCACAGGGAAGCACTTTTACCTAGAGTTTTCAATTCAAACATTTTCAATAGAGATGACATGTGGCAATTAAGTGGAAAGTCTCAAGATGTTTTGAAGGACTGGAATTTTAATCAGTGAACAGCTTTCAACAGACATCATTTCAGAAAGCAAGATTTGTGTATCAGTTATCTTCATTCTTGACCTCTCTTACACTAAACCATGAGGTTGGGAAACTACCTTCAATGATCCAAAAGGACCACCGAGGGAAGTTGAAAGTTTTAATCTGAGTTTACAAAAAAAAATGTATTTTCTCATATGAAGCCACAGAAAAACATTTCATTGTCTTAGCTGAAAACAGCCAGTTCCAAATACAAGTGGGATGTTCCAGGAAGAAGACAGAAACCTGCGGTGACTAGAAGCAAGACTGTGTTCTCAGCAGGGGCAGCACAAGGAGAGAAACTGAGAGGCCACAGAAGAGGCACACCATGTTCAGTGCACCCCAAACCACCAAAGGAAATCACTTTCCTTTAGCAGTCTTCTATACACACACACACACTCCCCCCGGCAGTTTAACCATGATCGTGGTGCCTGCACTCGGCTGAGCACTGTACCTTGCCAAAGAGCAGCAAGCTGTCTCAGGGACAGAATCAATACTGCGATGCTGCTATAACCACAAGGCCACACAGCCACCCCCAGCAGCTGAGCCCTCCCAAAGCAGGTGGTCAGGAGCTTTAAGTGTGGGGTAAAATATTTTGAGAATGTCACAGCAGGAGCTGCTCTCTACTTGCTGCCACTGAAAACAGGGAACAGCTCTTCCCAGTGGAAAGTAATCAAGAGCTGCCAGTACGCGAAAGATTCTGTAACTGCTAATTCCTCAGTATAAACTATGTCACCAATCTATAATTGTCTGCATTAAAGTAAAGGGGGATTAAACTACAGAAACTGCCTGAGAACAAGTTCAGGCATGTAAGGCAGTCCAGCTGGACTAAAATTATATTGTACCCAATTCCTTCTGCTACAGTTGTCTGCTTACATTTCTATTTCACATGCAACCAATTTTTAAATGTTTTTTTAACTTGGAGCACAGCACAATTAGTTAAAAATATAATGTAAGTCTAGATTTCATTCAAAATAATCAGGTCAAGTATTTGAGTCATTTGGAGGTGTTTGTTTTTTGAATGCACTAAATAAAAACTGTCCAAGAAAATATTTTTCAATTGTTTAATTCCCCAATTTTGTTATTTCTCATAGCATAAGAGGACAGTTGCGGACACCAGAGATGCAACAGTCTACAATAGTTCATATGTACTAATACAACACCCACTATGCTTTGTTAGCCACAACAGATCAAACAGTTTAAAAACTATTTTCTGCTCCCCAGCCATAGGGTACGAGCGACGCCATGTACGCACCGCTTAGCAGCAGCCACAGCACAGACACTGCCAGTCTGCTCCGGCATTTCAGAAGGAGTACATCAAGAACTACTAAACCTGTTCCTATGGTGTCTCCTCTGCCTGCAAAGACAGCAGTTCATCAAATGCTTTAGAGTAAGAATGACATCAAGTTTAAATCCTCATCTTCCCTCTCCCCTACTACTTAACTTTATCAAAACCCAACTGATGTTTTAAACGAAAGGCTTCACACCCTTCTCACCAGATTCAGTTCAACTGGTCACCACCTACAAATACTAATCTGACTAAAGTCACATTAAGACCTAGGCCACTTAAAACACTTCCTATGTACCGAGACACAAAGAACACAAGACTGTTTTGTTTTCACCACCTGATATAGGAAGAAGAGAAGCAAAGTAATATGACTTCCCACCCGCCACTATCACTTTCCTAGCAGATGCCTGGATGAGTATTGAACCAACCCAGGAGGAGGGAAGGAGGAGGACTGACTCCAAAGATCAGGTCTCAGGTTTCCAGCCTCCTCCATGACACGAGGATTCCCCCCGCTGCCCTTTCAAAAGGAAAGGAGCATCACAACTAAGCTTGAGATTTACACAGAGCAGTGGGGAAGTCTTCCTCAGATTTATCTGAACGCAGATTAGCATAAGGGAAGTCACAGGAGTCCCGCCGACTGAAACAAAGAGCAAACAAAACACGGACAGCAGGGACCTGAACTCTTCTAAGGTAAAGCACATACACCACAACTCCCCACTCGCGATGGCGTAATAATCTTTGTGGCGAATCCAACAATGCCAGTGTGAAAGAGAAAATCCTAACGTTTGTTGTTTTATCCTACCTTCCCTTTGACTCCTCACATGGCAGAGAAAAAGAGGAAACTCAGTAAATGTAGCAAGACAGAACATCTATTGAAAAATCAGATGGAGTTCTCTGATAGCAGTTGATTAGTTCGCAGGACATCAACAAAAACATTGCCTTCAAACAGCTGCATAAACCAAATTAATTTGTTCACACTTCAGTCAGGATATCCAGATAAAAACTAGAGAAGAGATCTTGATATAAGACTATATAAGGATAGACTTTTTCCCCACAACAAATGTACAAAAATACAAATCTAACATCATATTAGGTCTATAATGAGAAGTATTTGATCAGTAGCAGGAGAGATGCATAGTTGCATCTAAAGAATGATATAAAACTAGTGTTTTGATTTAAGAGCTCATTTAAGTTCTTGGGGGTTTGCTGGTGTTTAAGGGTTGGAATAAAAATGCAGCTATTTTAACGGCAGCAGTTAGTTGTAGTGATCCCCTCTACAATCATGTAGAGCTATACTGTAATCGATAAAAATGGCTTTTGATATGACCACACAATCAAAGATTTCATGGTACAGCTAAGGCCCCGCATTCCACCTCAATATTCATATCCTGACAGGTAATTCCTAAAAACTTTACGGCTGCACAGTCTGACTTCGCATGTCCTTATATTTGCTTTTTCCATAGATCTTTGAAACATAACAGACAATTATTTGAAGAATGGAAAAATAGCATACCATAGGATGACTTGTACCAGCAAACCTTTACATACAGCAAGCGCAGGACAGCCGAGGACGTTGGGATGAAGAGCCTGTCTGCACACCGGTACTTATCCTTTGGCCAACATACAGTAACCTGTCTCTGAGCTGAGAAGGAGCATTTCAAACCCAAGTTTTTCCTGACACACACTTGGAGAGCTTCTTTTGAAAAGCAATCAAAAAAAAAATCTGTTAACAGAAGATGCCTGCATACCTTTCTTTTTTTTTTTTAAAAAAAATGGCAGTTCGGCAAACACTTGCAAGGTTAAAAATCAGGACCAGGAGTATTAGTGTTACCCACTGTGGGAAACACATCACGTGTGCGTGAATCCTGTTGGTTTGAGCCTGTTATGTTAAATTCTGTATGTGCTGCTGTCTTACCTACATATACTTTGAGTATTTCTCTGAATAGCACCTATACTCCAGCATTAATATCAAGTGTAAATAGATATGCTTTCATCCACAGTTGAAATCTCAGTTTTACTTTAAGTAGCATCCTATCATCTTTGCCAGAAAGCAAAAACTAAGCACTTAAAGTCAGAGTAAAGCAATAAAAAAAAACCAACCCCAAACTATTAGCTAAAATGTGTCTTTAGACTCCAAATCGAGTACATCCACTTCTGGGCAATATAGGTGGTTCACTTGATATAGAGAATTTAAACATCTCACCCACAGGGATAAACACGTGCATATATAAGGCAATTTTAATTTCACTAAAAGGCAATATTTTGTCTGTTCTCAGAGACCAATAGAACACTTGCACAAAAATATTTGATAAATTTTCCTTGCTATGCTCAAAAATTTCATATTTCTGATGTAAAAAATTGCTATCACCACTACCTAATCCCTACCTCACCCTGACTCCCCTCACTCCCACATAAAGAAATGCCCTACATCTTACACAGTATAGAAGGAGGTTTTACAGCAAATTTCTGTAGTATTTTCAGAGATAAACTTATAATTATTTTCATGCAAAATGTCATCTTTAGAGTACTAAAACTACAATACAGCTACAAATTCTTCTAAGCATATGAAAAAAAAAATTGAGGACCTCCAGGAGAGATCTGACTACCTTACAAAAAATGACCTTAAAAAGACCTTTATCACCAGAAAGCTAGATCAAAAAAGTCTAGGGTTTGCAACAATAAAACTTTTTTCCCCATACACAATGGAAACCATCAGTATCTGACACATTTCAATTAAATATCACACCTACTAGACTAATAAAAATTCAGCCTTCTAAACAAAAGCTAAAAAGAGAATGTAAAGAAATATTACATGTAAATTACTGAAATATACATACATAAAAATAAGCCTTCCAAATTAAGAATCCCTTCACAGTTGACTGTGTTGAAATCTGGATTTTAATCCAGCACCACTAGCTACTTCAAATCAAATTAATTCACTTTCCCACAGAATTAACGAAGCTCCAAGCCTTACGCTGCAGCTTCTCACCCTCAAAGTCGGTATACTCTCCAATTAAAAAAAAAATAATTCCTCTTCCTTGTCACAATACAATTTCCACAACAACTTTCCAGGACTCTTAATGACTTTTATGAAATGCCTTAACTGAGTGTTAACAAAAAATAAAATGCACATTATGTGCAAAGTTCCCTCCGTTCTTACACGTACACTAATCCATATCGCTGAACACCAGTCAGGGCTAGGCTGACACTTAAGAACTTCTGTTTTGCCAGTCTTTTCAGGAAGTCCAGTCTGCCCTGGTACCAACTACCCAGAGACCTACAACCATTCTTGTGTTGGGGAGACAGCGAGTAGGTATTTCGGTGCAGACTCTTTCAGCATCGGCTGTCTGACCTAAACAACCCCTGTTTTTAAAACATTAGCACAAAGGGTTTTCAAAAGGAGTTTCTTACGTAGGTAGACGTAGACATACTGAGTCTAGACAAGTTCAGACACGTTTCGGGCCATACTATCACATAACACTGAAGAGCTGTAGACACCTGGAACTTAACTTCACCACAAAAATCACTCCTTGCAGCCCCCTCCCTCCAACCTGCGGGGCTGGATGTGCTTCAGTCCGCGGGCAGCCCGGCTTCTGCATTGCATAACATCTGGAGGGGGGAAGGGAGCAGGGGAGTTAAGCATGCCATTTAATGGAGGGTGGATTTTCATCCTAGATGCAATGGCAGCAAAATGCCCTCCCAAACTACACCGCCTGGGTTTTCCTCCCGAGGAAGAAAGGGTTTCGGTGCCAAAACATCTTTTGGAGAAGTTCACTTTTGGTTGTAGGCCAAAAGCAAAAGCTCAACCTCTCGCTCTAAAGCCTCATGACTTCTAATGAAAAACAAATAAATAAATAGTAAAGAGGGACAATGTGTGCTGCCTTTAAAGCATGTACAGCTAGGACTCTGAGAAAGGGCAAAGATGGATTTTATGTAGAAGAAAGCTGCATAAAGTTAGAACAGCCCACAAACAGAACTCAACCCGTAATTAAGAAGAGGCAGAACTCTAGGAAAGTGTTTAATAAATACCAGGGAAAAAGACAACTCACCAGAGTGTTTAACCTGTATTTCTTGAAGATCAAGGAACAGTCTCAGAAACTTGGGATGCATATGTTCTACCTGAAGCATTTTTGCAATATTGTTAATAAATCCAGCTGGCAGTTTCTTCGTACTGCCCCAAGTCTGCCAGAACTTCGAAAGCACATTGAGCAATGCCAGCTAAACTGGAGAAGGAGACAGACTTTTAAAGGCTACTTACAAGTATCCATATAGCTCCACAATCAACCACTGATTTTTTCCCCAAAATTGGCTAAACAAGCTAGTTTAAAATAATTCCTCTATGCCAGCAGAACTGCAAATTCACTACAAATATGTTAAATACAATTACTAATGATACTACTGGAAATATTCCTTCAAAACACATCACAGCTGAGATTATTTACTACACAATAGGTGAAAGGCAAACAACAGGGAAGTAACTTCATGTCTGGAGACTACATAATTATCACCAAAGAGCAGCTTGCTACACTTGTGAAAAAAGTTCTAGTGACAGTTATTTACGTCTTTGTTAATTAACCCTTCATTGACATTGCTAAAAAAAACCCAGCCTACCAAGTAAGTGCACTTCTCTCCCCTCTGCTGAGAGCTCCCTCACCTTTTCCTGCAGATGAACAGGAAAAGAGGGGAAAAAAGGAAAAGATGCAGAAAGAGAGTGAAGGGATGAGCACTGCAGAAGAGTGCCATACCTTTAACAAAAGGAAAAGTGGCTTGGCAGTCTCGTTGAGACAAATTATTTGCAGGACAGACTGGTGATAGAAGATTCTGACCCTAATTCTAGGCCACAAAAAACAAACCTACTAGGCCACTGCCTAACATCACCTGAGGCAGCGTGGATTACACAGGGGCCCTCAATGTGACAAAGGAAAGGTCTTTCCAGCAAAGGAAAATGTGTCTTGATTGCAGCTTTTTATAATGACCAAGAGGAGGGTGAGTATATTCAGGCTGATAACCCAAAGGCCGTATGAAGAAGAGGTGGGAGCTGGAGAGGGGGACAGAAACACAGCAGCAGAACTGTAAACTGCACAAAAACAGGCACAACAAATGATGTCACAGGTCAGGAAAGCAACGCCCTGGCAAGAACACACGAGAAAAACGAGCAGCACCTGTCAGCATACCCAACTCAACTCCCTGCTGTTGAAAGGTTAAACTCTCACAGGCTTTAAGCCCAGTCTAAGAGTAACCACACTACAGCCTGTCCTAATTGTCATATACTCCTCTACACATTACACCAAGTTAACAGATTTCCTTTTACACACCCTCATCCCTCTACAAGACTTATCAACCAATATTCCAACAAAAATGTGAAAACTTATGTTTTCTGAACCAAAGTAGCCACTGAAGTTGTGAAATTAAAGCTATTTTCTTCAACTGTAATTAAAAGATTTTTTAAAAAAGTCATTGGTTATAAGATTGTATTTGAGATACTGCTAATTCAAAAAGAAATTAAATACCCCTAAAAAAAAAAAAGAGCTTCTTCAACACAAACCAGGAATACTGTGGCTATACATAGTATCTTCACCAGTAACTTCCAGGTTCAGCTGTGCTAAACTTTCTGCACTCCCAAGGAATATCCCAGAAAAAAACCAAACAGTATTATGCTGCAGTGTCTGTACTTTTATTCATATTATCAACACATGAATAAAGTGGAAAAGCATCTGCATCTTCTGCTGTGAAGGACTTCTCCAAAGCAAACTCCTGAACTCCTTGAGAGAGAGCTTCTTTCACATTGTATCAGCTTACAAAGCACATGGTATTATTTGCTATTCCCTTACTCCCTCTGCAGATGCAGATTTGCCAATATAATTCAATATAGAGCTGTAGAAGGAGGGAAAGATGAAAGGAAAAGGTGACAAAGTTGTCTTATTACTGTTTATTAGTTCCACAATTCCATGCAAGTTTTTTCCCCAACTGTTGATATCAAGACTTTTGCTTGGATTTCAAGTTTCAAACTTGAGGTTTCTGGATGTGTTGTTAAACCATTAAGAAAAAAACCCAACTAGCTACAACTTAATTAAGTAATTTCTGTTAACAATATCTGAACCAGAAAACACTTTGCTCTCCTGCATTCATCACAGTGAAGAGATGCAAACCTGTCCAAGAGGGTCACATTTTGGTTAGTGCCCTACACAACAGCAAAGCTGTTAGAGACGGTTTAAAAGATGCAAGCGGTAATAATGAGTCCAACCCCAAAACTCAGACAGCAGCAATTTCACAACATTCTTTCTCAGTCACTGGGCCCACTGCACCATTTAACACTCCTAGTTTCTGGTTTTCAGCGTTATATTGCGTATTTTCCACATTTTTCCCAAACTGCAGCTTCCTTGATAACCTGTACCTGCTTTTTTTCCTAGGGCAGCGACACAGAGCCTTTATAAAGCCAAAAAATACACTGAAAGCCAGAGTATTTAGAGAGACACTCCTAGTTTGCAAGCAGATACTAAGTTTTTACCAAACACCTAGGCAACTTTCACACGGAGACCGTGGAAGCTTTAACACTTCCACACAGCCTTTCTACCGGTTTTCCCTCCTTCTGAAGCCCGCTTTAGGGTCCAGGGCACCATAATCCACCCCTGAATTCAGCTCATCCTCCCCTTCCGCAGAGAAAGAAGCGCCCTTTCAAGATCTTCTGGGCCCCGCTGGGTCACATGCCCCCTCCTCCTATCAATTAGTCACTCTTTAACAGCTTTGCAGCCCTTTGACCGACGAGCTCCACGACCTGGCAAAAATCACAACCCCGAGCTGGGGATGGGAGGCGAACCCCAGGCCCGCCTCAGCCCCGTCCTGCCCCTCTCCTCCTCCGCGCTGCCATGATAGCTCCCTCCCCGCCACACACCCCCCACCGGCAGTTGGCCCCCC